>NW_012267260.1:16472-36623 GCF_000151885.1 Dipodomys ordii | reverse complement strand
GGGTCCAGTCATGGGGCCTGAACTCTGGGCCTGGGCGCTGTCCCTCAGCTCTTCAGCTCAAGGCTAGCACTCTACCACTTGAGCCACAGTACCACTTCTGGCTTTTTTCTTTTTGCTTATGTGGTGCTGGGAATCGAACCCAGGGCCTCAGGCATGCAAGGCAAGCGCTCTACCACTGAGCCACCTTCCCAGCCCCTGACAGTCCCCTCTTTTTTAATCATATTGACTGCCATAGAATGTCACATAACCCTCCATTCATTTAATAGTGGCCTCAAAACACAAGATCAGCTGGGCACCCTTGCCTCACACCTGTAACCCTAGCTACGCAGGGGGCTGAGATTTGAGGATTGCGGTTGGAAGGCAGCCCAGGCAGGGAAGACCTTGAGACTCTTACCTCCAATAAACAACTCAGAAAAGGCTGGAAGTGATGCTGTGGCTCAAGTGGTAGAGCACTGGTTTTGAGCAAAAGAACCCACAAGATTATTGGTAGTAATTTTGTTGATTTATTCTATTTTTAGTTAATTGTTCATCTTTTCCTGTGCCTAATTTATAATTTAACTGTCATAGGTATGTATGTGGAGAAAAAATGTAGGTTAATTCCGTCAGTTTCAAGTTTGCACTGGGAATCTTGGAATGTAACACTCAGAGAAGGAAGGATTGCTGTGTAGTAGATGCATGGGTGGTTGGTGGGGGTATTATTAGTTTACCGTATGCTAAGAACATGGGTACTTTGGAGGATTGGAATTCAAGATGTAGTATACATAGAATAAATTTGGGGTTTCAGTGTCATCTGACAATAACAGGTGGTATCATCTTGAACAAATTCCTTAGTTATGTTGGAACTCTTTGGAAAGCCTTTTGAAAAACTCATCACTATATGAACAAAGATCTTCTCAAAAGTTTCCTTTTAACATGCTCATCTGTATTTAAGTTGTTAAACTGTGTTATTTGGGAGCAGTTATAAAATTTAACAAATTACTAATAATTAAGAATTAGTATTTAAAACCATTTTTCAGGTTACCATTTTACAAAACTCCTTGTTATTTCCTTGAATAGGAAATTTGTGTGGTTCGTTTCACACCAGTGACTGAAGAAGATCAAATTTCCTACACTTTGCTGTTTGCATACTTCAGTAGCAGAAAGCGCTATGGAGTAGCTGCTAACAACATGAAGCAAGTTAAAGATATGTACCTTATTCCTTTGGGTGCTGCAGATAAAATTCCACACCCTCTTGTGCCTTTTGATGGACCTGGTAGGTATAAGTTTTGGTAGGATAAGATTGAAGATTGAGGGCGTGACCATAGTCTAGAGAATGGGTGCTCATTAGGATCCACACCTCTGTTGAGCTGACTTAGCAGAGCTAGAAACCCACTTAAGAGCTTGAAAGGAACTGTTGTGCTGCGACTGAAGGTGACTTGATGTGTTTATTTTATGCAGGGCTTGAAGTGCACAGACCTAATCTATTGTTGGGGCTGATTATCCGTCAGAAGCTGCGGCGGCAGCATGGTGCCAGCGGCCACGCTGTTGAGGCCCCTCTGAGTGCGCCAGTAGCCTTGCCACCTGACAAGAAAAGCAAGACAGAAACTCCCACAGATGAGGCGCCAGAGGAGGAAAATGACTTCTTCAATTCCTTCTCTACTGTGTTACACAAGCAGAGAAATAAGCCTCATCAGACTCTGCAGGAAGATTTTCAAATGTCAGTTGAACCTGTAATGGAAGTTGCTAAACAGGAACCACCAAAGCCTCTAAGATTCCTTCCTGGGGTATTAATTGGCTGGGAAAATCAACCTTCAACTTTAGACTTAGCAAATAAACCTCTTCCTGTAGATGATATTCTTCAAAGTCTTTTAGGTACCACTGGTCAAGCATATGCACAGGCCCAGCCAGTGACTGAGCAAAATACTCATAAAGAAATTCCATTTATAACTGAGCAGACCAACCTAGTCTTACCTGCTCTATCAGCAGACAAAATGGATACAGTGGAAGCAACTGATGGTGACACAAGTGAGACAAAAGCTAAAGTAGACAACGTTATGGAATCTATAGGTAACTCAGGAGGAAGAGAAGAAACACCACTAGTGGGACCATCTACCATTTCTCCAGGGCCTTTGACCAGTCTTAGTCTCAGAGGTAAACCACAAGATGTTTCAACAGAAGCATTCCTAACAAATTTATCAGTTCTGTCACAACAAGAGGAGACTGTGGAGATTAAAGACAAAAATTTTAAAAGACAACAGGTCCAAGAACAAGAGAATAATTTGCAAGATAATCTGACATCAGGTAGTTCTCCTTGTGTGTCTAATATAGGAAGAGGAAACGTAGATGGTACTGCAAATACAGGTGAGAGCCTTGTTGGGAACGCAACACGGTCCCCACAGTTTATCAACCTGAAAAGAGACCCTAGGCAAGCGGCTGGGCGAAGCCTGCAGACCGCGGCTTCAGAAAGCAGAGATGGAGAGAAAACAGCCTTGTCTGGTCTGTCACACAGCAAAGAGCACTTACCGGAGCCAGTCAGTGTGGAGGAAAAGCCAACTGCTGTAGAGAAAAGCACCTCCGTTCAGCATAATGATAATCTAAAAGTCACACAAAGCTCATCATCAGTAGAAAACTTAGATTCTTCTCAAACAGAGCAAGCAGAGCCTTTGAAGGAAGGTATTTTAACACAAAATATTGAAACGGTGCACCCATTTAGAAGAGAGTCGCCTGCAGCGGCATCTCATTTTGAGATTGGAAATTCATGCCAGTCAGAATTTCCTTCTAAAAACATCAACTTCACTTCCAGAAGTACCAGCCCCAGGACAGGTGCAAACTTCCCACCCATCAGGCTGCAGCAGCCTGGCCTTCAGCACCTCAAGTCTAGCTCTTCTGGGTTTCCATTTGCAGGACCTCCTAACTTTCCTCCACAAAACATGTTTGGATTTCCACCACATTTACCACCTCCATTACTTTCCCCTCCGGGCTTTGGTTTTACCCAAAATCCAATGGTCCCCTGGCCACCAGTGGTTCATCTCCCAGGCCAGCCCCAGCGAATGATGGGCCCCCTCTCCCAAGCATCAAGGTATATGGGTCCTCAGAACTTTTACCAAGCTAAGGACATTCGGAGACCAGAAAGGCGCCACAGTGATCCTTGGGGTAGGCAAGATCAACCACTGGATAGGGCCTTCAGTAGAGGAAAAGGGGACCGCCAGAGATTCTATAGTGATTCACACCACGTAAAGAGAGAGAGACACGAAAAGGAATGGGATCCAGAATCGGAAAGGCACAGACGCAGAGACCGAAGCCAAGACAAGGACAGGGACAGAAAAGGCAGGGAGGATGGGCACAAGGACAAAGAGAGGGCCCGGCCACCACACGGCGACAAAGGGACCACAAGCAGAGACGGCAGGAATGCGGAGAAGAAGCCCGACAAGTCTAAAAGCGAAGACCACGAAAAGGACAAAGAGCGAGAGAAAAGCAAACACCGAGAAGGCGAGAAGGACAGGGACAGATACTACAAAGACAGGGACCACGCCGACAAAGCCAAGAGCAAAAGGTGAAGCCCGCAGGCTGCTTCAGGAGCACCCTTCTGTGACTGTCGCTTGTGAATCCTCGTGAAATTGCCTGCTAGGAGTGTGCCATCTTTTAAATTTTTACTGTTGGTAGTTTTCAGAATAATAAATTCTCTGTGTTGGTGCAGAGTGCCCTGTACCAGTGTTCTTCAGCCCTTCATACCAACTATCCCTAGTTATAGGAATTTAATATTTTTTAAAAGTTTTACATGGCTGTATATTCAAAGATTTGTTTTATTAATATGCAATAAAGACTTAGAAATTTTAGTTTTATTCCTTAATCGGTAAATACGGTTAATTGTGGAATATATTTACTGCCTCCAGTGAATGTGCTTTCTATGATGACTAATTTGAGAGTAAACATGTGCTCTGTATATTTCTTTCATCCGTCACTGTTCTTGAACTTTAGAGGAACAAAAAGCTAAGCAACTTCATAATCATACTAATCACTTAGTTGAACAATTTTGAGACTCAGAAGCCCACATTAAATGCTTTAATCTGTACTCATTGAAGGCATTTACTACTATATACTACAGCTTTGTGATAGACCATTTTTTTCTTTTTTCTTCTTGGCTCTTCAGAAACTTGAATTCTTAAGCTTGTACATGATCTTGTGTTTTGCTATCCTTTTTACTGTAAAATGTAAATATTTTAAGGGATATTTTGATTCTAAATATGATAAAAGAATTTCTCACTTATTTTGTGTGTGTCATTTGAAATTCAGTAGAAATAATTTCTTTTTTAAAAGTTTAATTACCTTCAGACATTATTGTTACACGCAGCCAAGAACATAGACACACAAGTATTTCAAGCATTAGATGAGGGAGAAATAATACTTTTCAAACTATAAGCTGAGATAAGTCATATACTTCGGAAGAAGCTGGAATTTAGAACTGCGAATGAAAAATCTGCTGGAACAATGGATCTGTGTCTGAAAACCTGTATAAAATCAAAGTTTGTTATAGAAATGGATTAGTTGTTTACAAGCTTTTAAATGACATATGTAAATATCTTTGTGTGTGTGTGTGTGTGTATGTGAGAGAGAGAGAGACAGACAGACAGACATGTAATTAACCCTGACTTGTTTGTAGGGCAACTGTACAGTTTACTGTGCTAGTTTGAGAAAGCACATGGAAACTTGTTAATCAAAATATATTTATACCCTGAAATCCATACTGTACTGATTTCCCTAATTCAAGTAATATCTACAACCTGATAGCACTATTACTACAGACCAAAAAGAGAAAGCGAAGAAAATCATACTGCATTTACCTATTGGTATTAACTAAGAAAGATGCAAATAATTCATCTGAATTCAGGATTTTTCCCCCCTCACATTCCCCCTGCCCCTTTGGTGCTGGTCTTGAGACATAAATTCAGGGCCTCTGTTCAGTCCCCGAATTTTGCTCAGGGCTCGTGATCTACCATTTGAGCTACAGGTCCACATCCAGCTCTTGGTAGTTAATTGGAGATAAGAGTCTCCAACTTTCGTTCCCTGCCTGGCTTCAAACCATGATGAACACATGCCTTGTGAATAGCAAGGATTACAGAAATGAGCCACTGGGCTGGGAATGTGGCTTAGTGTTAGTGCCTAAGATGTGTGGAAGTGTGTTCAATAAATCGTGCCACACAGTGGTATTAATAGAGCGTTACATTGAGCACAGAGGTGCCCAGCGACGACTGAGCACAGGCCCTGAGTTCAAGCCCCAAGACTGCCCCCACCAACACCCGCCCCTCAAAAAGCCTCTGATCTGACCCTCAGACCCCTATCTCTGGTGACCGTTGTCAGCCCCCTTTCATTCCGGCTTGTCCGTCTGGACACAGTGTGTCTTGGTCAGACTGGTACCCTCTGTGTTTTGTTTAGTAAACCAATCTTAACAAGATTCATTGTTTCATTTTCTCAAATGCTCTAAAGCAGAAAGGTTTTGAAACTGATCTAGCCTTGCTACTTTCAGTGAAAGAGATGACATTTTTGTCTAAATTGCAACACTTCATCTCCCTGTCTTCTGAAATTTATCACTTGGAAGGTTCTGAAAGTGAAGATTTGTATTTAAAGTCTTTTAGTCTATTGTTCCTTGAGGGTTAACATGTTAAGAGTAGTCTTCAAGACAAGGTGCTGTAGGCATCTTTTGCATAGCTGTGAAGAAATTGTCATGGTTTTACAAATTAAAAATGTTTTTAGTTTTCTAATTTAAAGTGCATAGTCAAAAAATCTTTTACTGACTTTTCTTTAGAGAATACCAGATTACTAGAGTAAGAAACATTGCATCTATGTATTTGTGTGTGTGTGAGAGAGAGAGAGAGAGAGAGGTGGTGTTAAGAATTGAACACAAAGCCGACTACTGACTTCATTACCACCCAGATATGTCTTTTAACCTCTGGTTGACTGAAATGGTATGGAGGATAGTAGATCCAAAGCTATTAGCCGTTTCTCTTAAGTCCCATCAGCAGCTAATCCTGTACTAGTAAAAATGT
Source organism: Dipodomys ordii (assembly GCF_000151885.1). Taxonomy (NCBI): domain Eukaryota; kingdom Metazoa; phylum Chordata; class Mammalia; order Rodentia; family Heteromyidae; genus Dipodomys; species Dipodomys ordii. Next base: position 30,600 of record NW_012267260.1, on the reverse strand, counting down.
GTACATTTTTCTTTCAGTTTCTCTTGTATTTAAGAAAGGTTCAATATTTATTAAAAATTAAAGCCATCTAGCCGGTGCCAGTGGCTCACACCTGTCATCCTAACGAGTCAGGAGACTGAGATCTGAGGATCGTGGTTCAAAGCCAACCCTGGACAGAAAAGTCCGTGAGACTCTTATCTCCAATTAACCACTCAGAAAACCGGAAGTGGCGCTGTGGCTTATGTGGTAGAGGGCTCACCTTGAGCTGAAGAGCTGAGGGACAGCGCCCAAGCCCAGAGTTCAAACCCCACAACTGACCCCTCCCCCCAAAAAAAAAGCCATCTGTAGAAGTTTTGGACACCCTGAGCTGCTTTTGCTCAAGGCTAGCTAACTATACTACTTGAGCCACAGCGCCACTTCCAGCTTTTTTTGTTTATGTGTTACTGAGGGATCGAACCCAGAGCTTCATGCACGCTAGACAAGTACCACCACGCCACATTTCCAAACTTTTTTTTTTGGTCCTACACTGGCACTTGAACCTGGTACCTGATATTTTCACCAGTTCAGTCCTGCCACCAGCCCCTTGGACATACCTCCATTAGGTAAAAGCCAGGACATCTCCTGTGAATACCCGTGGGGTTACAACTTGTGGTCTCCGCAGCCGTAGAGCCTCCAAACCCAGGGATGCCTAGTGTTGAGCACTTTGTATAAGCTAACCCAGAAAGCTGCGTGAATCAGAACTGGAACCTACTGCATTAAATACAAACTACTTACAGAAAATGACAGTGAAGGGAAATTGAGTACTTGAAGTAACAATATCTGCATTGCATGACAGTCTGTAGCTTAAGCCGGACGATAGGTAAAATATCCTAGGATTTCTATCATTATGAAAACCACACAGGTTTATACTAAATTAATTACTGTTGTTTGGAAGTTATTGTGATAAGATTCCTAGCTATTGTGCTATATAGAGCATTCCGAAGATGGCATGCTTTGAAAAATTCATTACTAAAGAGTTTCTCTACCTGTTAGATTTTTAACCATTGAGGTTAGAGTAGGTCATTATGTATGTTTAGGGGAAATAAAAGTTTTTTATTCTCCCCCAAAGTAATAACACCAAATATAGTACCTGTACTGCTAGAAGCCTAGGCTAAATTGTTTTAACAAGTTCAGGTACTGCATAGTCAAAAGCAAAATCAAACACAATATTCAAGATGTGCCCAATTTCGTTGCCAAAATACTGCTTTTTTGTTGGGGTGGGGATCGTAGAGCCTTTGTTCAAGGCTAGCACTTTACCTCTTGAGCCACAGCTCTACTAGCATTAATTGGAGACAAGTCTCAAGGAGTTTCATGCTTTGATTGCCTTCCGATCCTGATCCTCAGATCTCATCCTCCTGGTAGCTAGGATTACAAGTGTGACACACCTGCCTGGCTGCATAATTTTATGTGAATACTTTAATGCATTGTAGAAGTCTAAAATACAACAGTTTTCCTAGATTTTTTTTCTTTTTTTTACAGGCGGAATCCTGCATCCCTGGATTCTGTGTTACTCGAATGAAGCCAGTGGGTGGGGCCAATTCCATGGGGCGTTCCCTGTGCAGAGTCCACCTTGTAAAATGGACAGAATCTGGCAAGACTGGGGTTACAGCCTCAGCAAACCACAGTTCACCACACTTTAACCTTAGACTTCCAGCCTCCCCAAGAATGAGGAAATGAAGGTGGTGGTGTTTATCAGTAGTTTCTGGTATTGTGATAGTCCTAGAAAATTGACTTCAGCAGTGGGATTATCTATAGCAACAAGGTAACATGCCGGTGTTACACATTCCTGTCCTTTGTCCAGTTTGTGGGTTTGAAAATATTCCAGTTTTTAGCTTGACTTTGTGGAACAAGATTTTTAAATTTTGTGTTGTCATATTTAAAATTTTTTGCTGCCCTAGGGTTTGAACTTCAGGGCCCAGCCGTACCCCCAACCGTCTTCACATTCATTGGTGTTTGAATTTGGTATTGCTTAATGCCAGGCCAGCCTGGACCATACCTCTACTTACATGTCACTAAGCCAGGTGCCAGCATGCCCAGGGCTGCTCTCGAACCACGATCCTCCTACCCACGAGTAGCTAGGATTGCAGGCCCAAGCAACTGTATTTGGTGACGCTCACTCTTGTTTCTCTCTCTCTTCCTCCCTCCCTCCCTCTCTCCCTCTCTCCTTCTCTCCTTCCCTCTCCTCTCCCTCCCTCTCCTCTCTTTCTCTGTGTATGTGTATATGTATGTGTATGTGTGGTCCTGGGGTTTGAACTTAGGGCCTGGGTAGTGTCCTTGAGCCACAACTCCACTTCCAGCTTTCTTGGCAGTTCATTGGAAATAAGAGTCCTGTAGGCTTTCCTGCCTGGGTTGTATGTGAATCATGATTTCAGGTTTCAGCCTCCTGAGCAGCTAGGATTATACAGGTATGAGCCACTGGTGCTTGGCTTGCACTTGGCTTATTTTTTAACTCTGAATTGTCTGCGATGCCACTGAGGTTTTTATTTACATTTTTCCAGTGGCCAATGAAGTTGAGTATGTTTGTGTGCTTATTTGACATCTGTATATCTTCTTAGTGAGATATTTGTCCATATCTTTCAACATTGTCTTGATTGGGTTTTTTATATTAGTCCTTTCTGAAATATGTGGTTTGAAAATGTTTTTCTCCCAATTTGAAGCTTGTCTTCATAGAATGAAAGATTTTTTTTTTATTTCAATGAAACATCATTGATTTTTTTGTTCTTTTGTGTTTTGGCAGACATGTGTGAGAACTGTATATAGCCTATCTGTGGTTTCCTTTTCGTATGAGTTTGGAAATTTAGGTTGACATTTAGGTTTTTACCTATGAATGACCAGTGGTCCCCAGCACCATTTGTTTACTGTCTTGGTTTTATTGCTTTCATACCTTGCAAAATCAAGTTGATTGTGCTTATGAGTCTGTTTCTGTGTTTCTTCTACTCCATTGGCAGTTTGTCTCTGCCAGTAGCAGTTTTACATGTACTGTAAACCTTAAAGTTAATTAGAATGCTTTATTCCCTTTTTTATTCTTTGTCAGTATAATTTTAGCTATTCTAAGTGCTGGATGTGTGGCTCAGGTCATAGAGCTCTGGTGTAAAAGATTCAAGTCCCTGATTTCAAATGTCAATATAGGTAAAATTATTTTCAGTATACTAGCCTTCCATGAAGATTATAAATAAATACGTTTGTCTTTGGGGGAAGGGGGGCCTCCTGGGGCTTAACTCAGGCTGTGGGTGCTGTTCCTGAGCTTTTTGCTCAAAGCTAGTGTTATACCATCTGAGCCACACCTCCACCTCCATTTTTGGGGGTGGGTAATTGGAGATCAGAGTCTCATGGACTTTCCTGCCCAAGCTGGCTTTGAATCATGATCCTCAGATCTCAGCCTCCTTAGTTAGTATTACAGAAAATGTGGAGTCTGGAAGCTTGGGATTGTGAGGGTAGACATTGTGTGGTGGGCTGAGAGGACCAGGGCAGGGTGTTTCCCTGCATTCCCAGCTCTAGGCAGTAGGTGGCAGCAGTGCCTGCCCAGGCCTGAAGAGCAGCCATGTCTACCTAAATTGCCAGTATCAACTGGGGAGCAAAGCACCCTGGTTGAGAACCATTCATGACTCTGATGGCTTTGTACAACCTGTAAATACTGCCAGGGGCTTCTGATTGTGTGCAGCCCTCCATTGCCCTTCCTTAAGTAAGTCACTACCTGGCAGGACCCTACCCTGTTCCGATCAGATAACAGTCCCCGTAAGAACCAAGCACCGGGTCACATGCAGCCCGGTCAGCTCCCCCGGCTGCCTACTCTCTGCCAGAGCTCAGAGGACTCATCCATGAGAGGATAAAACTCCGGAGGGCGGCTGCTTTTTGTGTGGCCTTGAGGTGTAGCTCATTGCTATCTGGGGTCCGGAGCTGAGGAGGGCCCTCTGCACAGACCCCTCCCGGCCGGAAATGATAAACCAATCCAGGAATGGATTCCAGGGCTGCTGGGTAACATGGCTGTTTGAGAGTCCGCAGCCCCAGAGGGAAGCAAGCAAGCACCACCCTAGATACCCCAGGGGCATCTCCAGGGGAGAGGAGGAGAAAAGAGAGCACGGAACGAGCAGCACATTTGTGTTATTTCCCTAGGGTTGCTCTGACACACCACTGCAGACTGGGCGGCTTAGAGATGTTTTCATAGAATCTTCTCCCTGGCACCCAGCAGGTCACTGCTGGCCCTGACTGCTGATCTGAGTTGCAGCTACAGGCTAGGAGGAGGAGCAGTGTACCTCAGGGGCAGGGCAAGAGCACAGAAGTGTGCTGTCTAGAGCCAAGGCTGTGGAGGGGCAGATCAGAAAGGAGGGACACGAGCACGGAAGGCAATGGTGCCGGGGAGGACCTGTGGGAGGGCCCGGGGTCCTGAGGAGGGTGGTGCGGAAACCTCGAGCACCATCTGGTGGGAGTCAGTGGTCACTGCATCCCCTGGTCCTGAGAAGAGGAGGATGGTGCGGAAGCCTAGACACCATCTGGTGGGAATCAGTGGTTACTGCATCCCCTGTCCTGAGGAGGATGGTGCACACACGTAGAGCACGATCTGGTGGGAATCCGTGGTCACTGCATCCCCTGGTTCTGAGGAGGATGGTGTGGAAACCTAGAGCACCATCTGGTGGGAATCAGTGGTCACTGCATCCCCTGGTCCTGAGAAGAGGAGGATGGTGCGGAAGCCTAGACACCATCTGGTGGGAATCAGTGGTTACTGCATCCCCTGTCCTGAGGAGGATGGTGCACACACGTAGAGCACGATCTGGTGGGAATCCGTGGTCACTGCATCCCCTGGTTCTGAGGAGGATGGTGTGGAAACCTAGAGCACCATCTGGTGGGAATCAGTGGTCACTGCATCCCCTGGTCCTGAGAAGAGGAGGATGGTGCGGAAGCCTAGACACCATCTGGTGGGAATCAGTGGTTACTGCATCCCCTGTCCTGAGGAGGATGGTGCACACACGTAGAGCACGATCTGGTGCCCCCCCACGAGCCCTCTGAGGGACCTTCCACTGTGGCTTCAGTGGTAGCACTCTGACTTTGAACAAGACAAGCTCAGGGAGGACCTGGGAAGGTGGCTCAGTGGTAGAGCGCTTGCCTGACATGCATGAAACCCTGGGTTCGATTCCTCAGCACCACATAATAAAGCTGGAAGTGGTTCATGGTAGAGTGCTTACCTTGACATAGAGAGGCTCAGGGGCAGTGCCCAGGCTGTGAGTCCAAGCCCCAGGACCACCACAAAAAAGACAGATCTTCCATCAACAACAAAAGCCACATCAAACAAAACTTAGCTTGTGAGCATTTCTTGCTTCAGTTTATATAATTGAAAAATGATGCTTTTTCTTGGATTAATTTTGAGATTTAACTGACAGAATTTGTGTGAAAATATACATGGCTCTGGAAGGATGATGTTTGTGTGTGAAAGTAATGGTGCATATCATTCTTGAAGTTTCTCCCAAATCCTGCTGGTAATTTTTAAAATAAAGATATTTGAAACTGAAGGTATGTGTAAAGCTTGTTTCTTCAGTGCATTGTAGTTTTTCATCCTGGGTATTAGTCTTGTTTCTACCACTAGTTGTGATGAATCTGTTAAAAAAATTTGTATTGAGCTTTCTAATCTTTTTAGATCATAATGACTGCCTGTTTACCCTGGAGTTTGAGACGAGATACAAGATATTTTAAAGAATTTGGAGTCACATTTAAGAGAGTTAGTATGTATTACAATGATATTCACAAGAAAGAAAACTTTACCAAATCTATTTGTATTGAAACAATACTGTTTTGTTACTTGGCCATAATGAAACACTGTAGAATCAAGTATTTTCAGAGACCTGAATGGAAGTTACTAGTATGAAGTATCAAATTTACCTTTAGACTTAGAGGAAGGCTTTAAAATTTTTATATTCCTGGAAAAGTGTCAAATCAGATACATTTAGAATTAGGGCTCAAAGCCTTTTGTTGTTGTTGGAACAAAATAGCAAAAAAAAGCTTAAAGTCTGTTACATAGAAGTGCATTTAAGGGCTGGGAATGTGGCTTAGTGGTAGAGTGCATGCATGAAGCCCTGGGTTCAATTCCTCAGCACCACATAAACAGAAAAAAACAGAAGTGGTGCTGTGGCTCAAGTGGTAGAGTGCTAGCCTTGAGCAAAAGCAGCTCAGGGACAGTGCCCAGGCCCTGAGTTCAAGCCTCAGGATGGGCAAAAGCATGTAAAACTGGTTTCAGCAGATTAGCACCCCCCTTTTTAATGCAGCCTTGTGGTTTGGTCACAGTCCCTAACATTTTTTTTGCTCAGGGCTACAACTCTACCACTTAAGCCACAGTTCCACTTTCAGTTGGAGTTTAAAGTCTCAGACTGCCCTTCTCAAGATGGCTTTGAGCCACAGTCCTCAGCCTCCTGAGTAGGTAGGGTTACAGCCATGAGCCAGTGGCACCCAGTGAGGTGCCTTAAAAGATCCTAGCCCTTTAAAAAAAAGTTCATTCTGCAATGAATTATAGTTAGGAAAACGAATGTTAAAGATCTGTTGAATAATTAACAAGCATTTTTCTGAGAGCTTAAGAGATAAAAGAGATTACATTTGCATGAAGATCGCCAGATGACTTTCATGAAGGGGCTGACATTCATTTGGGGTTTAAAAGAGGGAAAGACATAATGCTTAAAGAGTGTAGAAAATGCACAACTTCATTTAAAACTGGAAACATGCACTTTGAGAAGCACAAAGGTACAAAGCCTGTGTGCTCCTGATCATATAAAATAATATTTATCAAAATAAACTCCAGGAAATGGGAAAAAAAAGTGTAGAGAATGTACATCCCAGGTGGAGCATGAGGTGGGTTTCATATTGTTCATCTCATCAGTGGGAAGTTTTCTCGCATCAGTGCATTAAAGCATGAATTTGAGGCCACTTTGAGGCTTTTTAAAAAGTTGTAGCGTTTGAGATGGAAATAAGGTATTTAATGTGAGACATTTATAAAGATAGGCTTTGCGTACTTTGGTTAGTTGTAGAGAGTGAGGATAAAGAATATGGTTGACAATAAATGCTGTACACTTGAGCCATTCTTCAGCCTTGTGGGATTGCCAGTGTAGGTCTTTTAGGATTCCATAGTACATGCATTCTCTCTCCTCCCTGCACTACATATAAAAAACCTTGTGCAGAGGCTTTGTGTGTGTGTGTGTGTGTGTGTGTGTGTGTGTGTGTGTGTGTGTGCTGTTGGGTACTGAGGTTTGAACTTGTGGCCCTGGACTTTAGCTTGCTTTTAATTCTTGCACACAGCTGGCTCTGTACTAGTTGAGCCACACCCTTGCTTATTTTCTTTTGCTAGTTAATGAGAGTCTTGAGGATTTGTCTACGAGGCTGCCCTATCCTGCAATTCTCAGATCTTAACTTCCTGATTAGCTAGTATTTTATGCATAAAGTATTGGCATCAAGCTCACTTTTTTTTCCTGAAGCTTATGGACTAACCACTAGTCAGTAACCACTTTTAGTGTGATTCCTATTTATTGTAGTTGGAGTTTCTTTAACATACAGTACTTAGAAATGTTTTCGAACCTCAACTGAAATGAGCTGCTACCTCTCTATTGGTAGAGTGTCTGTTTGCCAGAAGTATCCTTTTCTGTTTATTGTAAACCTTAACATTAGGTAGAATGAGTTACTCCCACTTTATTCTTTTTCATTATTATTTTAGTGATTGTAAGGGCTGGAGGTATGGCTTGAGCTGTGGAGCTCTGGTCTAAGAAGTTCAAGTCTCAGTACTGCTGAAGTTATTTTACTTTTTCTTCCTTTCCATTTATATGTTAAATAAGTTTGTCTTCCCTGTCCAAAATTGCTAGGACTTTGATCAATGTGTTAAATCAATGATCAGTTTGGAGGCAGTTGACACTAAATATTCAATGAAAAAGTTACCTCTGTGTTTATTTTACATTTGATTTTTTTTAGCATTTTAGTTTTTAGTATATGTCTTGTGCCTGTACTGGGGTTTGAACTCGAGCCTGTACTAAAGGCTACAGCTCTACCACATGATCCACGGGTCCATTTCTAGCTAACCAGAACCATGCAGGACCCTGAGCCCATCCCGGAGTTTGCTGTGATCTTTCCTATGTCCAGCATAGCCCAGTCACCCAAGAAAGGGTCACAGTCAGAGCCATGGACTGCTTGGGGACTCCCAGGGCATTTTTCTCTCTCCATTCTGGGCAGGCAGCGGCTGTCCTGAGAAGTCCAGAACTGACTTGGGAAGCTGCTTCTTGTCCACTTTGAGAAAAGTGATGAAAGCCCCTGTTGCTGACTGTTGCTGGGCCTGGGTTCCTGAGAAGGGTCACTCCACACTGGTCAGAGGCCCTCATGTTGATGGCGCAGGAGACCCCTGGTCAGTCCTCAGCCCTGTGGGGAGGGTCCCTAACCTTAGCACCCTGACACCTGGCCCCTTTCTTCTCTTTTCCCCCTGTGGTTTTGCCCCGGGCCTCTCTGAGAGGCAAGGTATGAATACACAGCCTGTTCCACCCTCCCCCCTATAAAGTGCCAGCCTGGGCTCGGTGGACACAGACGAAACACCATGACCAGCTGGAACAGCCTCTTCACGAACCTTCCTGAGTCACTTTCCCCACTGAGTTTACAAGAGACGTCTTGGCTGTTCCAAGCACAGGTGACCCAAGCGCTGGGATCCTGCGATCCAGCATCAGCAGCGTAGAGCCTCACCAGCTTCAGAATATCATACCTCTGTTTTGTGTCCTAATTTCCCCACTGGTCCCAGGAGGTGGAGAGCTGAGGTCAGGGATCCGACAGACTCAAGTGATCACCTGGCCATGGCTATGTCCTGTGAAGGGCCCTGCTTTCCATAAAGCCTTTTGGATGAACTTGGGGGAGGCACCGTGGTCTGGAGAGCATGTGGAAAGAGTGGAACACTTGTGTGTTATTTCCCTAGTGTGGCTCTGACACACCACTGGAGACTGGGTGGTTTAGAGATCTGTGTTCACAGCTCTGAAGTCTAGCAGCATGGAATCAGTGTCTTTTGGGCCACATTCCCTCAGGAGGTATAAAGCAGTGTGTTCTAGGTCTTCTCTCAGCTTCTAAACCTGTGAGAGCAGAGTGACATCTCTACAGAGCATCATCCCTGGGTGCATTTCTGGGACCCAATTTACCCCTTTTAGGGGCACAATAACAACAGGAACTGGAGTTGATCTGCCAAGAGCCCATTTCCATGTAAGGTCACATTCACAGGTACCGGGTGATGAGAGCATCCATATATGAACTTTGGGAACACAACCCATTACAATGTTCCTGCCTCTGCTGGCAGCCTCTACCTCCCTATTGACCTTGTGGCTCCTCTGGGTCCCCATCTCCTTCCTGGCACCCAGCAGATCACTGCTGGCCCTGACTGCTGGGCCTGAGCTGACACTGTGGATTCAGTGAGAGCTGGTGTAGGGGGAAGGGTCTCCTAGACTATTAAGGTCCCAGACTGTGTGAGGAAAACTAAGCTGAGAAGTTGACCCTTTACTAAAAACAAAGAGAGGCCATGAAGGAGACCTTAAAACATATTTCACACCGCCTTCTGCCCTATCTCATACCCTGCCCAATTAGAATGGTGCCTGTTGTGCAATGTTGTGCATCCCACCCCGTGATCGATTGCCTCCTGCTTCAAGGGAGTCGATGCCTCGGTGTGCACAGTGTGCATCCTCCTGTAGCTATCTTTGTAATAAATCTCATGTAGCTGTCTTTGTAACAACCCCCAGCTTCAAGGATGCAGGGGCATATGACATTATGTTCCTGGAATATACAAACCCCAAGAGTAAGAATATCCACCTGCTTTATGTGGGGACCCCAAATTTGTGTGCCAATTTAAGCCAAAAGGATAGGTTAGTTCAAACAGTTCCTAGGAGACGGACTGTAACCCATTGGCCACGGACATAAACATGCAACCCTTATGTCTGTGTTACAATCCTGTTGGCCACCTGCGCATGGCTAGGCTGGACCACGTGGATGTTGCCTTTAAAAACCCTAGCTTGTGGGTTGTTCAGGGTCTCAGTTTCAGCTCCTGAGTATGTGCTGCATCCCTGGCTGGTTAGCTCTCCACTTCTCCAGTAAAGTCATCTTTTTACGTGAGGCTGAGTGGTGGACTCTTTACCCCATAACACTGGGATGAGACTGCTCTGGGGTTCCAGGGTCCTGAAGTTTGGAGGAGGACCAGAGGCACTGACGCTTTGGGACACTTCCTCAGGGCTTCAAGTTTTCTGGTGTCCTGGGCAGAAGTAGTTGCAGCTACAGGCTAGGAGGAGGAGCGGAGCCCTGCAGGGGTGGGGCAGGAGCAGGAAGTGAGAGGAACAGGGGCGGGGCTTGTGGAAGAGCAGAGCACAGGAGGGGTGTGGCAAGGGTGCAGAAGTGAGTGGTCCAGGGGTAGAGCTTGTAGGAGGACCCAGGGTCCTGAGGAGGACAGTGCACACCTAGAGCACCATCTGGTGGGAATAAGCGGTCACTGCACTCCTTTGGTCCTGAGCCGAGGAGGATCGTGTACACAGCTAAAGCACCATCTGGTGGCAATCAGTGGTCACTGCAACCCCTGGATCTGAGAAGAAGAGGCAGTGCACACCTAGAGCACCATCTGGTGGGGATGAGTGGTCACTGCACCCCTCTGGTCCTGAGACAAGGAGGATCATGTACACAGCTAGAGCACCATCTGGTGGGAATCAGTGGTCACTGCACCCCCTGGACCTGAGAAGAAGAGGACAGTGCACACACCTAGAGCACCATCTGGTGGGAATCAGCACTCACTGCACCCCTTGGTCTTGAGGAAATGAGGACGGCGAGCATGCCTAGAGCATCCTCTGGTGGGAAACAGCGCTCATTGCACCCCTGGTCCCGAGAAGAGGAGCAAGGTGCTCACCTGTCTATCGTGCCCTCTGGTGGGAATCAGCCATCACTGCACCCCAGGTCCTGAGGAGAGAAGGACAATGCCCAAGCCTAGAGCACCCTCTGGCGGGAATCAGTGCTCTCTGTACCCTTTAGTTTTGGGGGTGGAGCAGAGCAAGAAGTGAGAGGTGCAGGGGTGGGGCTTGTGGAAGAGCAGAGCACAGGAGGGGTGGAGCAAGAGCGAGGAAGTGAGCAGTGCAGGGGTGGGCTTGTGGGAGGGCCTGGGGTCCTGAGGAGGACAGTATGCACCCCTAGAGCACCATCCGGTGGGAATCAGTGCTCACTGCACCCTCAGGTTTTGTGGGCGGAGCAGAGCATGAGAGAGATGGGGCAAGAGCCCAGAAGTGAGCAGCCCAGGGGCGGGGCTTGTGGACTGGCAGAGCATAGAAGGGAGGGGCAAGAGCTTGGAAGTGAGGCAGAGCTTGTGGAGGGTCAAAGCTTGAGAGGGATGGGGCAAGAGTGCAAAAGAGAGCAGATCAGTGGGGGGGGCTTGTGGAGGGGCAGAGCACCAGAAGGGAGGGGCAAGAGCTTGGGAGTGAGTGGTCCAGGGGCGGGGCTTGTGGAAGAGCAGAGCACAGGAGGGGTGGGGCAAGGGAGCAGAAGTGAGGGGTCCAGGGGAGGGCTTGTGGGAGGCCCTGGGGTCCTAGGAGGATGGTGTGCACACCTAGAGCACCATGTGGTGAGAATCAGTGGTCTCTGCACCCTCTGGGCCTGAGAAGGACGGTGCACACCTAGAGCACCCTCTGGTGGGAATCAGTGTTCACTGCACCTTCTAGTCCTGAGGACAGTACACATACCCAGAGCGCCCTCTGGTGGGAAGCAGCCTCACTGCACCCCAACCCCCTCACCCCCGGTCTTGAGAAGAGAACGATGAGTCTGCCTAGTGCGCCCTCTGGTGGGAATCAGTGCTCACTGCACCCTCTAGTTTGTGGGAGGAGCAGAGCATGGAAGTGAACGGTCCAGGGGCGGGGCTTGTGGGGAGGCAGAGCACAGGAGGGGTGTGGCAAAGGAGGAGTGAGTGGGCCAGGGGTGGGGCTTGTGGAAGGGCAGAGAGTGATAGGGGTGGGGAAAGAACGAGTCCAGGGGCGGGGCTTGTGGGGAGGCAGAGCACAGGAGGGGTGTGGCAAAGGAGGAGTGGGCCAGGGGTGGGGCTTGTGGGAGGCCCCGGGGTCCTGAGGAGGATGGTGCACACAGCTAGAGCGCCCTCTGGTGGGAAGCAGTGGTCAGTGCACCCCCTGGTGGTGAGAAGGACAGTGCGCATACCTAGAGCGCCCTCTGGTGGGAAGCAGCCCTCATTGCACCCAGTGCCCTCCATGGACGGGGCGCCTGCCTAGAGCACCTTCTGCCTAGAGCAGGGAAGTGCGCAGCCCAGGGGCAGGGCTTGTGGAAGAGCAGAGCACAGGAGCATTGTGGGTACATGTCAGGGTGCATGTAAGGCTCACTTAGAGTACACGTTAGGGCACTTGTTAGGGTACTGTTTACCATAAATTTTAGGGTTAAGATACATAGGTTGTTAGAGTTAGGGTACATGCTGGCGTATGGATGTCAGTCAGGGTACATGTTAGGGTATGAGTATGGGCCAGAGTTAGGGTGTGTGATGGGGTATATGTTAGGGAACATTTTAGGGTACATGTATGTGTCAGGACTAGGGCCTGTGACAGGTTACACATTTGTGGTACACATAAGGTTACTATACAGGTAACATACAGGTTTGGACAATGTATTAGAATTTAGAGTATTTATTAGGGTATGTGCTACGTTTAGGGTACATGTTAAGTTACAGTTTGTTAGGGTAGATTCAGCGTACACGTACAGTTTATAGAGTATGTGAATGGGTACTTGTTACAATATGGGTTCGTGTCCAGAGCATGTTTAGTGTATTACAGTATATTGGGAGTCTGTTAGGTTTAACATATATGTTAAAGTAATGGCACATATTAGGGTATATGTTTGAGTCCATGTTAGGGTATGTGTTAGAGTTAGGGTACTTGATAGGGGATTTGTTAGGGTTACGGTACATGTTAGAGTGTGTGTTAGGGCACATATTATGATATGTATTAGAGTTAGCATACTTCACAGGGGATTCGTTAGGGTGAAGGTACATGTTAAGGCTATGGCACATGTTAGGCTATGTGTTAGGGAACATTGAGGGTACATGTCAGGGTGCATGTAAGGATACTTGTGTGGTTTACAGTACTTGTTAGGGGATGTTAGGGTGCATGTTAGGGTACATGTTAGGGTTAAGGTACATGTTAGGATATGTTTGAGTCACATGTTAGGGTACATTTATTTTTTAGAGTACATGTCAAGGTACTTGGGGTATATGTAAAGGTCAGAGTTAGAGTATGTTAGGGTACATTCAGGGTACATGTAAGGTTACCTGTATGCTTTATAGAGTATGTGTTAGGGTATTTGTTATCATATGTGTGTCTAGAGTATGTTTAATGTGTTAAGAGTACTATTGGGACAACTGTTAGTGTTAAAATACATGTTAAAGTCAGGGCACATATTAGGGTGTACATTGGGGTACTTTCGGATACAAGTTTGAGTGTATTTAAGGGTGTTTGCATGGTTTTGAATAAGAGTTAGGGTCCTTGTTAGGTATGAGTTAGTGTTTAGAGTACATGCTAGCAAACAGGGTATGTTTTGTGCACATGCTAGGGTACATGTATGACTTGAAGTACATGTTAGAGTACTTGTTAGGATACATGTAAATGTTTAGCGGGTGTGTTAGAGTATGTGTTTGGGTATGTGTTAAGGTTACAGTTATGGTTTGGGTTAAGCAACATGTTAGGAAGTATGTTGGGATAAGTTTAGGGTACTTGTTAGGGTATATGTAAGCTTTACAGTACATGACAATGGTTAGGGTCTGTGTTAACCAGTAGGTTACATGTTAGAGTATTTGTTAGGGTTTATCTTAGGATTAAGGTATGTATTACGGTATGTTTGGGCATGTATTAGAGTGCATGTAAGAGTAGTTGTTACCACACATTTTAGTGTTTAGAGTATATGTTATGGCATGTGTTTGAGTTAGGATGAAGTTTATGGTATATGTCAGGGTTTGTGTTAGAGTTAGGGTATGTGTTAAGGTTAAGATATATGCTATAGTGTATATTAGGGTTATGGTTTGGGTTAAGGGCAAGTGTTAGGGTATGTGTTAAGGTGAATTCGAGGTAGATGATAGGGTGTATGTAAATGTACCTGTATG
>NW_012267260.1:13175-15332 GCF_000151885.1 Dipodomys ordii | reverse complement strand
GTTATGGTTAGGTTACAAATTAGGGGGTTAGTATGGGCCACAGATAGGGTATGTATATATGTTAGAGAACATGTCAGGATACATGTTAGGATCATGGCAAGTTCTAGGCTACTGTTATGCCATACATTTGGAGTACATGTTAGGCACATGTATCATTTAGAGTATGTGTTCATAGTTAGGCTACATATCAAGATATGTGCTAATGTTAATGGTTCGTGTTAGGATATGGGGTATGTGTTAGGTTTAGGACATGTTTTAGGTATGTGTTAGGTTTAGGACATGTTTTAGGGTATAAGGTTTATGGTTTTGTTAAAGTTAACACATGTGTTAAGGAATATGTTAGATTACATTTGGGGTTAGAGTGCTTGTAAGGGTACCTGCATGGTTTTGAGTATGTTCTAGGGAACTAATTAGGATATGGGTTTAGATAATGTGTTAGGATTAGGGTACATGGGTAGGGTATGTGTTACGGTTAGGGCATGTATTAGGGTATTACTTAGGGTTGGAGTTTCAGCTAGTGTTAGAGTTCATTTGGGTACATGTTAGGGTGCATGTGGGGGTATCTGTGCGTGTTAGAGTACTTGTTATTTTATGTTTTAGTGGTTAAGGTACACATTAGTATATATGTTGGCATTTGCCTTAGGGCATGTGTAAGGGTATTAAGGTTTGGGTTAGTTTTTGTGTTAAGATATGAGTTAGGGTACATGTAAGGGTAACTATGGTTTATGGTACATTTTGTTAATATATGTTATGTATTGGGGTATGTGTTAGGATATGTGTCAGGGTATGTGTTGGGATACACGTTAGGGTATATGTTGGAGTTAGGATAATTGATAAGGGATTTGTTGGCGTCATTGTCTGGGTTAGGGTTAGAGCACACATTAGGGTATGTTACAGAATGTGTTAGAGTTAGGGTACTCAATTGGGGTAGGGTTATGGTTACTGTTAGGGATAGGGCACTGTCGCATCTACCCTGACTGGCAAGGAAGACACAACAGCTGATTCTTCTCTCAGGTGGTTTATTCAGGACCTTTTTACAACATCTTCTCCTCCTCGGGAGGGTTCCACACGGCCTTAAGTATCTGCTGGATAGCCAACCCTGATACGCCATGTGGGAACCACCAATAGGCTCAGGTGTGCGGAAGCAAGCCAGATCTTTTGCCTTAGCCATATAAGGAGTTGTTTACCACAGAGAGCACTCGCCATCGGGAGGGCGGAAGGCAGAAGCCGGCACCATCTTCCAGGTGCGGGCTCTCGCAGCTCTCTACAGTTCCCCCTTTTTTGTTTAAAGAACACAGATGAGAACAGAGGTCTGATCCCTGTTGTACAATGCAAGGACTGCATACAAGCCTTCTCCCAGAGAGCGCCTTCTCTAGGGATGACTCAGCCGGTCCATTGATTCGTTTTTCACAAGGACAGGAAAAGGTGAATTGAACCCATGTGCAATCAAACATGCTCTCCTCGAGGGCAAAACTCATGCCTCTCGACTGCAGTACTTTGGCTTTGCAATCTGTGTTCATTGTTTTAGGGTGGCAAGCCACGCTTGGGGGGACTGACCCGCCTCAATGGCTGTAAAGGCTTGGATAATCATGGCTGCATTGTGACGTTGAGAACCCCTAATTTTGCAAATGCACTAGAGGAATACCAGGGTGGCTAAAACCAGGAGGCCAGTTAGGGCTCCCAAACCCGCCCATTCCTTAAGGTGGTTCATAGCCGCAGAAATCCATGACAACAATCCCTCCACCAGGCCGGCATCTACTCGGGTCGAATTCACTGTAACGATGGCAACTCGGAGCCGATCCATCAAACCGTCAAACTCTCCAGTCCAATTGCCTAAAAGATAAGCACATCGGTCTCGGGAACACGGACAGGATCCCCCATCTCGGCACTGGTCTTACAGGCTGTATTGTTGTGAGTGCGATCAGAAGAATCATCACCACCCCTTGCATCTTGTGCTTCTTCTCCTTGGATCCTCCTAACGAGTCGTTCAGGTACCCAAACCGGATCCTGTTGGTCCTGTGGAAAAACACAAACAGAACCTCGTGCCCATGTTTAGCACGGGATCAGGCCCGCGCCAGAGCCCTGTCCATTTTACCATTCCTTTTGTTAGACCTTGAGACTTGTTATGCCTGTCCGCCGCAGACAGGCCTTGAGCAT
>NW_012267260.1:12053-12299 GCF_000151885.1 Dipodomys ordii | reverse complement strand
GCCAGACTGGCTACGGCGGCAGGGTAATACTCAATGGATTTTGCCGGAGAAACTTTTGGGTAAATCCAAAGCAACGGGTCATCTTGCCATAAAAGCCCTGTAGGGAGAATACACAAAGTAATTGGCTCACCTTCCTTAACTCTTTTTAAACATGCCCTTTGTAACTCATGCTCTACCTTTCGTAGTGAATCATGTGCCTCATCTGTAAGCTGTCTTGGAGAATCTAATGCAGAGTCTCCTTGTAGC
>NW_012267260.1:0-1373 GCF_000151885.1 Dipodomys ordii | reverse complement strand
GTGTCATTTGAACACATTCTGAGGTGACTTCGATGAAGCCAGGCCCCATGGCAGGTAGGCCCTACACCAGCCAGGCCCCACACCAGGCCCCACTCCAGGCACACCCTAGGCCCAACAGGTTCCACACCATGCCCCACAGCAGGCAGGACTCACACCAGGCCCTACAACAGGCCCCACACCATGCCTCACACCAGGCAGGCCCCACACCAGGCCTCATACCAGGCAGGCCCCACACCAGGCAGGACCTACTCCAGGCCCCATGCCAGGCAGGACCCACATCAGGCAGTCCCACACCTGGCAGGCCCCACACCAGGCAGACCCCACACCGTGCCCCACTCCAGGTCACACACTTGGTCCCACGCCAGGCTTCATGCCAGGCCTCATGCCAGGGCCCACGCCAGGCCCCACGCCAGGCCCCACTCCAGGCAGGACCCACCCCAGGCCTCATACCAGGCAGGTCCCACACTAGGCATGCCCCACACCAGGCATGCCCCACACCAGGCAGGTCCCACACCAGGCAGGTCCCACACCAGGTCCCATACCAGGCCCCATGCCAGGCCCCATACCAGAACCCACACCAGGCAGGTCCCACATCAGGCCCATGCCAGGCCCCATACCAGACAGGCCCCACACCAGGCAGTCCCCACGCCAGGCCCCACACCAGGCAGGCTCCACACCAGGTCCCATACCAGGCCCCATGCCAGGCCCCACACTAGACCCCATACTAGGCCCCACACCAGGCAGGCCTCACACCAGGCCCCACACCAGGCAGGCCCCACACCAGGCCCCATACCAGAACCCACACCATGCAGGTCCCACACCAGGCCCCACACAAGGCAGGCCCCACACCAGGCAGGTCCCATTCCAGGCCCCATTCCAGGTCCCATACCAGGACCCATACCAGGCAGGCCCCACACCATGCCCCACTCCAGGTCATACACTAGGGCCCACGCCAGGCTTCACACCAGGCCTTATGCCAGGGCCCATGCCAGGCCCCATACCAAGCAGACCTTACACCAAAGCCCCACACCAGGCAGGCCCCACGCCAGACCCCATGCCGGGCTTCACACCAGGCAGGTCCCATACCAGGCCCCAAGCCAGGCCCCACACCAGGCAGGCTCACACCAGGCAGGTCCCACATCAAGTCCCACACCAGGCCCCACACCAGGCAGGCCTCACACCAGGCCCCATACCAGGCCCCACTCCAGGCAGGCCTCACACCAGACAGGCCCCATAGCAGGCCCCACACCAGGCAGGCCTCACACCAGGCAGGACCCACACCAGGTCCCATACCAGGCCCCACACCAGGCAGGCCCCACACCAGGCAGGACTTATACTAGGCAGGCCCCACACCAGGCCTCATACCAGGTAGG
>NW_012267259.1:17787602-17836506 GCF_000151885.1 Dipodomys ordii | reverse complement strand
TGGAAAGACTTGGAAAAAATTATATTAAGTGAAGTAAGCCAGACCCAAAGAAACATAGGTCCCATGGTTTCCCTTATTTGCAATAACTAATATATATGTCTAGGTTAATCTTACCCGACAAGCAGAAAAGGTCAAAAGCTATGTACATATGATCATATAAGATGATACTAAGTGAAATGAAAGTCAACAGGTTTTATTTTTGTTACTGTTGTTTTTAATACACTATGTGATTTTTTGTTTCTTTTGAATGTTCTTCCCCCATGGTATAACCCCTGTTGTCACTGTATCTGAATCTGGTGCTCTGTATCTTGTATATAGATTTTTCTAGTTTGGGGATGGAGGGGAAATAATAAAATGCTGAAATAAGGATACAGGTTGACCCATTGAAACAATGAGATGTACAAGACACTATGTTGAAAACGAACTTTTCAACTTAAGTGGAGAGGGAGGAGTTGGAGAGGGAAGGGATGGTAGGGGAAAAACAAAGGAGAAGGTAATAATGCTCGATAGGAAATTTACTCATTACCTTACTCACGAAACTATAACCCCTCTGTACAGTATCCTTATAATAAAAAATAAATAAAATTGTAAATAAAGAAAATAGTTAAAAAAACAAAAAGAAGCATGAATTTTATGCCATCAAATTTAATGTTCTCTAGAGTAACATTTTAATTCTTTTAATCATGTTTATTAGTTGTATATTTGGGGTTATTTTCTTCAGTATGAATCAGAATTTTGTGAAGACACTGCTAGAAATGTCAGTGCTCTGGTCTACCAGCTCCGAGATTCAGACCCAGTCAGTCAAGATGAAGAAGCTGAATTTGGAATTTAAACAAGCTCCCAGGAGACTGTGGTGCCAGCTTTGTGTTTATTGACTTGCTAGAGGCGTTTTTGCTTATCTTGATTAAATGAAGATTTAATTATCTCTATTTCGATTTTCTTGTCCTTTTCATCTCAAGATTGCAAGATGATTGAAAAGTGATGTTTTTTTCATTGTTGTTTTTCTACGGGAGGGGAATAATGAAATTACTTTAAATTTTAATAAATAGTACGGCAGATCATGGTAAGCGGAGTGGTTCCTCAAAGATGTCACAGCTTTAATGTCGGGACCGGGTGGAAGTCTCCTCAGACCTCGGGTCAGGAAAAGGCCAGAGTCCTCAGTCTCACAAAGCCTCCTCAAAGAGATTAAGGGGTGCTTTGATCTGAATGTGTCTTCCAAATTGTATTTGTTGGAAACTCATTTTCCAAACTATTGTTTTTTTGTGGTTCCTTTTTCTTTATTTTTTTCAAAAATTTCAGAAGTGAAATCCATAGATCCAAATGTACATACAATGTGTTGAATTCTGGCTAATGGACATAGCATGAAGTTCACACAACATCAAGATGTGAAACATCTCCAACATTCCATGGTCCCACAGATGGCAGCTATATTTATTTTTTTTAATATTTTAGACCATGAAGTTTATTTTTATCAATTTGCCTGTCCTTGGTCTCATATGATTTGTGAATCCTATGGTATCCTCTTCTTTTTGATTGAGCTTTGCCTGCCCAGCATGCTGGAAAGAACGGCTCACGCTGCTGTCTGTCCACGATGTGTGAGGGAGGTCTCTGGGCTCTCCAGTTCATGGGGTAGTGAGTTGCTAGAGTAATGGCTGTGATGTCACGGGGTGGGTGCCTCCATCTGGCTTACCTACTCTTGTCTTGCCAAGCGAAGCCTCTGGCAGGCGAGACCCGCAGTAGAAGCCGAACTTGACACCCGTGCCATGCGCTCCAACTTCCAGGCTCCCGAACAAGAGCCAAGTAATCTACTCCTTTGAAATTACCCAGGTTCAAATGTTCTTCTAGAACAACAGCAAGCAGACTAAGAGCTTTTCAGTGAAGTCAGATGACTTATAAGACCTGTGATGAAGTTGTTCTTTTTCTGTATCTGCAGAAGCTGAATTAGGGAGGTGCAGAATTACCTCAATGAGACTCAGGGACTGTAGCTTCTTCCTAATGGAAAGGATCCCAGTGAACTTCTTGCAAGGGTCATAAGAATCTGGAGAAATTTCTGTCTTCTTTTTCTTTTCTTTTCTTTTATTGTAAAAATACTGTACAGAGGGGTTACAATTACATGGGCAAGATAAGGAGTACATTTCTTATCAAGCATTGTAGCCTCCCCCTTTGCTTCCTCTTCCCATCCCTTCTCATTTCCCACCCCTCCATCCCCCACCTCCCCACCCCTGGCCAAACTTGTAAACTAAGAACCATGTGGTATGTGCTGTTCTGTAGAGTGACTCAGGAACTAGAGAGAACAGAGAGCCCACCAAGGATGGTTCTCACAGGTGGAGGTGGGGCCTCAGAGGCAGAACTCACGTTCAGAGAAAGGAGAAGAGAATTTTCTGATCAACAGTTTACATTAAAAATTTCTCCAGGTGAATTACTATCATAACATTCTCAACGGGGGCCTTTGCTTTTTGTTCTGAAGGAGTGTCTTGGAGTGACCTTTACGTTCATCCTGCATAAACACAAGGTTCATACTCTTATTTAAGACACTGTGATTCTCATGTATGCAACTGAAGAGGAAAGGGGCCATGGACAAGGTTTTTCTTAGCCAATCAGGAAGAGCTTAATAATAATTTTGATAGACAATGCAGATAATTTAATAGGTTGGGTTGAGAATTCTATACTAAGGAAGCCAATTTGAGGTCCAGTGATTCTTGTCATTCTAAAATGGAGATTAAACTCTAGCAAACTTTGTGTTAATCTGCAATGGACTGACTTTTGAATCCTTCTCATTTTTCTGTTCCCCGTCCTAGTGAGGTTTGGATTGGGTTGAGGTTTGATAGTGGCAACTAGTCAAAAACTCTGCATTCCTCCTCCGTTATCTTCTCAGTGACTTTTTTCCATAAACTTTGAAATCAGATGAAAATGTGAATCTTGATCTCTTTGTCATGCAATCCCCCATAATGAACAAGAGGAGTATTTCACAAAATGGGAGAGCTGCCATGATAAATTCTACTAGTTGTGACTAGATGCTCTGATTTGCCACTTGCACAGCTCACGGGCAGATCTCCTGGGATTGCCACTGTATGCAAGGTGAAGTGGTTTTTCATGATTTCTGACCATTCATTGCTGTTATCATTGTGTTTTATCATCAGTCCTGGGAAGGTTAACAGGGATTCTGCTCAAAGCTTTTCATGGTTTTTATGTCATTGTGTTTAAGGTAACTGTGGCAGTTATGTATGCCTCGCCACCCATCTCCCAAACACAAATTATAATTACGGAACCAAATTCACATGTGAGCATGTCACTTTCCCTTCCCAATTTCTACAAACAACCATCTAATTGGTTGATATAAATACAACCTTTGCTGTTGTTAGCGGCCCTCCTTGAATTAAATCCCTATTTGCAATGGAAATAGTGTGTTTTTGGCTGTCATATGCCTTTCAGTTATTTATGACCACATTAACATCTGCACGTTTCTAGTGCAGGTGCTGTCATGCTAGGAACAAATTTCAATGGCTAATGGAGGAGTGGTTTCTTTTCTGTGTTTTTCCTGAAGAAAGGTTCTTGATGGAAAAGAGAAATATCTTGTGGGCCTAGAAGGCTTTTAAAATATTTACTTATTTGTTTTGGTGCCACTACTGGGGCTTGAACTCCTGGCCTTGTGTCTCGCCAGGCTCATGGCACTCTACCACTTGAACTGTTCCTTCAGTTTCAGCTTTTTGCTGGTTAACTGGAGATAAGAGTCTCTCAGATTTGTCTTCCTGGCCTGGCTTCAGAATTTGATTCTCAGATCTCAGCCTCCTGAGTAGTTAGGATTACAGGCATCATTCTTGTGATTACTGGTTCCCAACAACAACAACAACAACAACAACAACAACAACACACACACACACACACACACACACACACACACGATCAAGTGCATGTCTGTAAACTGTACTTGTAGGTTTTCCTATTGTCCCTCTAATATCACATTTCCACAGGTTTACCTGGTTCCTGAAATGCCAGCATAAGCTCTTTCTGGAGAGAGTGTATGCCTATGCTGTTGGAAGTAGTCTTAGACATTACCTAGACTTAGCATTCCATTAAGAAGAGGGAATGCATCAGACCAAATCCTAGGTAGGTGGAAAACCAGGGTGTGTGTGGGGGGCTTGGGGAAATGGGGGCACTGCTGTCTTAACAGGTTATGTAGAGGCAGTAGGATTTACGAAACACCTCACAAAGTTGATTATTTTTCTTGGGATTCTGTCTTTAAAAATAGACATTTTGTCTCCCCCCGTAGAGTGAGGCATTGCCTTGATAACATTTTTGCTGCAGCTTTCCTTCTTGGAATGAAAGAAGAATTCTCCTCTTGATGTGAGCAGACAACGTTGGGAGTCTCATGAAAAACATTTGTCTTTCTTACATTCTGACGGGCATTTCCCTGGCCAATGTGTCATCCTTCAATTAGGCCAGGAAGGACCTGTCTGCAGACATCAGGCCCTTTCTGGGTCACCGTAGTAGTCTTGCATTATCTCATTAGGAGAAACACAGCATCTCTGCGAGGCTCGCTGTCACCCTTCGGTGCACATTGGCTCCAGCTGTGCTCCATCTCCCAGAAGGTATCAGCTGTGTCTCCTCAAGGGAGGACAGCATATGCGGAGTCCCAACACACTGAGACATTTAATGAGCCATCACCAGCAACTGATAGGTACAGAGCCAGCTCCCTGAGCCTGAGGGAGACAGGTCTCTAATGCGACATTTACCACCTTGAGAGACCCTTTGGAACCTGGTAAAAGTCACCTTCCGAGGGAATTTTCTTGATATCACACTGTTACTTGGCCTATCTTTCTTCATAGTTTTGTTTCTCCCTTTTCCACTACATTGAAAATCCCATTTCATGTAGAAGGCAAAAGATAGTGTGAGGCCAAAGATAGAGTCAGCCAGCTTCAAGACTGTGGAGCACGTGATGTATTGAGGGCTTGTGGGAGGAAGCGTGGCTCCGGTCCTCTAGTGAAGGAAGGCCCCGCCATCTTGCTTGCTATGCTGGACAGAAGAGGCCCATGGCCAACTCTTTATCCCTGGCCTTCCTCAAAAACTGGTCACATACCCCAAACTAATTGAGAAACCATCTTTGCACCCGGGGTCAACACAAGGTACTTAGACATAAGAATTTGTCTCTGGGGTTCCAGATGGGTGCTAGCATCAGTCAGTTGGTGGGCAAAGTGGCAGTTCCAAATAAGAGGGTAGAAGTCATGTTGAGACGGTTGTAGTTAGGTCAAATTGGATCTCCGCACGGCTCCCTGTTGATTCCTCAGGAGAACATATTTTAATAAACCACTACTTTACAGATCATAAGCCAGGTTCTGATTTCTGTGAAACTAACCAAAGTCCAACAGTGCTTATTTTTCCTTTATGAGATTTACAATGTTGGCAGTGGGGAGATCACCTATTTTCTCCCTCTATATTGCCAAATATCATCTACTTGGATTAGTAAACCAAACTCTAAAACATTTGTGTATCTAGTACATGTGATTGACTAGAGTCAGGCTTCTTATGGCCGGAGGGGGCTGGGCAGATATGAGGAGGGAAGCCTAGGACTGCCTGGGTAGAGGGGGTGGGGTGCTCAGAGCACAGGAGGCCCACTGGTTTTGCTCAGCCACGGGAAACGCTGGGCAAGAGACTGGGAATTTCATATAAAGATGACAGGATTGAATTTAAAATTTTCCAATCTCTCTTTCACTCAGGAGAAAACAAAGACTCTCAACAAATGTTTGATCATCAAGAGGAAATTTTGTGGCCGAGAAAGAAACCCAAAGCAGAGGAAGGTGGAGGCCCTGCGGGAAGAGGTTCGTTCATGAGAAGGAAACGTACACATCTAAGAGCTGAAAACAAAGAGTCTCTGAATCAGGATCCTGCAGAGGGATGGATCCAATAGCATGGGTAGTTACAAGTGCACACACAAACACACATGCTAGAGCTCGTGGGGCCATGGAGGAGACAAACTTGAACCCCACAGAAGACCCAAGGCTTTGCTGCAGCAGGAGTCTGAAGGCCCCAGGCTGGCAGCATTCCCTCTTCTCCACAGTCCTCAGTCCTTCTCTCCTTCAACCACCGGATGAAGGCGAAACTCAAATTCTACTGAGTGAAATGTGAAAATATACCTTCACAGCCATGTCTAGCCTGGTCTGACCAAGTATCTGTGTGCCAGGCCCAGGAAATTGGCACAGAGAATTAATATCACCCTGGTCCCTGTGGGGGTGTTATTCAACCTCCTAGGGATGGATGGCAATATGGAGCCGGTCAGCTAGGCTCGGTGAGCATGGGGAAGTATCTGGGACTCTGGATGAGGTGATTACTGGGCTCTAAAGTGCTTATTCTGTTGTGCAGGGTCCTGGCAAAGTAAGATAGGCTGTTTCACGGCTGGCATCCTGGGATCCTAGATGTAATTAGAGACGTATAGACTGAAGGTAAATGTAAGAAGGAAGAACGCTTGGTGTGAAGATCAAGTTCTTTTTGACAATTATGCACTGCAGTGCAACAATTTGTACTGTGTTTGTGGCATTCATATTCCACTAATTCCAGGAAAAAAGTGTCTGTGCTAACAGGAGAAAACTTGTTTGAGAATGGGTTAGAGGTCAAGCATTTGTGGGATTGGTTAGCAGATACAGTTTAATATCTGAGCTCTCAGCAATGTGATCCTAAGGTCAAAATATTACATAAT
Organism: Dipodomys ordii; assembly: GCF_000151885.1. Taxonomy (NCBI): domain Eukaryota; kingdom Metazoa; phylum Chordata; class Mammalia; order Rodentia; family Heteromyidae; genus Dipodomys; species Dipodomys ordii. The sequence continues at coordinate 17,829,815 of NW_012267259.1, read as the reverse complement.
GAACAAACAACTGTGTATAGTCTGGGTCAGAAAACATGGTAAATTATTTAGCTTTGTTTATCTTTATTACTTCTCTATTTTCTTTTTTAAAAAACAAAACAAAACAAAATTGCAACTGCATCAAATTCCATTCTCTCACTTCTTCTCATCCTTCACAGTGTTTTCTCCTCCCGGCCTGTGTGCCCAAGTCCTCATCCTGTTTCTGTCCTCAAATCCGGTTCTCACTTCCCACATTCCTCCAATCTCACATTTCCCAGTGTTCTTGCCAGTGTTTTTTCAAAACTTGTCTTTGAGCCATCTGTACCACAATCTCCCAAGGGGGGTTTTGAAAAATGTTGATCTCTGTGCCTCACGCCACCTAGTTACACATTCTCTTCTTTGCCATCCATCACTTGCCTGCTTGGGCATTTCTTCATGAAGATTTTTAAGTGATCAAGGGCACAGTGGTTTCCTTTCTTTCTTTGTTAATTTATTTGAGTTAGAACTCCGGGCCTCACCGTTTCTAGGCAGGTGTTCTACCCTTTGAGTGAGCCCAAAGGAGAAAGGCGCGCAATATGTTCTTGGATGGAGGTTAGCGGCATTTGGTGCTGCATATTTTGATTAAGCCGGCTCTACCCAGGTGAGCCATTGCTTTCTCTGCCAGAGAATGCCTCTTTTCCCGATCCCACGTTCTAGTTCACCAGTGGTAGTTAACCGGCAAGAGTGAAGGAAACGAGAACTATATCCCCAAGGCATAACCTTGGTAAATATACTTAGAATATAGCTCAAACCGCACATCGAATTTCTCATTTTTGAAATATATTTGAATGTCATGCCTCCTTGACATAACTGTTACTGCTTTATCTATTATTCACATCTTTTCTACATCTTAATAAATTGAAGAGCATGCTGAAAAAGTAACAGTGATAATGAAATCACACATGCAATGAATGCATCATTTATAATCTTTACATCATTTCAGAGAAAGACTGTATTTTCTCATTAGGAAAAAATGTCAAGAATACTTTCATAGTTATAACATTTTAATTTATATTAAAACAAATTAAAAGTGGCCAATAAGTCTCAGTTAACGTCATTCCTGTACTTGGAGTTGTGTAGATTGTTGCCTGAAAGGAGAGATGTAGAAAAACATGTTTCCTGTAAAATGCTGAAATATGAATTATTTTGTCAAGATTTTTTTGTCGGGTGTGAGGCCTGAACTCTGGGTCTGGGCGCTGTCCCTCAGCTCTTCAGCTCAAGACTAGAGCTCTTGAGCCACAAGGCCACTTATGGCTTTTTTCTGATTATGTGGTGCTGAGGAGTCGAACCCAGGGCCTCATGCATGCAAGGCAAGCACTCTACCACTGAGCCACCTTCCCAGCCCCATTTTGACAAGATTCTTGAGGCAAAGGTCAAAAAACTCTACTGAGCTGGTGGCAGTAAATATGTCTATCTCTGTCTGAGTGTCTGTCTTTTTCCATCACTTCGTTTGATTGTTTTATCTTGACTGCTACATGAATTAAAGGTACGTAGGAGATTTAGGATTTAAAAAGTATATCCTTTCTAAAAAAGGTATGTTGTAATCTCAGGTCTAAATCTGATTGTGCATAGACTTTTGAACAAAACACATGATTACAAACTATTTGTGATTAATTTTAAATCCCAACAAGTCAGAACTGCCAACTTTAGACACTGTCAGTCATTTGGCGCTGCTGTTATTGCCAAATCACAGGGCCTCTTGTCTGGATTCTGCACAGGTCGTATCTTTCGGACATCACAAGATAGAGAAGATAAAGGACCAACCCGAAGGAAGGAGCATGCAGGATTATTTTAAGGAGGGAGGCTGCTCCAAAGCAGACATTGTAGGAAACCTAGATCCCAGTGTATTTCTGCAGGTTTAAAAGATGGAAATGATCTTTTTAAAACAGGTTTAAAACATGGAAATGTTTTAGAAAAACCCACTAGCAAAGTATGATTTTCTCTAGATGGTAACAAGCTAGTAACAAGCTAAGTGTCACTTTTTTTTAAAGTTTTTAAGTCTTTATATGTAGCTATCTATTACTCCATTTGAAGATATTAAAACTAGAGTATGATTAAAAACAAATTCTAAAATGCCTCAATATGACTAAATAAACATTATATTGTTTTAAGATTTCAATGCTAGGGAAGATAGTTTTTTTAACCTTCTTTTTGAAAAGCCATCTCAAATAGGAGAAAAACAAAGAGAAAACTCATACTGCAGCGTTGATGAAGCTGAGAAGGAACTGATCAGTTCCGATGGCAGAGGACAAGCATGAGATAAGAGGAGGCTTGTTTCCCAAGCACATCCCTGAAATGCTCGGGGGTAGTGGGACTGACAGGCAGGCGTTCCAGTGGGGGGGGACTGACTGGTGGTCTGGTGTGGTGTTCCCACCAGAGGTTGGTAGGGATGCCTGGTGGCCCGAGGTGTGTTAAGTATAGCTTGCGTTTTGGAGGACATGTTATTTCTCCACCCAGTGCCAGCACGCAGGCTGAATGATGCTGTCCTAAGTGAGAAGCAGGGGATGTTCCTCCACAGAAAGGCAAGCATCCCAGAGAAAAGACTTAGATGCTAGCAGATGTCCCTTATAAACCCCAATCCAATTGGCTGCCCATTTGTCCAACAGTATACAACTATGTCTGCCCACACAACTACCAACTGGCATCATAGTGCTTCATCCTTAAACACAGGAGAAAAATGAAGATCATTATGTTCATTATGTGTACGATGAGTGAAGGACCCTAAAAATTCCACCAAAAAACTTCCTAGATCAGAAAAAGCAAATCAAGTTGGTGAATTTTGTTCTACTTGGTTGAGAGGGTCTTGAGTAACTGTCAAAAGGATAAAAAGATAGTACATATTTAAAGAGAATTAAAAGCAATGACTGATGCAAATACTAACTGTAGGTGAAACAAAAAGTGTGGCAGAAAAATAAAGTATAATCATTTATATTGTGACTAGAAATAGCTATTTGTGTATAGTAGCTGCTAAATTTTGGTGAATTCAGAATAAATAAAATTATTTTAGAAGGTTGAAGAGAGATAAAAACATGCAAGTTTACTAAAACCTTCAGCTTCCAACATGCATTCATGTTTTCATAAAAATCACGAGATCAAAAGAAAATAGTTTTAATGTACATACTGCCAGCAATACCAGAGCAAGAATAACAAGTAGAATGTGGATGTCTCTGGGTGGGGAATGAAGAGGAAGGAATGCTGTTTTCATTTGTTTTTTGGGGAATTATTTGACTATCCAATTTTGAAAACTATTTTCAGGGACTCGGTGACATTGTATATGCTTAGCATGTGTTAGGCCCTAGGTTCAAACCATAGCACACCTCTCAAAAATTATTAGCAAGTAACTATTTAAATAAAACAAATATAAATGATGAGTAAAATGAAAACAAAGAAAAACACTTCTAAGACCTCACTAGTAAGCTTGTTCTGGGGATGGCCCCTGGAATAAATATTTCAAGTCGTCCCCCGCCATGGAATCTGAAATCAATGGGCAATCTCTTTGCCTTGGACCATGTTGAACGGTAAAGATCAATGAGAATGCAGACAAATACATCCTAAGGGCTATTCCAGGCCCCTGTTCCTTGTCAGGTAGGCCTGGTGGAGCTAGGTTTGCTCTCAGAACAGGGAAGACGTGCAGTTTGGATGTTCCAGGAATCTCTTGCCAATATGGTTGGTCTGTCAGACAGACACACAGGACCATCAAATGCCTTGGGCCTTCAGAGAAACCCAGCGATGAGGGCACATGCAGGAAAAACAGAAAGACCTCAAATGGCCACTGCAATGTGCAAACCAGCCACAGTGTAAAGCGAGTTCTATTAAAACAACAACAAACCAACGTCCTTCAAATGGGAAGGCTTGGAAAAAATTATATTAAGGGAAATAAGCCAGACCCAAGGAAACTCAGGCTGCAAGGTTTCCCTTATTTGTAATAACTAGAATATTTCTAGCATATTCTCAGCAGAGGATCACAATGGATCAATACTTATGTGCATATGACCATATAAAATCATGCTTATCAAAATAAACTCTAAGAAATATGAATAAGAGATTTTTTTAGTGCACTCTTTGCAGTTATTTATTTTCCCCCCTTTGGTTTATTCCCTGTTGCCACTGTTTTTTATTTCTGTATCCATTGTCTTGTGTATTAAAGTTTATCTGATTTGGAGAAGAAAGGGGGAAATCACAGAAACTGTGGGACCAAGGTTGAACCAATGCAACAGTGATGCTCACTAGACACTATGTTGGAATGAACTTTACAACTTGGGGGAGAGGAATATTGGCGAGGTGGGGGAGAAAATGAGGGAGAGGGTAACACTGCTCAAAAAGAAATGTACTCATTACTTCTGTCAATGTACCTCTGTATATCACCTTTATGATATTTTTTTTAAAAACGTCCTTGGTTTAAAGCAACTTCTATATTTTAATTAAAGAATAAATAGATATTCTGAGGCACAGCTTTTACTGTTCGTAAAACTGATTTTCCCACAAGTCATTTACGGATTCAGGTGGACCTGTTGCAACAATGAGAAGTACAAATTGTCATGTCAAAAAGGAGCTTTACAATATCGGTGGGGGGGGAAGAGGGGGGAAGGAGAAGGATTGGGGGGGAGGGGGGAGGCTGGGAAGGGAGGTGAAGGGTAAACAAAGGAGGAGGCTGCAATGCTTGGTAAGAAATGTATGCATTATCTTGCCCATGTAATTGTAACCCCTCTGTACAGTATGTTCACAAATAAAATTAAAAAAATTGATTTTCCCCTCTGCAATAATATATTTCTCTCTTCTCTCTTGTTGAATTTAGACCTTTCAGAAAGTATTTGAGCTTAATTCAAATTAGAATCTTTAATTTCCTCTCTAAAACGTGTACAAAATATGGATGGGTAAAGGGGTTTTACCTCTCCTATCACGGTGATCCTTGCTGATGTAGAAGGCAAAGGTTTCGAACAGGGAGAGATCAATAGTGAACCTGTGTTTATCTTCTCTACCTGGGGTGCCTGTAGCAGACACACAAACAATAACACCACCTGCTTGTGCCAGGTCGCCAGCCAGCAGATGGTGGGCTTGGGTAAGCTTGGTTTTCTATTTTGGATTTTACTGAGAACAAGGGACGAGGGAAATAATCTCTCTTCTCTTTATTATTTTCTCTCTCTCATTCTCCTTCACTAGTAAAGCGTTTAGTTGGTGAATAGTGTCAAAGTTTTCAAAAAGCACCTCTTTTTGAATGTAAAGCTGAAGGGTCCTTGCGTCTGCGGTTTGAAGAGGGCTCTGGGGACGTCCTGGGTGCTGGGCTGAGAGCAGGAAGCAGGTGTCACTGGAAGGGCAGATACAGACGGCTTCCGTCCAGGGCACCCTTCCCCCCCCGCCCCTCCCCCCGTGCCCTGTTCGTTGAGGAGACCAGGAAGGACCCTGCCCTGAGCTGCGACCGCCCTGCGGGGTGCCTGGCTTTCTACTAAAGAAGAATCAAATGAAAATAGCTTCATACCCTCATTCTGTTGATCTCCAGGGTCTTGGCACATGTCCACACTTGGATTTCCTGAGCCCTGCACCCTCTCTGCCTGTTTGGCAGGTGACTGCCCTGGGGATCTAGCGGACTCAGGTCTAGCTGACGGTGTGTGCCCCCTTGAATGTGACCTCGATGTGGTGTCTCCATCTTCCTCTTCCGTGATGTGAGAGGAGCCGTTTTCCTTTCTGTACTGTATTCAACAAGGATGTGTCACACAGGTTCACCCTTAGACATATTCTATTCACACAAAATGAACAGGCTTTAAGAGTCTTCTACCACTATGTCGAGAATGAATCCTTGTCCTTATATATCCCAAACCTCCTGACCCTCAGTAGGTTTTATTTTGAGATGCCCTGTTCTATCTCTGGCTTCCATGGTTCCCAATGTCTTCCGTCTGACCATCATGTCTCTGTATAGCAAATGCCTGATGTGGATACGTGTCCATAAAGCAGTGTCCTGATTCAAGTCAGAGCTCTGCGCATACTGAGAAGCACAGTTCACCTCCACTGCTGGAAACTTCCACCACCAACACACACACACACACACACACCATAGAAGGTGGTAACCATGTGTAACCACATTTACAGAAGATGGAAGAGGAATTTTCTGGTCTCAGTTTGTCAGGAAGTAGGAGTTCCGAATCATTTCCAATGAAAACTTGTCACCTTGCTATGTCAGCATTTGCCCAATTAGTTTATTGTGTGCAAAGCTACACAAGACACATGATCGCGCCTTCCTTAACACAGACTTTACCAACAACTCCAGCTGCCACCTGCTCCCTTTCATCTCTTTGTGCAGCCCCAGCATGGATTGCATCGTATTCCACTGTTGTGCTAGTTTGTGTTAAATGTTATTTTTGTGTTAATCTGCGGCATCCTCAGGGTGCACACACACACACACACACACACACACACACACACATACACACACTGACCAATAATTTCGAGGTTCACTTCCCTTCACACCCCCAGTGCCTTTCAGTGTTATTGTGGAGTTCAAGCGGAGTTAGGTGAGGTAGTGATAGTTGGTACTCCAGGGTGTCTGTCACTGGCTTTTTCAGGTGGATAAGAGCAAGTTCAGGGGTTAGCTCTGAGGAAACTGATTATCTCTGGTGAAATATGTTTGCTGTTGTTATATGTTTCAAAATCACGCTCCCCAAATAAAAGTCTTGCTACATGGAAAAGAACTAATTCATATCCTTCTTTCCTTCCTCTCTTCCTTTGACATACGTAGAGACAGTTACTATGTTTTGAAGAGTGGCTTCGGGTGTAAGTGTGTCTGGAATGCATGCAGTTTCTTACTCCCTGGGAATCAGAAGGTGGCACTTGCTGAAGGTTAATGTGGGATATCTTCGCCCATGCAGCGAATACACCAAGACACAGTCCAGGGTAACACACGTCGCTTTGACTTCTGGAATTTAAACACATTTAAAGCGCAGTGCCTTCTGACTAAGCAGGAAGGGAGTTATTTCTGTGAGGGCTCCGGAACATGCTGGGTTTGGCGTGGGGAGATGTTGGCTCAGCCAGCCTTGGGATTTTTGAGGAAATTGTGTTGGGTCAACTTCTAGGGAAGCAGGGGAGCAGCTGCCTGCATGTGATGCAGAGTTTGTCCAGAGAGGCCATTTCCTTCATGCACCCCGCATGCAGCTCTTCAGAAAAGACCACAGTGACACAAGTGACCGGTGCGACCACCCCCTTCTCAAAAAGGGTCCCACGGCAGTCCAGAGGTGCTGGGGAAAGGAGCCTGCACGAGAGCCTGGGTCTGCTCACTGTCTCATCTCTCACTCGGTCTGCAATCTTAGTCAATGCCTCTGACTTCTGGCACTGTCTTTTACCACCTGTGAACAGCTCATCTTTTTGTTCCTTTGTGATTTGGTGTGTGTGTGTGTGCATGTGTGTGTGCACATGTGTGTATGTGTATGACAGAGCAACGTGATTCCTGTGTAGTAGAGCATCATGGTTTTCTCTCGTACGTCACCCATTTTAGGTCTTACATAGGAAATCTTCACAAGAGGTCATGATGCAAAGTTCACCAAATACCATCTTTTAAATCTTGAATGTTTGACTTTTAACATTCATTCTCAATCCGGAGTTATTTCCTGGACTAATTGTGAAAAATAAATGTCTTATTTTTCCCACATGCATATGCAGTTGTCACGGCACCATTTATTAGTTTAATGATGGATTCACTGCAAATCTGTTGTTTATTTCTGCTTTTATTTTTTAACAGATTCATACAAATGAAAAATCTATACATACCCCGTGGAATGACAGGATGTTTCAGTACACGTACAGTTGTGTATAAAGATTAAATCTGGCTAAATATCTCTATCTCTCTCAGCAGTGATAAACTTTTCTTATAGTGAAACCTGTCAAAGTCCTGTCTCCCAGCTTTTTGAAATATAAAGTGCCTTCTAGAGCATTCTATTGCCTATAGCACTTTACTGTGGAGTGGCTCCTGCGTTTCCTGTTCCTATGTGACTCAACCTCTCCCCAACCCTTTCCCCACATGCCTGGCCTTCAGCCTGGAGTGGTCTTGAATAGTTATGAAATGATCATATCGGTTTGGTACTCTATACCTGATCCCAAAGCTATTTCATTCTTTGTATAAAATAACAATTTTCAGGGCCAACTCTATCTGTAGGTGTCTGTGATTTCTTTGGAATTCCCACCTAATCTATGCCAAAGAGACATATGTTTATTGGGGTACTTTACTCTTCTATTGTTAGAACTGCACTGACTTGACAGCTCAATAAGGGGTGATTGGATATCTTCACAATATCAAGATTTCTCAGCCAAGAACACAGAAAAATTATATTTTTCTTAGGTATTCTTTAATATTTGATAATAGAACTCTGTAGAAAGAGTTCATATCTTTTGCTATTACTAAATATTTGATAGTTTTCGTTGCAACATTTAAAACTATTTAGGAGAAATGCCTCCTATGTACAAAAATGTGTGTAAGTCAGTCGGGCAAGGCTGTAAGGATTTTTTTCTTTTTCTCTTTTACCAGGCTAACTCAGATGGACAGTCATCTGCTCAAATTCCTTCTCTCTACCGCTGTCCTATCCTCTCTCCCAGAGACAGGCTCTGCATGCTGCTCAGGCAGTTTCTTGGGTGATTACTATCCTCTACAAATCAAGGGCCCACTTTGATATTGTATGATTTATTGGCCAGATCAGCTTTTGGCTTGAGATGCACACAAATTCACAAAGAAGGAAGGGCATATAAAAATAGTTTGGAGATTTGACGGCCAAGGCTCGTGATCAGAGCCAACCCAGCAGCAGCCAAGACCAGCAGCTGAAGGAAGTACAGAGCAGGAGGTTTTCCACCTCCCGCGGCACTGCCCGGAGCAGGGCTTTGGCCAGGAGCAGGCAGAGAGACCTAGGATCTGGATGGCGTGGTGCCGGTAGAGGCAGACAGGAAGGGCGCAGGGGTGAGGACGGCCCGGATGCAGGTACCTCCCCACCCTGCTCTGTTGTGCCAAGGACAGAATTTGCTCTTTCCTCTTGTGATGTGGAAGAAAAATGTTTGTACTGGCATCTTCAAACACCTTTTATTTTTAAATTTCATTTCCGCTTTCATTTCCAACATATTTCCTTACTTCAGATCATAAAGGTATTGGTAGTTTAAGAATAATTCTTTCAACAGGGTGGTTTGAGAATGTGGGAAGGAGGCATTTCCATGGCTCCGTTCTCTGATGCATGTGTGTACCAATGAGAAAAGCTTTGATGGCATTCTGCTCTATTCTTTGGAATCTGTCTCTTATCCATGATTTTTTTTAACTTAGTCTTCTCCCTCCTCCTCCTCCTCCTCCTGATGCTGCGATTTGGAATCAGGGCTTTATGTTTCCAGCTAAGCCAGAATTCCAGCATTTTTTGCTCTTTGTTTTTGACATAGGGTCTCATTTACTTTTGCCTGAGGTTTGCCTGGTACTGAATCCTTCTATTCATACTTCCCATGATAGTTGAGATGACAGTCCTGTGCCACTGTGTTGAGCCACAGTGTTGAATGAGGTCTTGGAAAGCGCAACCTTTCTGATCTCTGCCTTGTGAGTAGGTAGGATTACAGGCATGGGCCCCTGGTTTCTAACCTGCTCGGTATTCTTACTTGAAATAAACAATGTAAGACTGAATCAAAGAAAAATTTAAATTATATTTTTGGCTTCATATCATGCGATATTACAGACAGTGGTCTCTGAATAATTACATATTATGCATTATAATTGGGATTAGCTTCATAGTATTGTGGGATTAATCCATTATGGGGTATGGTATAAACTGAGTAACATGAAAAAAATAGACTTTCTACCCAATCTCAGTCAATATTGTAACCTATTTGCTTTTAGAGATTGGGGCAAATGAGATCCTCAGTTATTTCCTATAATAGCAGGCACACCAGTAAGTCACATTCCTGGGAAGGCCTTGTCAGAGGCTGCCCCTTGCTTTTCTGGAGATGCTTTGGTTCAGAATACAACACTGAGGTCTGAAGGAATGCTCAGAATGTTGGCCCATTCTCTTAGGTGTTTTATTCAGTGCAACAAGAACTTATCACCAGAAAGCAACTCTGAGGTTTAGAAAGGCTCAAATGTGATAGCAGTGAAACCAACAGCAATGAGTAATAAGAATAACTGGCCCAGCAAAATTGTTTTGGATTAGTAAAACTTGGCAAATAAAAGTAATGAGGCCAATGTATGCATTGGTTGTTTATGTTCTGCTCCATAGAGAAATTCCTCTAAGCTAATTCTTAAATATGTTCAGAACAACGGCAGTCCCATTTAAATAAATATAGCTTCCACGAAGAGTATTATAATGATATTTATTCAGACAGTGGGGCATCTAGAGAAAACACTGCACCTGGCATTCTTATCTGGAATGGAGGCGTCGGGTGTGGGGGGGGGGCTGAAGCCAGATCAGCAGAAATGGGAAAGACCGTCTCCAGGCACTTGAAGTGGAACTTTGCAGGGGTGTTGGCCTCCGGTTCAGCTGGAAACTTGGTTAAATACTAGGATTGTCAGCACCTTGGACAGCAGCATCAGCTCAGCTGCATGATGGGGGCTTTCTCTGCCAACCTGTGCAGTTCTTGCCAAGTGTGTGAGAAATAAAAACTCTCCCATTGAGAAAAGAAATTACAAATGGCTTCCAATTTTGCTTTTTTAAATGGGCATCACCTGGGCCTGGGAAGGTGGCTCAGTGGTAGAGTGCTTGCCTTGCATGCAGAGGCCCTGGGTTGATTCCTCAGCACCACATAAGCAGAAAAAGCCGGAAGTGGTGCTGTGGCTCATGCAGTAGAGCACTAGCCTTGAGCTGAGGAGCTGAGGGACAGTGCCCAGGCCCAGAGTTCAGTTCTCATGGCCGACAAAACAAAAAACAAAAAAAAACCCCACAGGTGTCACTTTTCATAACACCCAGGGGTGCCTCACAAGGTTTCCATGCAATGGGAGCTCTGAGTACAGCCGATCGCTGTCCACTCTACTCTTGACTTGGAAGACGTCGCAAGTGATTGAGGTGTCACCCGGTTTGCATGTTACTGCAGTGGGATATTGGGTACTTTAGAGCATCCAGCCTTAATGGGTTAATACTTTTAGCTAATAAGTTTTGACCCAATTTTTGAAATACTAAATATAGCACAGAAATTTATGAACAAAATTTGTTCAGTGAATGCTCTTTTCAGATAAAATGTATTAAGCACTCTGTACTTTCAGGATAATTGAAAAGTTTTATATTGTGAAATGATTAAATGCAGATAAAGCAATTTATTTTCCTTGTATTGTTTGGAATACAATTTGCTGCAAAAGATAATCCCACAATTTATAATCTAGACATTGTATTATGTATTAGGCTTTACGAGGCTTTTATAAAACAGACTGGATATTTGGTAATTATCTTTGCCTCCTCTTAAGCCCTTAATACCTCCTGATCCCTGATAGCTCGACCTTTGTGGGGATCCCTGACCTTGAGTTGAGATCATGTGGAAGTTGGCTGGAGGTCACTGGGGGTGGAGTCAGGACTTGAAGGTGCGCTCTCTCTCTCTCTCTCTCTCTCTTGCTCTCTCTCTCTCTCTCTCTCTCTCCTCCCCCCCTCAAGGGATGTGCTGCAGTATGGGTCTTTGGGATTCTGTGCCAAAATGACATTTATGCTTCAAGCATGTAGAATAGCAATGTATGAAGAAGGACTCACTAAACGTAGTTTTCAAACTAAGAGATGGAGAGTTATTAACCAATGTTGATAAAAATAAAACTACACACACAATATACACTTTATAAGTGAAACTTGGAAGAGAACACCCACATGATTCTCTTCCTCACATATGTTCAGAGAGAATAAATAAATAGAAGACATACCATTAATATACATTAGAAGATCACTCATGAAAATAATTTCATGCAAATAATTTCCATTAGATTCTATCTCAAAGGATAAAAATAAAAAGTCGCAGCACAACCCTTTCAGAACCACATACTTAATTAGTACACTTTATTATCCCTGCAGGTTTTTATGAAGTGGGAGTGCATATTTTTGAAGGAACAATTTGATGGCAAATAAAATTCTTTCAGATTTGTTATGTCAAGTATATTATATTGTAAGTGGTTTTGTCCATCCTTTTAGACTTCGTACCTAGAGAAACATTTAGATTCAGTATAGGTGATGAGAATTGTTCAGACAGGACATATAGTTCTCCAAGGAATTGCCTTCAGGAAAAAATGGTTATTTTTCATTAATTTATAAAGTACTCAGGATGCCAGAAGCAATAGAAGAATAGAAAGCCATCTGGAGCTGGAATTACAGAATCAACCCCATCTTCATTTCCCTCAATGCTAGACCCCAGAGTCCTTGGGAGGCAGGTCTGGCCGTGCTGGAGGTGAAGGTCAAAAACAGAGAAGGACCATGTGCTTAACTTGAACACCTGTTTTCCCATCCTGGGGCCAACTGGATCTTCTCAGAGGAAGCGATCAAGCCAAGAATGAAAGACACATAGGCAGGGCAAGAGAGCTCATCCCAAGAAATAGGATCAGAACTGGAAGACCAAAATCTGGACAGAATGGATTTCTGAGAACTCTGTGATATCCAGTGTGGCTACAGCCAAGTGTACTGAGAGGGAGAGCTTTTTTTGGGAAATGAAAGCTGTGGTAATACAACAGACCACAGAGGAATGCAGAGCTGGGTCTGAAGGGCTTTTGTAGGACAAAAAGAGAAATATAAAACTTTTAAGCATGGCTGGTAAGCATAGAAGGATGTTTTTTCAGTGAAAGAGGCATAGTTAGAGCCAGAAGTGAACACCTCATTCTCCCATGCATACTTAGGACATCTATCATGACTGTTTCCTTCATTTTTCAAGAGGGAGGGTTTTTTTGAACTTTCACCAGCATGATCACCTTTGTCTAAGTAGATGAATTTACCCATTTAGTTTTGGCAATCAGGAAATCTAAAAGAGAACGGAGCTATCCAGGTAGAACATAAACTGCCTTCCCCACAGTACTGCCTTGCTACCTTTCTTTCTTCCCTGGATTTTTATGGTTGTTAAAGTAGATTAAAATTGATGTGGCATATTGCTTATTCATTTTAAGCTTATGGTAAACCACAACAAAATCGATGTTTTGTTTGTGTAGCTAACATCGGTAAGTGGCCAGGTCTCAGCCATCACCTGTAAGTAAGACCTCCCATAATCTGGTTAAGGAAGCATGACTAGATGCAGTTCATCATTCACATCGTCTCTCAAGATAGTTTTGAATCCGGGCTATATCATTTGAGGAACTCGCTATTTATCTTGGTTTCTGTCAGTTGCAAATTCAATAAGGTGGCTTCCTGTATCTTCATCCAACTACCTCTTCTCTCTGGAGCTTCCTCTATGCCTTGAAAAGAATAAATGTCCCTATCTTAATTTATTCAGTCAGATATAAATCTGCTCAGGTATTCTCCAAACCACTTTTCTTCATAGATCAAAAATAATATTCTATAGGACTTGGCCAGATATCTTGCTGAAATCAATTCACATGCATTTTGTTTTTATATTCTTGATGTCTTCCAATGTTGTAAGCCATTACCAAGTAGATTTACTAGTTCACTGTGATTCCTCCATTACCCTTGCAATTCTCTATGAAGAACATACTTCTAATACATTATCAGGTAAGAGCGCCCATCTTCCCACCCTTCAGCTCTGGATTACATTAGTTTCACTACAGAAGTGAGCAGTCTTCTTCCCTCCAGTCTTCCTTCAGCTTTCCTGTTAGTGGGGATTTTGAAGATTTCTGAAATGATGTGTCAGCCCACAGTCCTTCTCATGCTGGATTGTAATGCATAGTTAACTCTTCCCTACCCTCCACTTTTCTGCTGCCTTCCAACACCAATTTCCTCATTGGTGAAATGAAGACAAGAGTACCAGCCCTTGGGTGTTGTGAGAATAGCATGTGTTAATACATGAGTAGGGATCTTGACAGCACTCAGTGTGGGGTGAGTACTGGATGACGGTAAGCTAGCGATGAATGGATTCGGACATTGCTGCTCAGCATTCTTAGCATTTACTGAATTCCCCCAAGGTCTTAGGCTAGTCTACTCAACTCTTTGAAAAACAAATATTTAATTGGAGAGCTGAGGATGATAATTAGCTCTACAGCTTACCTTGCAGAGGATCAAATACAACAATGTCAAAGACTTTGAGGTATGGCTGGGGAAGTAAACAAATCATGACCTTGATATGAAAGAATCCAGACTCATGACCGGATTCACAATTAAGAACGGCACAGTTTCAGGAAAAGCATTTCAACAAACATCATTTCTGTACACAGCAAATAGGCAAAGTTAGGACTATTACTACAGAAAGTAATTTCCCATCTTTTACCAACCCAGCCAGATATCTTCATGTTGCATCTAGTTTAACAGTCATGAAATGGGAAACATGGGCTTGCTTGAAATGACTAGAGTCAACATATTTTTTCCCATTTTGCTTCATTTATTGCAGTTGAATCAGACAGTTGTTAAGCTGTCAGAAATATACACACTTACTGGACAAAAGCTTCATTTTAAACCATTATCAATCTAATAGTAAGTGCGCTTAAAATACATTTTTACTATGTTAACATATATTTTACCATTTCCTTTTTCATAGCACTTGCAAAAGTTAGTCCATTGGATGATTCTTTGTACTCCGGGGAAGATGGCCATGTCGGAAAGAGCTGAGGGCAAGATGAGTTGGTAGGAAGTGTTTGTGTGTTCTCTACCCAGACCATGAATGCCACCACAGCCTTTAGAGGTTTGTGGTAAGAGGAGCAGTGTGATTACCAGTCAAGCTCTCTGGTGTCAACCTCTCTTTCTCCCGTTGCTATTAGCCTTGGGCAGTTTATCTGGCATGTCAGTTACAACACTCGGCATCCATTTGGGCTGAGGAGATGAGAGCTGGAACATGACAGAGACACTTCAGGGCCAAGCAGGTCTTGTTGTGAAGAAGCAGCGGCCTGAAGGTATTGAGTGGTGAGCTGGTCTAGGAATACTCAAGGTGGCAGGCAGGTGGGCAGGCAGGGGATTTTCCACTGGACCTGAAGTTTTGTGACCTGCCACTGGAGGTGTCTGCCACTCTGCAAGGAGCTGTAGTGTCTCCCAGAGGCTGAGAGACTGGTCTTCTATCAATCAAGCTATAGGCAAGTATAACTTTTAACAGTAGAAGACAGCCAGCCATGTTGGTGACCATCAAGGAAAGGGCCAACCAGGAAAGCACCTGGCAGGAAATCTATGAGGCTTAGTAGGTGGGTAATAATTAAGAATGAGTTTTTCCTCTCTCTCTGTTTTCTCTCCTATCTCAAACTGTTTTCCAAGAACAAATAGGCCTTCTGGGTAATAACATCTGACAAGCTGTTAATCCGTAGTGAACGATAGGCAAGCAGTGGGTTTGAACCCTTTAACCTCCTATTGTGCAGCCCAGGCCCCTTTCAAGCACTGGGGCAGATGCTTAACCCTGAGGTCAGCGGAGCCGCTGGTGCTGGCTGGCTTGGAGGGAGCAAGTGCTGGATCGGATAACGGACAAGCCATTGGGCTTCCTGCAGGCAGAGTCACGCGGCATTGCCTGGAGCAATGGACCTTTTTTTTTAAAAAAAAATATAATGTGTTTCTTTGCTATTCAGTGCTTTAGTCTTATTTTCAAGACAGGTTCCTTTTCATCAATAGGCTGTGTGAAACATCCCAAGAAAAATAGAATCATAAGGGGAGAGAAGTTATTTCAATTTCCTTGCAAATGAGCTGGGTAAAGCTGTGCTCATAGTGATGAATACAAACTTCCTGTAGAAAACGTGGCCAGCACTTCATGCCATGCCTATGGCGAAGGCAGAGAGACTAGACGAGCCCCGGGAAGAAGCCTGGAGCCACCTTCAGTCTGGGATTGCATCCACACACTGCAAACGCTAGAGAGAGAGAGAGAGAGAGAGAGAGAGAGAGAGAGGAGAAAATCCTACAACTGAAAGTGATATTTCAGAGCTATACATTGTGTGGGCTATGCACAGATACAGGCAGAATGGGAAGATTTCAGAGGTAACCATCTGACACTGATGCCACAGCGAGCAAAGTATTATTCCCAAGAGAAGGCAATTGTATCTAGCGGGATATTTGCTTTTATTTGGGGGAGAGGGCCAGGCCTGCTATCATCTGAGTCACACCCCTACCTCATGTAAAGCTGGTGCATTCAGCAAATGCCTGCTCTAATTTTACATGAGCATAGACAGAATGACTAATTAGATGGTGCAGAGACTGAGACATATTGTAACACCAAATGGCTCCACATGCTGCAGACATTTCCCTAGTGTTTCTGTAATCCTTATTATTAGGAACATTCTATCCATTTTTTGCTAGTAAATTAAAGGTCAACAGAGTACTAATTGGTGTTTCCTTGGTAGAAAATTAGGGTTATCTGTTGTTTTCCCAGTGAGAACTTGAATAGGACCCAGGCCAGCTCCAAACACAAGACTTTGATTTCAGTATATATGCTTGTTCTGGGGCAATGTCAGTTTAACTAAATTTGATTCCGAAAATTAGCGTATTCTCTTCTAGACATGAGATAAATTGTTGAGGACATGTTCCTGAAGGAGAAACCATCTTTACCCTGAAGAAAGACAGATGATATTTGATAGTGGAAATGAGACAATTAATCACAGTGGGCTGTGGAATGCACTAAACTTGGTATGCATACCAAACGTGAACAGGAATTTTCTGTGTGTGTGTGTGTGTGTGGGCATGCATGTGCGTGTGTGGTGAAAGCTTTTGTCCTAAACGTCTAAGGTTGAGTAGGTGTTGCCGGAAAGGATGTGACAATCCTTGTAGGCAAAGAGGACAGGCTGGCCAGCTCTTAGCCGCATTCATGGAAGCCAGCGGCTCACTGGAGGGGTGAGGGGTGACTGTGGGGAGCTGTGATCCAATCCCTGTGCCTGCGTCTGTGATGTTCTCCTCACGGAGATCTGGGGTTCAGGCCCTGCAGCAGGCTGCCAGGCTCCTTCAGAGGAAGGAGTGCTGGGTGGGATACTGCGGGACCGGTTAGGGGGTGTTCCTCATCCCCAGAGAGGCCCTTATCAGAGGTAAGTCACCTTTCAATGGGCCCACACTAAAATGTCATATAAAGAAAGGACTTTTGATGCCACTCAGGCCAATGATTCATTAGAGAAATAGTTCTGAGATCTGGATAAGAGCAGTGAAGTGGGCGTGATGAGGGCGTGGCTGGGAGCCAGTCTGTCCGGATACGCAGTGCAGTGCGGGTTCCTGACTCAGGGCCGAGAACCCTGGCTTCAGTTCCCAGTGTGTCATCATCTCGGGGAGTGCCATCCAACCGAGCCGCATTCTGGGATTCTCCGCTAACCTTCAGTTCCAGGCAGTAAAGCTGAGGTGCAGATAATGAAGAGAGCAGTAGAAAAAAATATTTCAGCTTTTCACTATAGGCAGATTGGTAGCTAGCGTCTGGTCTTGACCTCTCCAGCCCTGTTGATCACTGGGGTTGGATCCAGTGCTCTAGGTTTCTGAGCAGATACATGAATCTGGACTTAATTGTTTCCAACCCCAAAGGCGGTGCTTAATTACAATGGCCTCTGGCTCAGAGGGATGGAGACAGGAAGAGTCTGTCGGAGGTGTCAGCGAGGAGAGATGCACAGCAAAGGTGCTGAGCTCAGACAGCCCTGGCTTCAGAGCGGATGCTGCTGTGTGCTAATAGAACACATCCTGCAGGCCCACACGGCAGGTGGACCGTGGAGGGCTGTGATGCCAGCCTCATTACAATGTCCATAGTGAGCGAATAGCATCAAGTGTTACTCAGTACCTTGGCTTACTGCAGAGCCTTATCAACGGCTGTTATATGAAGTGTAAGATGGTTCCAGCTGACTCATAAAGAAGATGATAAACTGAGTAATTTAATACGCTCTGTATTGGGCAGCTTTCTGTCAGGTGGCCAAGCCAGGGTGCTCAGGAAGAGGAAGTGGTCTGTTAGCTCATGGCGCTTGGACGGCCTCAGTTCCCGTGAGGTCCCCCCGGTGATGAGAGACCACCGCCAGCAATGGCAGGAGCAGTTCTGGGCACGCAGTCACAGCTCCAGGTAGAAAGAAGAGGCTAGAAGGGGGCCAGGTGTTTCGATAGCCATCTTCTCGCAGTAACATGAAGAGTCTCACAAGAACCACCAAGGGACCAGAGGGGTCTTCGGTGACTAAGGGTCCCCCCTCAGGCCCCAAGACACCACCATCCACCGACAGGCCATTGTGGGACCAAACACTTAGAGCAATGGGCTTTGGGGGACACAAATCATACTCAAGGCCTAATGTTCCTTGAGAAGCTCACCATGCTGGATTACCTTACTTTCTATGGACGGTCAGCCCTCCCTGTGTGGGAGGGCCGACCTCTGGGCAGTGTGAGGCAGGCCCCACCAGGCCCAGGGAGAGGAGGGCTGCAGCGGCAGACGGTGGCAGTACCTGTGTGGGATCTGGTGGTGTGCTGTGTTCCTGTGCTGTCCCAGACCAGCTTGTCCCAGCTCTCCACCCCCTTCTAGGGCTGGAGCTCCGAGTGAGGCTCACACAGCACCCCTAGCCCCACCGTACCGGGGATCCTGGCCTCCCGTGGAAGTGTGAAGCTCCACGTGAGGAATAAAGTATATGCTGTGGTTAACCACCGAGACTCGGGGCTCTTTGTTGCTGCAGAGAACGCTGACTAACGCGCCTAAGGTGTCTCTTATGATGTCAGCTCAAAAACAGTGTTTGGGGTAAAAACTTCACAAGGCAAGAATTGTAAGCAGTGAACCTGTGGAATTCGGCTTATCAAAATTCTGGTCATCTCCCAGTTGGAGAAAATCTATGACTCTGTTGGTATGGTGACTTTCCTCAGCTCATTTTAACATGAACATTTCCACTAGGCCTAGGTAAACACTCACTAAAAGCCACGCGCTAGAGGAAGTAGAAGGTGCCAGGGGAGATACTACCCACTTGTATCAGCACACCTGGACAGAGATGCGTTTGTGTGTTCTGCTCTGAAAATAAGGATGTGGTACTGGACCTCATGCATGCTGATCAAAGTGTAACAGCGTCTTAGACATCTTCGTGTTTACAGGCCAAAGGGTCTGAGTTTCACTCCTGTACCATCTGAAGGCTCTCTCTGGACTTGTGTACCTACTTAGATTTTATTCTGTTTTTATATTTGTTTCTTATTTGAAAACTCAGTGTAATTTTCTAAAGTATTTTTTCAGCCTTTTGGGGGAAATTTTATATCTATGTATCTATGGTATATTATAGATAATTAAAAATTATCTTTAAGTAGTTTTCAAAGGAGGTTTCAATTCACATGCCAGTTTATGTATTCAATGCATCTTGACCAATGTCAAGCCTTGTTTCCACCCCTGACTCTTCCCAACCCACCTATCCCTTTAAAGTACCTGGGTCCGTTTTCTCCTATGGACACTGGATATTATTACTGTATTTGCCCACTCCTTCCTCTCTACATCTACAGTTTTGATATGTATTTGATGGTGATGCAATTACACTGCCTCTGTCACAGCGTATGAGCAGAGCATTCGTTCTGCTATGTATGAACACAGCACAGGTGCTCGGATGGATGTCAAGATCCATCCTCAGTGTCTTTTGTAGATAATTTCCTAATCATTCATGTTACATCTCCATCTTTCTGTTCCTATGCAGCTCATCTTCTGTAAGCAGGCCTCTCACATATAAATCTGGCAAAAGACGGTGTGGTGGTGTGGCATGTCTCGGCATGCCTGTGGATTGAAGGCGGGAGCATCCTCTCCTCTCCAGACCACATGCTTCCTGAGCATCTGCTCTGTGCACAGAATTATACCAAAGCATTCCAAGCCAGAGTGTGCCTCAGGTCTTCCCTGAGGGACGCACGGATGGTAAACCTCGGGGTACCTTTCTAGGATGCTATAAAAACGAACAGAGTTTAAAGTTCCCTTCAAATGTGTAAGATAAACAGACTCTACAACAAAACTAATACTTTATTCCAGCGCCTATTGTAGTTCAGTTCTATTTCTCTAGTTATTAGGACTTCAGGTTTTCTCTTTCTGGCAATTATCTTAGTGACGTGCATTTTCCATTTAGACAAGTACATGGCAGCTTGGTACAGCAAAAGAAATAGAATTATAAGACTGATTTTGGAAGCAACCCTGTGAAAGAGTTGTTCCTAAGATGCTGAATGAAGCACACCTCCCCCAAGATAGAAAGGAGTGCAGCAGGGCAGGGCTGCTGACTCCCCACCACGGCGCTGCTGGGAACAGTCAGTGGCAGCCTGTGCCCAAGTGCCACTAAGAGCCTTACCCCCAGAGCTCATGCTGAGGAGAGCAGGCTGGCACACTGCAGCTTGTTCTGCTTGACCTTTGAGAATGGTAACTTGGGATAACTTCTGGTCTGGAGAAAGTAGTTTTGCATAGCTTCCATTTACACATGTAACAAGTTTGTCATATATGTTTTAGACATTTTGGTATGCCAGTCCTTCAAATGGCTCTGGGCAATCCTGTGTCTTGACCTGCCATGTCAATGCTATTGTGTGTATGCACATCTACACACTGTGTGTGTATGATATCTATATGTCAATTATATACATGTAAGCAGAAACTTATGCACAAAGTGATCTCATTCACTTTATCATTACATCTGATCTCCCTCATTGTAACATTTGCTTTAACAACACAGCCTGCATTTCTCATGAATCACTGGGGTACTTGTTAGTAATACTGACAATATAAAAACGTGGCTTCAATGTTTACAGCCTTCTCAGCTTTATAGTATAGGGTTGAGAGAAGCCTAAGAAATTCCAGACACTGGGGTACAGAACTTAAATACAATCTCTCAAGCTCAAGTAAATGTCAGAACTTGAGTTAAAATGATGAACTCTTGATTGTGTTCTCATAACAATAGAATCATGGTATGGCTTTATCATGTTTTTGTTTTTGTTTTCCTCTTGGTGGTACTAGTGTTTGAATTCAGGGCCTGTGTATGCTAGGCAGGTGCTCCACACCTTGAGTCAAGCCTGCAGCTTTTTTGACTCTGGTTATTTTTGAAATGGAGTCTCATTTTTTTTAGCCTGGGGCTGGCCTAAACCACAATCCTCCTGTCTAAGTTTTTGTCACTATTAGAACAACAGGTGAATACCACCACACCCAGTTTTTGTTGTTGAGATGGGTTCTTTTTTTAAATTGTATTTTTTTTTGTCTTTTATTTTTTGGTACTGGGGATAGAACCCAGGACACTGCACCTGCCAGGCAAGTGCTTTGCCACTGAGCTCCATCCCAGCCTGAGATGGGCTTTTATGAACATTGTTTTGCCTGGATTGGTTTAGAACTGAGATCGAACTTAGCTAGGGATTACAGTCTGGAGCCACAGGCACCCTGCCTAAAATCATGTGCCTTTTGTGTACCAAGTGTGCATTTTGACGTCTATAGTTTGGCTAAGTAGACTAAAAATGAGAAAACGAGCATGGTTTCAAGTCACTCGGTTACTTTGGGGAAAACAGAACGAGTGGCTCTTTATGATCTCATGACAGGATGATGCAGAGCGGCGAGCTTCCCGCATGCAGGGAGCTGATTCCTGCGGAGGCCTTCATGGAGGGGCACGTGACTGTGAATGAAGCCAGGACTGGGGGTGTACCCTGGGGCTGCAGAGCCCTCTGCATCGCCAGACCCTTCAGGAAATAACTGGAGCTCAGGATCTGGGCCTGAGTGCTGGGTCATCTGCCTGACTGCTATCTAAGGACAAGCTTGATTTTGTAAAAACCCTGCTGTTTCCAGTCTTGTCACCAGCCTGAGGATGGAGCAGTAGGGAAAACAAGTGGAGGATTTGTTGTTGACATGGCTGAGAGTGCAGCAAGGGATCTAGTAGCTCATAGAACACAGGCTCATTTTGGAAATTCACAACTGATGAAAGGAAAATATATCCATGTCCCGTAATCCAAGGTCACAGATGAATATTGCCCTAGATCTGATGTTCAGTCTTGGATTTCCTTGAAGAGTAAGCATAGTAGTGTAGTTCAGTTTTGTCTTGTCCGACACGTGCCCTTTTATTATAGGCTGAGCCCTCAGCTTGGTCCTATTGAGAGGCTGGAAATCCTGAAGAGGAGCAGCCCAGGATGGCTTCTGCGTGTACCTGAAGGGATGAGGGCCTTGTTCTTGTCTTTTCTCTTTGCTTCCTGGCTGCTGTGGAATAAGTACTTGCCCTGTCAGGGGTCTCCCCTTCCCCTGCTCCGCCCACCCCCATTCCACCCACCCCTCCCACCCCTTCTAGGCAGAGTCCTTGCCATCAACTCAAAAGCAACTGGGCTAATCATCAATCATGGCCAGAAACCAACCACACAGTGAGTCAGAATAAATATTTACTCTTTATAAGTTAATTATCTCAGGCATTTGCTACAGTCACAGAAGGGTGACTAACATATAGCTTCATAGATGTATACCTATAATAAAAGGTGATTAAAGTCACAGCTGGTTATGTCCAAAAATAATAACTCAAGGACTAAGTTCCTGGTTAGAAATACCCATCAAAGATGCCAGCAATTTCTGCTACTTTGGCAGTATTTTTCTAAATTACCTGTGGATGGGAAAAAGTATATTTTGGTTTATATAGATACAGGAATCGAGTTCAATCTCAAAGGGCTTTCTGATTATTTTTTAGAGAGTGTATTTCTTCTTTCCGTGCGGCATGAGCCTTGACCGGGGGAAGATGTCGTGGGAGCATAGCCGTTTTCTTCCTTCCACAGGTTCTTGTGCTCTACTCCAGCCCCAGTCTTCTGCACAGGCTGTCAATTATATCTGAACCTTGCTCAGCTGCTGCCTGGCTGAATGATGTCACCGCTCCCTGTGACATCCTCCTCTTCCACTGTGACGCCCTTCCCTCAGGCTCCGGTGTGTGTGAGGAAGGTGGCAGGCTCCTTGCGCTTGCCGTTGTTCGCTGCGTCTGTGGTGCGGTGTCTGCTGCTGCCCGCAGGTAAGTGAACAGACACTGTCCGGGAGGCCACTAATTGGCACTTTCCGTTCCCTTTCTCTCAACTTCCTGTGGAGAGTCTTGCCACACACCACAGCCTTGGCTATGTGTGCCATCCACACGCCTTCCGTGGCTTCGGAGTGTGATGTGCTCATCCCAGCAGCCTTTGCTTCTTTTTACTGCATAGCATACCATAGAGGCAATATTTTAATCAAAAGACTTAAAGACAATGAGAGGCCTGCCCTCTCCTTTTCTGCTGGAATTACTTCAGAAGATCTTTCCCTGTCTCCCTGAAATGTATGCAATTATTTTTTTAAAATAAAAGCTAAATTAGCTCAATTTGAGCTCTTCAGCCCAGAAATGATTTTCCCTCCAAAGGCTGGGGAACATCCTCAGAGCTGCAGGGGCATCCCGTCTCCCCCTCTCCGTGAGGAGATGGGGGCTGCAGAGCTGCCTCCTCTTATAAAGATGAAGTGGTCTTTCCCCGGTGGAAGGCTGCCCATGAACACATACGCACTGCAGCTGTCTGGAGAATCTGGGCCGGGCTGCTGTGACCAGTGCGGTGTGCTTCCATGGGGACCAGTGTCCATGAGTCCTGGGGTCCCATCTGCAATGGGCTTGTCTGCCTAGCTGCATAGAAGGAGAGTTCCTTTTGTCTTTGCCCTGCACTGGAGGCTTTCCTGCAACATAATTATCCTCTGCCTTGTGGCTTTCTGCCTCTCCACCTTGGTGGTTTGGAGGGACTTCACTTTTGGTTATATATCCTCAGCACTAGTCACCTGTGTGGCTGAGCCCATCAGCATCATCCTAATTCCCGAGGTAAATGCCTTTTTGCCATACCTGATTGAATGCTTACACTCACCACACACACACACACACACACACACACACACACACACACACACACACACACACACTGCCAGGATGCCATGGAGGAAAGAGCAGACATACCAGGCAGCTTGTCCCAACCTGCTGGCTTTGAGTGCTAGAAACCATGCTCCATATCCTGGTATTCTGTGCTTTTCACCTCTGCTTTCTACAATACCACGAGACATGCTCTTTCTGGCTCTTCCAAAGAACGCCCTTGCAGGCTCCTGGGGTCTTTGTCAGAACTCCCTGAGTGGTGGGCATGACCAGCAAGTGGGGTGAGGGGCTCATGAATACCAGCACTGTGGTAAGGAATTTGGATACTCAATGACCATATTAGCATGTTGAGGAAGATACGGATACAGCATCCACCCCCATTCTAGAGGTAGGAGCTTTAGAGAGCACGATGAGATTTCCTCTAGTTGAGTAGTTAACATGCAACAGGGAACCACTTATTGAATTGATTATTTTATCTATTTATTATTTTTATGGCACTATAATTTGAACGCAAGCAAGAGCTCTATTAATCTATGCTCCTTGGTCATTTTAGCCTTTAGTTTTCTTTTCCATAGGGTCTTATAATTTTTCTGGACTATTCTTGGACTGAGAGCCTCCTTCCTCTTCTCCTGAGTAGCTGGGATGTGTAGATGTGACAATTAAGCCTAGCTCATTAGTTGAGTCAGGGCTTTTCAAACGTTTGCTAGGTGTTGGCCTCACACTATGATCCTCCTATCTCTGACTCCCAAGTTGCTTAAGTTAAAGGCTGGCACTGCCAAGTGTAGTCCTGCCACTTATTCTTGACTACTAAGACAAGCAATAGCAATGTTCTTATCTGATCATAAGCATTCTACCAGCACTAGTTGAAAGACTGGATGTCAGGCTCTTTTGAGCAAAGTCTTGTTTAGTATTTTTAATAAATGTTCCATGTGACACTTTTTAAAAAATTTATCTTAAGTAAGCCAGACTCAAAGAAACATAGGTTCCATGGTTTCCCTAGTTATTTGCAATAACTAGTATATGTCTAGGATAATCTTACCAGACAAGCAGAAAAGGTTAAAAGCTATGTACATATGACCATAGAAGATGATGCTAAGTGAAATGAACCCCAAGATAGAGGCACAAGAGGTTTTATCTTTGTTGCTGTGGTGATTTTTTGTTTCTTTTGTATGTTCTCCCCCCCCCTGGTATAACCCCTGTTTTCACTGTATTTGATTCTGGTGCCCTGCATCTTGTTTATACATTTTTGTAACTTGGGAGGGGGAAGGGAAATAACAAAATGCTGAAACAAGAATACAGGTTGACCCATTGTAACAATGAGATGTACAAGACACTATGTTGAAAATGAACTTTACAACTTGGGGAGTCAGGGAGGAGATGGGGAGGGAGGGAGGGATGGTAGGGGAAAACAAAGGAAGGGGTAACAGTGCTTGATAGGAAATGTACTCATTACCTTACTCATGTAACTGTAACCTCTTTGTACAGTATATTTACAATAAAATAATTTTATTGTAAGAGTCCATTTCCTGTTGAACATTGTTACCCATGCCTTTGTTTTTCTCCCATTATTTCCCCATTCCTCCCCTGACCAAGTTGTAAAGTTCATTTCCGACAGTGTCCTGTGAATATCATTGTTGCAACGGGTCATCCCGTGTCCTTATTTCAGCATCTTGTTATTCCCCTTTCCTTCCCCAGATCAGATCAATGCAGATACAAGATGTAGGGTACCAGATTGCCAGGGATAAACCAATGTAAAAAGAAGAAAAATGAAATAAAAAAAGAACTGGATACAGTACATTGGCGACAAGGTCAACAACAACAAAAGACCTGTTGTTTCCATGTCTTGGAGTTCTTTCAAATTAGCATCATTTTGTATGGTCATGGCTATTGGGCCATTATGATTCTCTGCCAGGACTATCCAAGGCATATATAATTAGTACAAATGAGGGAAACCCTGGAGCCTCTGTTTGCTTTGGGTCTGATTTACTTCCCTGTGACTCTTGCTGGAAGTAACCCGGGGTGTCTGCAGTGAGGGCAGCAGATGGACAGGTGGCTGCCAACCCCTCACGCACATGGGGCTGTGGACGGGCCTGCGGCTGCCTTTGAACAGGATTGTTTTTCAGCGGGTGGAGCGGGGCCCCTGGTCTGTGATAGCAGTGAAGGTAATTGCAACATTGGAATGAGCAAGGAGAGGGGCGATGCTGTCCACAAGCGGAGTTAGCCTGGGAAGAGAGGGCAGCACAGAATTGGAAAGGCGAGATTTCCCCTGTAGGGTGAATGTTACTCCAGGCAGGGATGAAGGACAGACGAGAACTGCTAGGAGGGGTGGGGGGAAGGAGGGAGCCGGCGGTGCACAGCGGGCAAAGTGAGGACGCTTGAGATCCAACTGCCCTCCAACTTTTCAAGACTATATAACAGCTTCCTTCTGGTTTATAACGATCTGAACACCATATTAATTAGTAAACAAGGCAACGTTAGATCCTGGGGAAAAGGTGTCTTTTGTTACAACAAGCAAACACAATTTATGATAGCCTTTGGACCCATGTTCCAGAAAATTCATTCATAAGAAATATCTTAGCTAAATAATTCCTGAGCTGCAAGGAGAGTCTCACCGAGCTAGAATGAACCCTGACCACATGCATCAATCCCAATCCGCAGTTCACACGGAGAAGCTGAGGCCCAGGGCGAGAGACACGCAAGTTCGACTCCCGGAGTTACAAATTCCTTTGCAACAGGCCCAGCCCCTCAGTGCCAGCAAATTCACTTCCTTGCTTCCCATGGCTTGGGTCAGGAAGAGGATTTAACAGGCTGTGAGCTGGTTATAGCTTCGTCATATGATTATTAATTGTTCAGTTTAACCAAAAGGAAAACATCCTACATAATCCTTCATGCATGTACATGTTAAACTATCGCATAGCTATGTCCAACATGGTTTTAAATCCACAGTCTTTATTCCAAACTTCCCTCCCAATAAAAAACTATTTTCTGTTTCATTGATGGGCAATAGCCCAGTGTTTCATCACCAAGTGATAAAACTGCATGCGAACACGTTCTCCACTCCGGCCCCAGGCCCGCAAGGCTGTCTTTCTTCTGCATTTAGCTATTTTTTTTTAATAAGAGAGCACTATACTATCACTACATGCCCTCTGGTCCCAGAAGTTTTGCTAACAGTTATTTGTGGTCATGTATTAATGTTACTACTGCCTAAAAACTTCCTCTGTGTACCTCTCGGTGTGGATTCCTAGGAGAGGATTTATGACAAAATCTCCAATGTCCTACAAAATGGAATAAGTTGTTCAAATGTGAGGAGAACTGGAGTGCCATCTTTGCACCCAGGGCATAGGACAGTCGACAGGCTGCCTGCGTAGTAGCCCCAGCATCTGACATTAGATTTTATCTCGTGTGAGGCCCTGGAATAAAAAAAGATTTGGCAGGCAGAAAAAGAGTTCAGCCCTTGATTTGCCTAAGGAAGAAGAGCTGACAACAATCCATTCCCTTGATGATAATTGCTCAAGATGTTATGGAAATTGCTAATGGTTTCACTAGCACAAAGAGATGATAATATCACAAGTGTTAGAGTGGAAATGCAAACTTTGAAATGAGCTTGAGTTTTCGCGGTTATTTTCCAGTCATGCATACTTGCTCTAGCCACTTAACCCCTTCTTCATTTCCTGTTATAATCGTATGGGTGTGTGATTTATTGACATTCTGCGAAGTGTCAGCTGGATAGGAAATCAAGGCTATTCACTGACTGAAAATGTTCTTATGAAACACTCCCGCCTTTCCTCCTGATGTTTGATTCTTGCTTGCTTGCAATATGGAAAAGAGCTTTAAATGTAAGTGACTTTAGTTTGATTTTTTTGTTTGGCAGTAGTAAACTGAGTCTCAGAAATGAACATAAAATGGTTTCTATCAGATGAGCAACACCTTGGGGAGAGACACTGCCCATTCTCGTATTTTGTGAGCACTAGAAAACTCTAGTGGAGTGAGTGTTTAGTCAACTTCCCTCAAATAACGGACCTTTGGAAAAGTTCCATGGGATGAGTTATAATTCTACTTACAGTAATCCAGCCAGACAGATTTTTCTCATACCTCTGTTACATTTGATGAAGTCATTCTTGGCTAGAGAAGTCCTGCTGTCACACCCAAACATCCTTACATCTAAGTCGGTTAACACAAGGGGATTTAGTTCTCCTGCCTAAAGCAGGAACTGGACCGGTGCATAGCCGTTTCTGTGGTGATATGATCCAGGCACCAGTTTTCAATGGGTATAACATAATGAATTGATACATGCTTGAGAAGATAGATATGTTTAACCTGATGTGAACATTACATGACACATCAAAGCATCACACAGTACCACATAATTCTGTTCAATTTTTATGCCTTTATATATGCTAAAAGAAATCAAATGATAAAAGAGTAAAACCTGTGCTTCCTATTGCTTTACCAACAATTTTACTGCAAAGTTCAGTAGATGCCTCTTGTGTTTGTCTCTAGAGATTTTTTTTGCTAGAGATTTTTTTTTGGGACACATTCATCAAGCTGGATCTGGGTTATGGTTCCTTTGAGTGTCAGTGTACCAACAATGAATTTATTTTATAATAGACTTCCGTGCCACCTTTAATCTGAACATTTTTACAAAGCTGAGATGCTTTGTTTGCCTGCAAAGCTTTATGAGACCTTGGTAGCGCACACTTCTTTGTTAGTAGAGGGCATTTCTAACCCTGACACTTGTGCTGTAACTGATTGTCTCTTTCTTTGGATCTCTGCTTGCTTCTTCCTTGTGTCCCCATTACCTTTAGCAGGTAGCAAGAATCACACCAGCATTCTGTGGTGCACGGATCCTGGTGCAGAAGCTTTGGGAGGATGTGTGGACTTTTTCTTTCTCGCAGCTGTTCGGTGGATGGTTGGCAGTAGCTATCTGGGCAAAGCTCCGGAAAGTGAAGCTTTCCTGGGCCTCTGCCATCCCTTGGGTTCCAGGACTCCTGCTGGGGCCTTTGTCCTCTGAAGGATGCAGGACACAGGATAAGATGGAGAGGTCTCTGTGAGCTGGGTGTGGATGTGGTTTCTGGTAAAAGTCGATGACAATATTTGACCGCAGGGTATTTAGACGATGTTATCTAGCTACCTGCCCAGGTGTAAAGGAAAGAGGTCCTAGTGAATACAGAAATCTCAGGCACAGTAGCAGAGATGCACATGATTGGCAGTGCATGCTTACATGAGCAGTTGAAGCATAGTTGCAGCATAAGAATTAGGCAGAAAATCATACATAGGAAAGGGCTAAAGAAACAGGGAAGGTAAACAGTCACAGGGGAAATCCCTCGGGGACTCTCTTAAAACCGAGGAACGTCTGCAGGGAAAGTCATGTGTGTCTGCCTGCTGATGCCCACGAAGAGCCCAGGAGAATGCTTGGGAGCGGGGGCAGGGAGTCTTCTGGGATGGCTCACAAGCAGGCGGGCAGATTTTCCCTCCAGTTGATGCTGTAAACCATACATTAATGCCATAAGGTTTGTTCCTCTCCTGCCGGGCTGTGGGCGAGTCATCCTGGTTCATTATTCTTTAAAAATAGACTGGAGGAGGTGGAACAAGAAGAAAGCTCACCTCTGGCACTGATGCAAACCCCTGGTGTCCGGGGCCAGGGGTACAGAGTGGCGGGGCGCGGGGGGCTGGCATGATCCTTCAAGACATGGCTGCCCCCCGCAAAGACCGCCCAACTGACCACAGCTCCCCATGGATTGTCAAGATTCAAGTTTCTGATGCCTTGTGCCAAATCCTTTAATAAAAGCAATAATTTCCTCCCCCACAGTATAACCATACTTTAACTGTATTTGATGTTGGTATAATTTGTGGAGGGGAAGGGAAAAAAAACAAATCATTTAACTAGGGATACAGGTGGACCCATTGCAACAATGAGATGTACAAGTCGTTATGTTGAAAAATGAACTTAACAACTTTGGTGGGGGGTAGGGGGAGGATCGGGTGGGGGGAGGGGAGGAGTATGGGAAGGAATGGGAAGGGGAAACAACGAGGAGGCAACAATGCTTGATAAGAAATGCACTCGATATCTTGCCCATGTAATTGTAACTCCTCTGTATAGTATTCTCACAATAAAAAAAGCAACAATTTGTTCATATTCCCAGAGATACAAGGCAAAAGCATTAGCCAAGGTAGGCTCAATTTCTCTCATTAAAGCCATCACTTTTCCATTTAGTTTTGTCAGAAAGGTAAAGAAACAGAGAAAAACACTTTGTTCTTTAGGTGACAATTTAAAGTTATGCATATATAGAATAAATATGTGTTTGTATAAAATCATTCCTCATTTTATACACTTAACAGTGTAGAATTCCTTCTTTCTCCTTCTCTTTATCACTCTTTTAAACATCTCAGCATAACTCTGGGTAAAGGACTAAAATGAAAAGCCACCAAACAATGTCATACTTAAAATAAAAAAAGAAAACATTATGAGCGATGTATTTACCTTAAAAGCTTCTGATATCTACATTAAAACTATTAAAAAGTAAAATTCACTTCAATATATATTAAGGCATCTATCTATCTATCTATCTATCTATCTATCTATCTATCTATCTATCTATCTATCTATCTATCTATCTAAACAATGGTATAATTAAAATCGACTTTGTTTTTTGTGCCGGTGTTGGAAATCTGTTTGAAGCACATGCTTCCCTGAGTGGTGAGCTAAAGCAGGGCACACCCTGCAGAGGCCTGTTGCTCACATATGCATCCACCCAGTGTGCTACCACTGATGCATGGCAGAAGTGAAACTGGACCGAATGTTGGGATTCTGCTTTGTTCTCAGAACCCAATATGGCTCCCATGGCTTGGCCCACTGTCTACTCTCCCCTCGGGGGACTCCCCCAAATCTTAATCTCAATAGGACAGTCCATGTCCCTCCCTGCCCCACCCCAGGTCACAGGCTGGGCAGGAGACTTGCTCAAACAATAGGTTCCCTCTGCCAGAACTTCACCATAAACGCAGGAAACTCTGAGCCCTTCAGCTACCTGGACCCGACTTAAGTTCCTCCACCCCTGCCCCCTCATACTACTGTCTCCTGGCTCTACTCAGGTCCCCATGGTGACTCCTCTTCAGCTCTCCACTAAAGGTGCTCTGGTCTGCTGAGTTTGCTTTCTGGTCTTTATTCTAACACCCTCCTGACTCAGTTCCCTAACATAGGCTATTTATTTGGATGAACTTCAGGAAAAAAATTATGCGGAGTGGAAAATGGTGATCTCAGAAGCACCCAGGCCTCGTGACTTCTGTCACCCAGCAGGACGACAGAGCCTAATTGTAGAGATGGAGAAGGGGTTAGTGGCTACCAAGGGTTAGGGACAATGGGAAAAGGGAGTGGGCAGTTCAATTGGTAAAGAGAAGATGCTTTGTGGAGACAAGACAGCAGCATTTTAGTGGTGTAAGTGGTTACACAGACTTTTCTGTGACAAATTATATAGGCATACACAGATCCACAGGGGTATTTATGTGGACAGTGACCTTTGAATAAACTCCAGACATTGTACCAATGGCCACATCGTGACCAGGGTGCTGAGTCTCACTTTGGAAGGATGTGTGTTGTGGGAGCTGAGGGGATAAGCTCAGGACCACCTTCTACATGTCTACGCACACACTATGAGTGTGTAAGAGAGATGTAAATATTGGTGTAATGACCCAGGCTTGTTAGGAAGCTGAGATCAGGAGCACTGTGGTTCAGCTTGGGGCAAAAAGTTCATGCTATCATCCAGTAAAATAGTGGTATACACCTGTCATCCTAGTTCACAGTACGGATCAACTGGGAAATGATGAAGACCCAAATGCAGAAGAATTTAGGGACCATTTTGCGTAATTTTGCTCCATGATTGTCTAACAAACCCCCTTTACGCCACAGCTTTGAAATACAACAAGCAGCAGTGGCATTTCTCCTCCCTCTGTATTAGGAACACCTGTGCTCTCTCCAACCCCCCCTTGCTGTGGGGTTCAGCTGACTCTCACGAGTGACAGCAGACGTTTGGTGGCCATGTGCAGGCTCACAGTTGGCAGGGACATCATCTTCCTGGATCTCGCCCTGGGTGGTCTGAGAGGCCCGATGACACAAACGTTCACCTACAGGCAGCGGGAATGAAAGCGTCAGCATGCACACAGCACCTCTGTAAGAGTACTTCACATGGTCAAAATGCAAGCTTTCCTCCGCTCCTTCCCTCCTATCCCCCATGGCAGTGGTGACAAACCGCAGTGCCCTTCACTGACTCCTTTAGCACCGCTGGCTTAAAACTGCAGACAGGCAAGAAGTCCCCTCAGTACTGACAGTTCTGAGTTCCAGAGGCTCACAGCTGGACTTCTGAACACACAGGTTAACAACTCTGGGCCTTAGAGACTAGAGGTTCCTGGCTCAGACTGGCAAGGCTGCTCTGGAGTAGAGTACAAACACCCAACCGCGAGAGTTACACCACCACCGCGGGAGTGTCAGGACCCTGGCCCTGCTCATGCACAATTCTACTGTCACGCCTCGCCTTCTGGTCTTAGCCTGGGCTCCTGTCTGCTTTGGTGTTTCAGCTTTTCACAGCCTCTCACCTTCACAGTCCCCCTTCCTTGGCTCTTTCCCATCTCATTATTTCTGTTGTCCTCCATTGATTCTTGTGGCTGCTGCCCTGGATTTCTCTCAGGAGCTCTCCAGTGGCACAGGTAGCTTTCCAGGTATGGAGTCTTTGGTGACTCTGAAACTCTTCCCTTTCTTCCTGTCTCCAGCAAACGCTTTCAGGGATTGAAGTCCAAGGTTTTTGCTTGCTGTCCTTGCAATTTAGGTTAGCCCACTCCACCCATGTGAAAGACCACAAGGAACAAAACATGCCGTGGATAACGATGCTCTTTCTGGGCACCATAAGGTTCTGTCTGCTCTGTCACGCCCAGGCTGCATGTCCACACCACATCCTGTATCGGGTGTCCACTGTCCACACCACATCCTGTATCGGGTGTCCACTGTCCACACCACATCCTGTATCGGGCTGTCCACTGTCCACACCACATCCTGTATCGGAGTGTCCACTGTCCACACCACATCCTGTATCGGGTGTCCACTGTCCCCACCACATCCTGTATCAGGGTGTCCACTGTCCACACCACATGCTGTATCAGGGTGTCCACTGTCCACACCACATCCTGTATCGGGCTGTCCACTGTCCACACCACATCCTGTATCAGGGTGTCCACTGT
Organism: Dipodomys ordii; assembly: GCF_000151885.1. Taxonomy (NCBI): domain Eukaryota; kingdom Metazoa; phylum Chordata; class Mammalia; order Rodentia; family Heteromyidae; genus Dipodomys; species Dipodomys ordii. The sequence continues at coordinate 17,796,778 of NW_012267259.1, read as the reverse complement.
CCCCACCACATCCTGTATTGGGTGTCCACTGTCCACACCACATCCTGTATCGGGTGTCCACTGTCCACACCACATCCTGTATCGGGTGTCCACTGTCCACACCACATCCTGTATCAGGGTGTCCACTGTCCCCAGGCCTTACCTTCCCGCTCTTGCCCTGTGCACAGTGTCCAGGTGGATCTTTTAGAAACGTGTCAGATCTTCCTTCTGTGATGTCATTATTTCGTTTCCGTTCAGGATTGCGTGTCCACCTCCCTCCTGCCCTGCAGAGTTCTGGGGCCTTGTCTGGAAGCATGGCCCTCCCCCCGGTCTGCCGAGCTCCGCCTGCTCCTGCAGTGCCCGGCTTGCCCGCAGTGCAAAGGGAAACGTCGTCATCTGTTAAGTGCCCGGACTGCTTTCCTGTCAGGCTGTGTTTCTGTCTCCACCTTCCGCCATCATCTTCACAGCTAGCACCCTGGTTTCATTATGTAACCGTCTGATACTTTCTCTGTTGTCTTTCTTCTTAGCTCTGATTTCAAACATGCGATCCATGAAGGACCTTCTCTGTCATGTTGACCTCAGGCTTCCTCCTTATTAAAGATGGCAGGTTTGTAAACTTAAAGCTATATGCCTGAATTTCCAGGCTGAGTTGAGAGTTTTGGAAGCAGATGTGAAGTGACTGAAACTTTTGGGAGGAAAATGGCCTTTATCCTATATAAACTTGGTCACTTGTCTAGTGTTAATGTGTTCATTGGAATCTTGACATACTTACAGACAAATAGCCTGGTCTTTACTCCTAGTTGAGTTTATTTCATCCTTAATTCATGATGGCATTTGTTCACTGTTCTAATCTAATATATTATTATTGTAATCTAATCTATCTACTCTAAGTAGATACAAAGAGGTTTAGGATGCAAGGAGCTCAAGGTCAGGTGTATGCATTTCCAGATGGATAGAAATTCTGACAATCTGCTTCTGGGTGTTGGAGGAGACTCAGATTGTTCTTCCACAACTAAGAAAAAGTACTTATGAGATTGTGCAGGGGATGGGAGGCAGTGCTTGTGTAATAGTTACCTTGACAAAACCATTGCCATAGTTCTCAAGTTATGAATACAGAGAGCCTGGAAAATATGGCAGTCTGGCAAAGGCAGGCCACAGTCTGATCAACACATGCAGGATGAATTTTCTTAAGTCATAGGGTATGGCTTTGTAGAAAGCAAGGTGCCAGCAGGGGACTGGAAGCCCCTTTGGAAGTCATCTTGCCACTACCTTTTTTATGGGCCACTCCATTGCTTCCTCATGGGCTGACTGTGGAAATCATTCTCTGGGATGAAAGCAGAAACTTCAGGAATTATAACCAAGCTATAAAATTAGCATTATGCAATTCCCCAGCCCTTCCCTCTGTTGCTGAAATAGCAGTGTACAGGAGTGGGTGGTGAAGCTGTCTAATAGCTGCTGGCGAAGATTGATTTGCATTCATTCCTATTTTACCAAATTATCTTTGGAGAGAAGGTTAACTTGTCACCAGCACATCTCCAGGCCCTGGTTCGAGCAGGATTTACAGGCCACTCTGGCTGCCAGACAGATCTGCAGACTTACAGCAACAGGCCCCCTTACTCTGTCCCTCCTCTCGGGTGACGTCACAGGATACCCTAAGTGCCCTGCCCTCTGATAGGCCCCTGCTGGCTAGACTTGACCTAAGCTCTTACAGGATGCCTCCCTTCGATGTGACACATTCTCTTTACCGTATGCTGGCAAGTCTGTTGAATCAACTCACAATCTCAACAATTTTGATGCTGGCTGTTTTGCTGTGGCTGAATTCTAGCAGACTGGAGAGAAAATTAGAAAGATGTCGTCAGGAGAGTTTTGTTCACTCTATGCAGGACCAGCATCTGCACATGCGCCAAATACCGGAACACACGTGCACACTCAAGCTCAGGCCCAGGACGTGACATCTGCTGAGATGTCCTCTTGTCACACTCGAGAGTGACCTCCATCCCCGCATAGACTTCTCCTGATAGTTAAAAAAATGAATTTCTAGCAAACAGCTCTCATTTATGCTGTTCAGTAATAACTCAAAGCTTTAACCCAAAGAAAAGGACACACATAAAATAGAGACCCAAAGAACCAAATTTTATTATCATCTTCATCTGGAAAAGGATAAAGGTGATATTTTAAGTAAGCTTTGAAGAAGTAAAATTACAAAAATTTTGATCTGTTTTGAGCTATGTGTTGAAAAGCTGAAGCATAGGTTTTCAAGGGTTAGGAAAGAATTCACTCTGGGTTTATCTCAATGTGCATCTTCCTTCCATAAATTATTCCTTTATTCACAATATTAAAAATCTACAATGCTGGATAAGAAATGTACTCATTACCTTGCTTGTGTAACTGTAACCCCTTTGTACAGTATTTTCACAATAAAAAACTTAATTAAAAAAATCTAGCTAGTAGTTTTTTCACCCAATTTGTTTTCTGTTCTTTCTTAGGCCAAATTTGCTCCAGACGGACATGGTTGGTAATGATTTTTGTACCTTCTGAAGACACATAAAAACCAAGTATATGACCTTTAATATCTCTATTTCTTAATGGAATTGCATGTGTGGAAGTTAGTGTCAGTTATGCTGTTTTTTTCTTTGTATTGAAGGATGTGTCTCTATAATTGGAAAAGATTCTTAAGTTTTTTCCTTAGATCCATTCTTTCTAGGGGCTGATTCTTGACAATTTATCATGAGTTTACAGTGCCTAAAACATAATACTTAAAACTCAACAAGTAGAACTAACAAAAGTTTAAGAAATGGATTTCTAAAATGGATTCATTCAACAAATATTTGTGAACATGTAATACTTTACATTTCTTTAATTTCTAGAGTAACGTTTTTAGGTCCTGAACAATTATGACACTTAAAATGCACCTATGCTCATATGATTGCTGCAGAGAATTGTACGAACGTTACTGTCATTCCAAACTAATTTTTGCACGTTGTCATCATCTTTAGTGTCTGAACTGTTTCAGGCCATTGTGTAAAAAGTGGCAGGGGAAATGTAAAAGGAGAGTCAGAGGCAATGAAAGTTATTTGATCATCGACTGCCTTTTCATTTAACACTTGAAAGGAGCCGACTGGAGAAATTGGACTGCTTTTATTCTGGGAAGAACTTAGAAGAGTAATTGCCCTTTACACGAAATCTTTTGTTACTTTTATTCTTCTGTTATTACTAGAGGTATTTTTATGTGTGATTATTAGAAGTGCTAAAGTATGGGACAATGATAAGAAATTTATTTTGTAATTATTCTTAGGTGAGGAGGCTTTCTCTCTCACTTGAACTGAAATAGGGAACAGATCCCACAGGCTGTGAACTCTGGTGCCTTGAAATTGCTGCTCTGTTCCAATTGTCTTTGAGCAACTTTTTGAGAATTCCTCACAGAAAGTTTAAAATGGCGATTGTAACTCTCCAAAAGCAGAAATGAAACACTCATACCTGAATGCTATGAAAAATTCAGTTTCTGCGGAGTGTATAGTGTTGTAGGACCTGACTCATGGTAGAGCTGATCTGAGATCACAAATGAGAATTTTGATATTTAGACTGGTTTCTTTATATATATGTATACATATACACATATATTACTGTAAAAATACTATACAGAGGGTTACATTTACTGAGTAAGGTAATGAGTACATTTCCTATCGAGCATTGTTACCTCCTTCTTTGTTTATCCCCTATCATCCCTCCCCTTCCCACCTCCCCAACTTCTTCTCCCCACCCCCCAAAAGAAATGTTGAAATAAGGATACAGGTTGAGCCATTGTAACAGTGAGATGTACAAGACACTATGTTGAAAATAAACTTTAGGGGCTGAGAAGGTGGCTCAGTGGTAGAGCACTTGCCTTGTGTGCCAGAGGCCCTGGGTTCGATTCCTCAGCACCACATAAGCAAAAAAGAAAAAAGCCAGAAGTGGCGCTGTGGCTTAAGTGGTAGAGTGCTAGCCTTGAGCTGAAGAGCTGAGGGACAGTGCCCAGGCCCAGAGTTCAGGCCCACGACTGGACCCACCCCCCCAAAAAAAAGAAAATAAACTTTAAAATCTGGTTTCTAATGCTCATTTGCTAAAGACATGCTTCTTGATTGCCTATATTATTTCAGGCAGGATTCAACAACTGAGCAAAAAGTCCCTGTTTTCACCCAGAGTTACATCTAGGGGTTGGAATGATGTGGATAGGGGAAGCCAAGCGCCTTGTGGGTCCAGAGGGAGGGCATTATTGAAGCCAAGCGTCAGCACCGTAGGTGGGTAGAGCTGGGCATTTATTAGGGGAGTGGAGAGGCTTGCTCGTTACAGGGGTGGGTACAGTGAGCGATTCTGGGAGCCTTGCCTATCCGGTGCTTCCAGAACACTGCAGCTCTGCCCTTTGGTGGACAGCAGCGAAGAGGAGGCCCTGTGAAGGGAACCCAGGATGTTATGTGTAAGAAGGGGTTCACCTTGAGGGGGAGCGACAGGAAGGAGGGGGGATTCTTGGAGCCAAATGCTAAGAACTTGCAATCCCCACAGAGTGGGCAGAAGAGAGAGATTCGCAGGACATGGTGAGGGTCAGCTGGCACAAGCCTGTGACCCTTGGGAAGTGGCTGGAAGAGTCTGGAAGTTTTCCCCTTGCCCTTGGGTTTATCGCAGCTTCCCTCTGGTGGAGTTGTGGAAGATGGCTCCAGCGTAGGAAGATGAAGCATGCTGGGCTACCCCGGGGTCTGCAGACACAGGCTCCCGCGGGCACCAGAAGCCAGGGGGTTTGGGGCCAGAGATAAAAATTCAGACAGCACCAGGATTGAGGTCGCTCTCCAGGCTAGTTTCTATGACAAAACTGGATCAACTTATGCTTTTTATACCATGATGATCTTTCCACATCTGGTGCAATGAAGGAAGTCCTTTCTAGAATAAATAGTAGTATAGAAAAATGAACATAAAATTAGGCGGTCTGAACAAAAAATGTGAACAGGCTCCCTTGCCTTCTCAGAGAAGTTCTAGTTGGTCTCAGACATCCACTGTGCACTTCTAGAATTTCAGCGCCTACAGCCCTCCAGATGCTCTAGGAGGAATCATGGTGACGTGTAACGAATAGGCACATAGTGAGAAGATGTGAACTCTTTCTCCCCTGAGTGTGTCTTGCAAACCCATTACCCCAGACTAATGCTTGATTACAGCTTCCATCTGTGGGTTAGCAGTTTTACTTGAGATGTTGTGTTTTTTACCATGAGATTCCCCGTCCCGCCCCCACCCCCCCCCAGAGCTAGAACCTCATCAATGAGGTCATTTCAGAAGACAGAAGATTCACCGACTCTGTTTTCTTCCCCTGTGTCCTATCTAGCTCAAGCAGGTGGGCTGCACAGTGTCGGGGTCTTGTGTGTGGTATAATGTTAATAGACCCCTACCTTCCTTTGGTGAAGTTCAGAGCACCGCCCAGCCTCCTTCCTTGTCTGTATTGAGTATACTCAAAGAATCATCCATGCACGAATGTGGGAGTAAGTTTTAGGGGGGTGGCTACACCCCTTTTCATAATGTGTAGGAAGACTAATTGGCATAATCCTTTTTCACTTATCTTTAGGTAGTTGTACAAAGGGGTTGCCACAACAGAGCAATGTATGAACACAATGCATCTTGGTCAAGGCCACCCTTTCTGTCATTCTCCCCATCCATCCCAGCCCTCCTTCTTCCCTTAATTTTCTTAATTTTGTAGGGTATGCATTGAATTTTATGACTCTCTTTTCCCCATGCTCTCTTCAGTTATACACTCCCTACCACTTGACCTTACCCTGGTTCTTGTTTGTTTTGTTGGACTATGAGTTAGCCTTTCTGAGGAATTATACCATTTGAGTTCTCCCCTAATTTGGTTAATACACTTAGGTGTACATGAACGCCCCCTGAAGTGATAACTACGCATTTATAAATTAACATAGGTTCTCCATATGTGAGAAAAACATGTCTTTGTCTCTCTGGACCTGACTTGCTCCAGTTGACATAACTCTTTCTGGGTCCTTCCAAAGCCACCCGCACAACAGGGCTTACTACAGCACTATTCACCCCAACCAAGGTGAGGAATCAGCCCCGCTGCCCCTGGGTGGATGAACGGCTCAAGAAAATGTGGTGTATAGACAGTGGAATTTTACTCATCCATTAGAAAGAATGGTACTGCAGAATCATTTTATGGCAGTTTAGCCTCCAAAACTGTGGAGAAATAAGTGTCTGTGGCTTGGTTTTGACCCCCAGTCTGGGCTATGTATGGCAGTTCCAAGTGACTAAGACAATACACAGGCTTGGGGACTGAAGAACGTTTACAGCAGTCCCAAGTTCTAGTTCATACGCCTTCCGTAAGGAGACTATACCAGAGATCCTGCAAGAACCCGAGTTTCTGGAAAACATGCTTTCTAAACGCCAGTGCTGTCCTTATCCACTCTGCAGGCTGCCTTGACAATGTGCTTTGTAGACAGTGGCTGCCGCTGTTCGTGTATAAAGCAGGCTCTTTACAAAAGAGCCACGGGACAGGGAGTGCTCTCAATTCTCAGTCATACTTTTCTCTATGATAAAAACCCTCACAGGCAAAAAAATCCTTGACGACAAACATAATGATATCTGTCCATGCACTGCTGCACAATAATGAGAATTGTCCTCTGTGGCCTATGAAAATCGCTCTCCTGACTTTATGGTGTAATCTATCTACAGCACAGAGAGACTTCACTTCATTCTGCCTTTATTCAGAAGGCAAATTAATGTGGACCAGGCAGAAGTGGGTTAGGGCAGAAATACTACTCCTAATAATGATTTGGATGGGTGTTCATAAATATTCTAGGTTAGCCTTTGGGATACCGTGTTCCAAATCCAGGCAGATTAAAGTCAGCAATTTTATTAAGCCCTATCCTACTTGGGTTAAGAAGGTATCATCTTTCTGTGTTTCCCTTGGGTGGAGGAAGTGCACAGAGCTTGGGAATGTCTATAACCTGTGTAAAAAGCAAACGGTAGAGACAATCGCATGCTGAGACGAAGCTCAGGACATCAGCAGGGCTGGAGGCGTCTGCAGGGCAGTCTTCCTGCTCCGAGAAGGGCGGCAGCTTGTGGCCACACTTTTGACACTTTTAAAATAATTTCTGGATAGGAGAATATAGATTTTCATTTTTTCAGAGCTGCACAGATGATGTAACCTTTTTGATCATAAGGTGTGGGTGTTTGACACACATCATTTGGATCTTATGCTCTGGAGTTACAGTGATGCGTTTCAATGAGACGTTATTAAAAACTTGGCGCAGTGGGGGAAAAGACCAGAGATTTTCCACATGGAAAGGCAGGCTCCAAGGGCAGAAGCTCTGGGAGTTTGTTAAAAGTTGGGTGAACTTGTTCCTTAGTGTTCTTTAGAGTGAGGACAATGTGCTTGTGGCAAATTTGTCCACAGAGAACACAAAAGGCCTTCAACCCTGGCGCTTGTAATGTGAGATTCTTGCTCATAACTTAAAACTTTGGAATTCATTTAAGATCATGAACTAGAAGCCAACTTTTCAATGTTTCTATTTCTCTACGAACTAAGAAGAATGACTGTCCATGGAGTTTGGAAGGTTAAGTCATAACACACAGGTCTGACGTTTCTGACTCATTGTTGAATTTGGTCAGCCAATATTTTGTGGAGAGGTTTTGCCTGTAGGTATGTCAAAGCAGTAGGTCTATAGTGCTTTTTTATTGGATCCCTGTCTGGTTTTGGGTCTGTCTTCATAGAGTTTGGCAATTATCTTCCCATTTCTATTTTATGGAAGAGTTTGAGGAGCATTTATTGGTATTAGTTCTGCTCTAAAGGTCTGGTAGAATTCAATCGTGAAACCTCAGGGTCTGGATCTTTCTTAGAAGGGAGGTCTTCTATTGCTAGCTATAACCTAAAATTTGTATATTGTGTTTTTGTAACATAAAGGAAAAAACATACAGGAAACATACATAACAAAATAATGCTCATTTCACTGTGCAATTGTTTGCATATAACCCATCCTCACTATGGAAATCTGATGAAATAGACATAAATGTAAACAAATGTATACAGGCTGCAGGGGTGTGTTATAGGATGAGTTAGTGCCATGAGAACGTCTCCACTTATGTGTGTTTCTAAAACTGATAACTAACATCTGACAATTTTCCAGAATAAAACAAAGGGTAAAGTAGATGCATTCCTGGAAAGAGTCAGTGCGCCTCAGAACTGTAAAGCAGGTCCTTGTCCTAACAGGCTGAGGGTGTGGATGCCCCACGTAGGGCTCTCCACTCCCGCCTCAGTGCTAGCCACAGCTGGGAACACACACACACACACACACACACACACACACAGAGTCACCACATGCAGCTTGTGCACACCACGTGTGGAGCACTGTGGAGCAGCAGGAGGGAGTGGACTCCTAGTCCGAGAATACCATGGGCAGAGCTGAAAGAGCGTGAATGATCACATAGTGCCCCTCACGTAAGTTTGCGAAGCATGAACAGGGAGACAAGAGCTCTCTCAGAGGTCCACGCGGGGGTCCTGAGGTGATTCATGTGAGACACTACAGCCCACCAAATGAGGCTGGAAAGCCAGCGGGGGGCAAGAGCACTCGGGGAGAGTTGATGAGGCAAAGTAGCAAGACAGAAGGCAGAAGGAAGGAGAAGAAATCTCTAGCATGAGACCTAGATCCTGGTTCTGTAAGGTGGGTGGACCCTGCCTTGGAAACTGAGACCAAACACCAGAGGCACAAGCTCAGTCTAGTGGCGTGCAAGCGTCCACAGATAGACAGGGGTATGTGCTTAGTTATTTATTTATTAACGTATACACACATCTCTGCGTCAGTGTGGCGTGCAAGCGTCCACAGATAGACAGGGGTAGGTGCTTAGTTATTTATTTATTAACGTATACACACATCTCTGCGTCAGTGTAGAGTGCAAGCGTCCACAGATAGACTATTTATTAACGTATACACACATCTCTGCGTCAGTGTGGCGTGCAAGCGTCCACAGATAGACAGGGGTAGGTGCTTAGTTATTTATTTATTAACGTATACACACATCTCTGCGTCAGTGTAGAGTGCAAGCGTCCACAGATAGACAGGGGTATGTGCTTAGTTATGTATTTATTAACGTATACACACATCTCTGCGTCAGTGTGGCGTGCAAGCGTCCACAGATAGACAGGGGTAGGTGCTTAGTTATTTATTTATTAA
>NW_012267259.1:17730029-17787552 GCF_000151885.1 Dipodomys ordii | reverse complement strand
TGTATTTATTAACGTATACACACATCTCTGCGTCAGTGTGGCGTGCAAGCGTCCACAGATAGACAGGGGTAGGTGCTTAGTTATTTATTTATTAATGTATACACACATCTCTGCGTCAGTGTAGAGTGCAAGCGTCCACAGATAGACAGGGGTATGTGCTTAGTTATTTATTTAACGTATACACACATCTCTGCGTCAGTGTGGAGTGCAAGCGTCCACAGATAGACAGGGGGTATGTGCTTAGTTATGTATTTATTAACGTATACACACATCTCTGCGTCAGTGTAGAGTGCAAGCGTCCACAGATAGACAGGGGGTAGGTGCTTAGTTATTTATTTATTAACGTATACACACATCTCTGCATCAGTGTAGAGTGCAAGCGTCCACAGATAGACAGGGGGCATGTGCTTAGTTATTTATTTATTAACGTATACACACATCTCTGCGTCAGTGTATATTCTGTGTACCTATAAGACATATAAGTGTTGTGTATGAATATGTGCTTACCTATGTATTGTGTGCACTGTTGTACGTACACGGACCTCTGTCACACACATATATAGTAGGTACGGGCAACCTATATGCAACTGTGTAACTCCTCAGTTCAGGGCGGATAGAAGTTTAAGGCTGATACTATGAGCATCTGGAAGAACATGCGGCAGAAGATGGGGTGAAACACGGTGGGGGTGGGGAGAAGTTGCTTCAGAGGAAAGAGGATCCAGAGGAGACATTGCAGAGGTCTCGGGGGACAAGGCCAGTGAGGCTCAAGGAGGAAGCATTATCAACAACGTACGTCCCAAAGGGAGTTCTGAGATGAGCTTACAGAAACACCACAGACACACACACACACACACACACACACACACACACACACACACGTGCACACATACACAGACCACAGCACAGGGCCATGAGGAATAGCTTTACAAACAAAAACTCCCTTTACATAAAACAAACCCATACCTGTGAGGCCATTTTAAATGGCCTGTAATAAAGAAATCAAGAAACTTGCATTTCTATTGGCCTCTGTTCTACTTGTCATAAGAAGTGGGTGTTTTTTTGTATGAATAGTCATGAAGGCATAAATATTTGTACAATCTTCTTCGGCCTTACTTTCAGGACTAATATTTAGAAGTCTGAGAGCAAAAGTTATTTGTCTCTTGCCATTTTATGGATGTTAATCTTTGTAAGGAAGACATTTATCTTTAAGACTTGCCCTCTCCAGAAATGAAATGTGACTGAACCAAATGCCAGTCATTCTAGTCTTTTGACTAACCAGGCCAAAGAGTGAGGGCTCCTATTCTCTCACGCACACTGTGCTAAGTAACAACTTTTCATGAAATGTGGATCACACATGCCTAGCTCAAAATCCTCCTGCAGAAGGAATCATGTTAATGACCAGTCCGACCACTCAGGTTCTGTAGAAGGATCCAGATGTCTAGGGAAATCAAACCCTTTGCACATTGCCTGGGAAATGCTACTCGATGCTTGTCCTCTTTATTGAGCTCCTATGGTGCTTAATTGAGCCTAGCATGAGTTGGATTCTGGGAGTGTTGTAAATAGAAGATAAGAGACAAAGATGTCCACTTCCAAATCACATCAGTGGTTTAATTGCAAACAGGACTTCCTGCCACGGAGAAATGTCATATTAGAAATGAGTGTGGACATTTAGTGACAAATTTCATTAGCACTAGGACACTCTGCATCTTTAAGTTAGTTCATCACAGTGAGGATTAGCTGAAGTGGCATCTGAGTTTTCCCTGCAGTGAAACAGATCTACCTGGTCACCCTGACTCACTCAGGAAGCCTGGAAGAGAATGGCATCTGTGGTGTGTTGGATGCTCAGGGCAGGGCCCTTGACAGGGATCCTTCCTGGTTATGCTAATTCAGACAGCCAGTGATCACACCAGAGCTGGAGCTGTCTATTTTCTTCAGTTAGTCCTCATTTGGAAGACAAAAAAGTTACTAACGTTGTGAAAAGAAGAGTTCCTTTCTGTTATGCAGGGAACATTCAAATACAGAGGGCACAATGGCTCCTGAACGTTTGCATTGAGATTTACACTTACCAACTAAAAACACCACACCTGTGTCCTTGCCATCCCATGCTTCATCTTGACCAGCGGTTCAGCATCTCATGGTGTGAGACCCGGCTGTGCTGCTGGGAGGTGGAGGAAGGACTCTGACGATCAAGCTGGTGTGGAGTGAACTCACGGAGACGTTTGTGGGCACAGTCATGGCCTTGGGGAGCAGGAGGAGCAACTGAATCCCAGAAATCCCTCACACATATGTACTGATGAAGATAAAAAGAGCACTAGCCTTGCCAGAATGTACCTGGTTTCCCCTCAGCTGTTAGGCACAATCCTGGTGCTGGGGCCTGTTGTAAAGCTTGCTATACCACTAAAAGGGTTTATTTATCCACAGTCTGCTGAGAATCCCTGCTGGGGAAAACCAACCAGAGCATCTCGGGGAAGCCACATTGGAGGCCGCTCAGGGAGACTGTAGCCAGGTCAAGATGAGCTTGCACGTCATCCACTGTGATGCTGTTGTCTCTTGAGCTTTTGCTTCCTTCAAATACACTGTTCAAATGCCCTGTGTAGCAGAATGGCAGCGTACGAGAAATGCGTTCAGTGTCAGCTTGCTCGGAGCTATTAGGAAGGCATTGTTCATTCTTCCAGTTAATTTAATGCTTGACATTAGCTTCTCTACAGTCAGTGAATTCCTCTCCTTTTCCACCTGCAACTCTGCACCTAGGTCTGAGCATACTCATCCTTCTGCCCTGGGTGTGCAGCTGATCACAAAGCAGGTCCGAGAGGTATCCCCAGGTCCACGACCGTTGTATCCAGAAATTCCAGGGAAAGAAAACAAAATCTTCACTAAGATCCAGCACAATTAGATCCAGAAATTCTGGGTTAATTAAAAATTTTAAAACCAATTTGAAGTTGAATATTATTGTTCATAATGTGTGTGAACTGAATGTTTGTGCCCCAACCCCAAATTCCTATGTTGAAGAGCTAATCTCCGGTTGGCCAGTCTGATGGCATCTCAAGGTGGCTCCCGGGGATAATTAGTTAGATGAAGTCATGAGGGTAGGATTCTGTTCTGGTTGGAAAAGACACTGTAGCTCTCTCTCTCTCCTCTCTCCTCTCTTCTCCTTCCTTCCCCCTCTAGGCCCCTCCCTCCCTCCTTTCTTGGCCTTTTCCTCTTCCCCCCCTTCCCCAGTGTAAGGACGAAGAGGCCTGTACACTCATGATGACATAGGAGCTGTGAACTCGTAGAATGGGTAAAACCTGCCTGTCTAGCCCCTCAATCTGAGATTTTTGAGCTTCCTGAACATGAGAAGTAGAAGTCTGTTGTTTGAATGACTCACTCAAAGGCAGCACAAGCTGACAATACAATGTAAGTCCCTTTACAATGTCTTCATCTCTGAATCTTCTTAGCTTTGAGCAACTTTCCAGAATTCTCCATTTTTCTTCTCCGAAGCCACAGCTCAGCCAGCCTGCAGTGGTGTAAATGATGCGGTGTTAAGGTGATGCATGCCTTCTAACAAAAGGGTGTTGGAAATAAAATTTAATGTGGCCTGAAAGAACGAGATTTAACCCTGCATTACAGGCAATATTGAGGGTCTAAGGTAATGGAGCTCACAGAGGCATATGGAGAATAATAAATGCAGAGGGAATTTGAAACTCCAACCAGCAATGAGGAAATAGCTCAATTCCATCTTCTTAGTAAGTGGTCTGTGTGCTAATGCCAGCGCTTTGCCAAAGGCCTTAATTATGGCTAAATGAAATCAAGGCAACTCCCTTATCACCTCATCAAGTGGAAATGTGGGCTTTAGGGCAGACAAGGTTAAAGGGAAATCAAGGACTGTCACCCAGCACAGCCCTCCCTTGCTCCACCTGCTGGTCCTGTGGAGTGGATGACAGAGCAACGGGCCTTGGTAACGGGTGGCTTGTTGCTCTCTCCTTGGTATGGCAACGCTGCTACGCCAGTGCTGCCTGCAGAAATCACTCCTGGCTAATAGGTAAACGCTGCCGGGCATCTGGACATGTGTTGCATCCTGCTGCCTGTGACTTTGAAATCGCAGCGCAGTTCTGAAGAAGGCGTGCCGTGGGCTGAGGACACAACCGAGTGCTGGGACGTGGCCACGAAGCTTTTGTTGCCACTCCTGGTTTCTCAGCCTGGTGGCTGCACTCATTAACCTTGCCCAAGTGTTTGCCCAGCTTCCAGTGGCTTCATTTCCCCAATGGTTGACTCATCCGTCCTTTTCACATATTCACATCTAAGGAGAGCAGGCATCTGCGGATATTTATCTGCTATATTTGTGCACACGTCACTTGCTGCTCTCTGGGTTTTAAATTTTTCCCGGTCAGCAGGGAAAGCAAAATAAGCAAATAGATGGCAGGTCAGTGGGGCCCATGCTGCAGAGAAGGGCTGTGCCGCAGACCTGGGCCCTTGGGAGAGCCACAACGCTGAGCGCTGAAACGAGAGCTCTTCTCTCCTTCCAAAGCCAGGGGACTTCAGGAGATGCTCAGCACTGGAGTCTCCTGCACAGTAGGAGATTTCACGCTGCAGCCCGGGCTGATTCCTGATTCTCTGCCTCCAGTGTTTCTCCTGCTCTAATTAGATTGAAACTGACAAGGTTGAGATTGGGATCGACAGCAGCTGACCAGCCAGACACACCAAGAAGTGGAAGAGTTAGATGAAATGAATCAATAAGTTCAAGGCGACAGACTGACTCTATTTCTGTTTTACCAGAAGGAGGACTGATCGGCGGCTGTCAGAACCACATTTGATATTTCCGCTTTTTAGGATATGGCAGAAGAAGGATTAGTAAATAGATTAGCACACAAATGTTTTCTACCACTGTCCTCTGCTCGCCGTGGTACTGAAGGAAGTCGTGTCTCCAAGGCTCCAAAGCTGGTTACATTTCCGTTATTACCAAGCTCTGGGATCACATAATATTGACAGCATATCCTAGATAAGGTCTGAAGAGGACAAATGAAGCCATGTGTCATTAATAGATCTGACGCGGGATGACACGCAGCATACTGTCTCCCTGTGTTTATGAAGCGGACCCAGTCAGAGGAGATTGCACAAGCTCTCCTCCAGCACATACATGTCTACAGGAGCACTCTGCTCCAGAATAGTCAGTGGTTAGTAGAACAAAGCCATTAGGAAGGTTACATCAGATAATATGCACCGAGAAGGTAGTACAATGCCTGTCACATGCTTTTTAGTATGACACTTGTCTCCAAAGTAAATGGAAAATTTCAGAAACTTCCTTCCTTCCTTCCTTCCTTCCTTCCTTCCTTCCTTCCTTCCTTCCGTCCTTCCGTCCTTCCTTCCTTCTTCCTGCCTGCCTGCCTTCCTCCCTCTCTCCCTCCCTTCTTCTCTCCCTTCTTCCTTCATTCCCTCCTTTCCTGCTTTCTTCCTCCTCCTCCTCCCTCTCCTCCTCCTCCTCCTCTTCCTTCTCCTCCTTCTTCTCTTCCTCTTCTTCCTTTTTGGTGGCACTGAGATTGAAACTCAGGGTCTTGTGCTTACTAGGCAGGCACTGTACTACTGGAGCCAAAAACTAAGCATTTTACAAACTAAGTAACACTTTGAAGCCAGTACGTGAGTCAGTTCACTTGATGCAAGATGATCTGTCACTTGCATTTAGAGCCTCAATGGTCTGACTAAATCAAATGCCGGCTTTATTGTCATACCAATTTGGTTTCTGTTACCACGTGTACTGCAGGGCTAGATCAAGTCAGGGTCAGGGGTGGAAGTGAGGAGTGACAGTTGCAGATGCTCCTCAATATCGAGAATGATTTATAGTTTCTTTTGAAAAAATCATCTCTAAGTAGTTGTACTTACATTTTCACCTATTCTTCCTACAATGGCTGTGTAAACAGTCATCAACATGCTCTTGTTTCATGTGATGAAATGTTTTCAAGAGTGTCTAGGGCCAAACTTCCTTATTTGTGGAAAGAGCTCAAAGTTTCTATCTAACTGGTAGAGAATGATGCCTGCTAAGGGTGGCTATGAAGTTCCACAGGCAAGAACTGGCCCAAGTCCTTGAAACCCCAATAACCCTAGAATCTGAAAATCAGGTGCATGCAATGAATATCCTCGTTGCGATGGTTGATCCTGACTTTAGCTTGTTTGGAGAAGCGCATAGAAGACTGTAACACACACCTTGGCTGTGTCTATGGGGACATGCCCCCAGGCAGCATATGGGGATCTCACTTAGGGATGGCGTCATTCCGTGATGGGTTGAAAATCTGAGTGGACTGTTGGGAAGTGGTGGCGCTGTGGTCTGATGAAGCAGGTCACAGAGGGTAAATCTTGTCCTGGTCTCTTCCTGTTACTGTGCTGCTTCGTGGCTGTCAAGAGTCCCTTGGTTCTGCTCCATTAAACCCTCTGCCACATGGGCAGAAGCTTCTGGAACCTTGAGCGAATAGGAATCCTTCTTCCGTTAAGTTGGTCTCTCAGACATTGGATTATAGTAATAAAGGCATTTGTGCTTGTTGACAACACTTCCTGAAAGCAGGAACACTTTGTGTCTGAACTCCTACTTTTGTTTCTGGAATGCCCTACTTTCCTCGGTTTGTCTGTTAAAACCCTTCTCTTTCTTCCTCTAAATAAACCACCGATTCTATGGATGTGTGACTCAAGAAAAAGTCTTTAAATTAAGGACCTGGATTAAATCTTGTAAACTAATTTACCAAAAACTCTGTTGCTGTAAGCATCAGAAAATCTACTTGGTAAAACAAAGAAGGATTTGCTGGCAAGTAAGTTTGGAGTCAATGAACTTTATGTGTCTTCCTCTTGGGAGCCTCTTGGTACTTACTCTTGTATTTAAAATTATAAGCAGACTGCTTAATGTGTGTCAGAAAGCAATGACCACAGTGCCTATCTTCTACCTCTCTTTTCATTGAATATCACTTATTTTGGTTTTCTCCACACAGGAGAGTTTAGAAGGTCATTCTTCAGGAAGACTCAATGGTGTGGAGTGAGGGAGAGAATTATGGGAGGTGGCTGCAGCAGGGTGGGTTCAGGAGGAACTCTTCTTGACCTGAGAATATATACCAAGGACATGTACTAGGGCAAAATCTCTGGACAAAAGAAAACAGACAGAATATGATTTTTCAGGGATGGCAAAATCTGATTGACAGCTGATGGATCCTTTTGTAGAATTCACAGTGGCTCTACAATTAAATGACAGAATCTCTTACATCAAATTAACTGTCTCCAAGTTGTAGCTTGTAAATGTCAGTTCCTCTTAGTTCTTCAGTGTCTCCTTTTATCTAGGGACAATTGTGACATTAGCTAAAATCAAAAAGCTGTCACATGCCAGGCACTGTGAGTTGAAGGTTTCAAGAGTAGCTGTGTGGGAGGAAGGTAGCACCATTTCTACAAGGAGAAGATATAGAACACAGCCCCCCAGCGTGATTCTTCTATGGCAAGCCAAGGTGTCAAAGCGATAAGAAGTAGGGTACTTGGGAGTAATTGGAAATTCAGAACAGAATTTATCCAAAGCATAGCTTTGGATGTCATTTCATAAAATAAAGACCAGGATGAGGCCCAAGTGGTAGAGAACTTGCCTAATTGTGAGACCCTGACTCTCAATCACAGTACTGCCAAAATAAAACATCATAGAAAAGTAGTTCATAAAAAATACAGTAGATGACTAGCTTACCAGTGCATTTTAGTCTGGGGGAGATGGAATTTGTTCTGCACTTAAAAATTATGGTTAATAATTTGCGTTTGTCCTTTGAAAATTATGGCATTTTTAGAACTTTTGGTTTGATCACTGTTGCATCACAGAAGTTCTTCCTGTTTTAAAAATAGTCATTTTCATCCTTGCTATTTTTCCCATCCGGCTTTCTTCTAGCTGTCACTGCACAAGCTGCAGTGGTAATGATAGGAAGATGATGGGTGAAATGCCAGCCCTAATTAGAGACTTGATTGCTCTGTAATAAAAAGGCCTGCCTTTGATTTGCATGGCTCTGAGTTGTCAGGTAGGATGAGTCAACCGTGTCTCCACTTTCACTTCAAAATGTGAAAAATGTGAATGTGCATTATTTATATTTCATGGCTGTAATTAATTATGTGTCTGTGGAAATGGTGTCCCCAAAGACAGTTGATTTTATGCTCAATCTGTATGTGCATTTGTAAAACTAATTTGTTCTCATTAAAAATTTTAAGAGTTTATTTGAGCTAAACTCAGGAGGCCTTTCTGGGTATCAAACTCAAAAAGCTACAGAACAAAAGTCCAATTTCTCTTTTACTAATAAACTATGCAGTGTCAATGCATGGCACCCAGCCTTCTTGTACTGAGTATGGTTGTATTGTAAAAAATAAAAAGACATTTGGCCTCCAAGAACCAACCTTTTAACTTGTTTGAAAGAGGTTGATGATAAAAAAGATGAGCACAGAGAAACCCGAACTTCTGCCACGTACTAAAAGAACAGTGTTTCTTCCATGAACTTTTAAGACTGTAAGATAAATTGACTGATTTTTTTTGTTAACCTGTAGAAACTTAGGATGTATTTTGCTTTGCTTTTTAAAAATTGCCTGTCATTTCTTCCTGTTTTAAACCACTGAAACTGAAAATTTGAAAATATTCTCTCAAGTACCTTGTCTGAACTGAGAATAGATTGATTTTCTTTCAAGCAGACTCATAATTGACCTAAAAATTTGGAAAATAACTTGCTTATTTTACAGTGAATTTGGTTCACTGTAATTAAATCTGTTCATGTTAGTTGGATAAAATGGTAGTCATTGAATGAAATTTACCCAAAAAGTAAAATTTTAGAATTACTTTCATCTATTCCTGTGAAAAAAATTTCAAGTTTCTCCTAGTTGTGAAATAGTTAGATAATCATTCAATTTAACAGATGCATCTATTAAAACAATAACATTATTAATGTTAGTCTGTGAATTACGGAGTATTTACATTGGAGACAAGCAAGTTGGCTTTCTGTGTTGGGAGACTCCATCTTCCTTTGTTGGCTTTTACTTGTTAATTTCCAACAGGATGATGATGGTTAGACTAGCTGATCTGTCTGTTTTATTTTATCCAATTTCAGAGATCACTACCCTCAAGAAGATGAAGTAATTATTCCTCCCTTTATTTGGTGGTTTCAGAGACCATTAAGCTTATTTTGTCTACATTGGGAAAGAAAGTAATTTTCAAGGTATTTTTGATTCTCAAGAACTTATTTTTCATTAGAGTTGATCCCATTCTTCTGGCAGTCAAACTTTAGCATGCCTTGCTACTGCCAGGGCATAGCAAGAACTTCAAGAGGAGGAGTAACAGATAACCACGAAGCTGCCATTCCTTGTCCTAATAGTGACCCTGACTTATTTTTCAGGGTAGTTATGAGATGGAGTCTAAGGATGAGAAGGAGGGAACCCTTAGGTGTTTGAACTACTGTTAGTGCAAGACCCAGTATCATGGCCTCCACTAGCAGACCACCTGAAGACTCAAATTAAATTGTTCATTGAGAGAAATACAGAGTGAAATACAGTACACAGCATAGGACTGGACAGATCGAAGTAGGACACGGGATGCCACTGGAAAGGGGCAAAACCTTTACTATCAAAGGAGACCAAAGGATCAGATGCTAAGTTGGGCAAGATATTAGGAAGGATGTTTCAGAAAGAAGCTTATATCAAGAAAATCAAGGAGAGTCAAGATGTGGTGAAAAGATAAAGACATTTACGGAACTTATAACCTGGACACCGGTGATAACTCTTGCCAGGGGTCACAAGGGCAAGAAGAGGTAAAAGAAGATTGCAATAAAATCATAAGTATGATCTTGTCTTTAATGAAAAGCTTAGAGGGTGCTTGCAGGCTTTGGACATTCATCAGATACACCGTAATTGGAATTTGTCAAAGTAATTATTAACATCAGTAGTATATGGCTCTATGTTCAGTGAGCATTAAAGTTTGGGCTCTGAGTTTTCTCTGTCATTTAGAAATACAACATGGTATTAAAAATTCTTAAAAATTTCTGAATATTTCTTTCACATGTAAAGATCCTGGAATATCATAGAACGGCAATATTTGAAGGCTACTGATTTTCCTTTTCTATAATCTCAACAGATTGACTTAAGGATATAGAAAATTTTCTACTTTAAAAAATCTCATCTATTTTTTTTTTTTTGTTTCAACCAAGTATATTTCCCTAGATAGGCAAGGGCTCTAACACTAGAAACCTATCCCCAGTCGATTTGCTTTATCTTTTGAATGGGGTCTTGCTTTACGTCCAGGCTGGCCTATTTATACTCCTTGTATGGCTGGGATACAGGCATATGTCAATGCATCCAAGCAGTAAATTGGTTGAGGTACTCTTGAGATTTTTTATTTTTGCGTAGGCCAGCCTTGAATTATGATTCTCACAATCTCAGCCTACCAAGTAACCAGGATTTCAAGCCACCATCTGCATTCATGTCCACTTTGGGTGACTATTTTAATCTGTACTTGGTGTTTTTTAGAATCCAATAATCAAATAACCTCTATTTATTTATTTTTATTGTGAAAATAACGTTCAGAGGGGTTACAATTACATGGGCAAGGTAATGAGTACATTTCTTATCCAGCATTGTTGCCTCCTCCTTTGTTTCCCCTTCCCATCCCTTCCCATCTCCCTACCACAACCCCACCCTCCCCCCCACCCTCCCCCCCACCTTTAAAGGCCACCCTCCCCTTCCCCCCTACTCCCAGCCGAAGTTGTCAAGTTTGTTTTTCAACATAACGTCTTAAATAACCTCTATTTATAAGATAATTTCAATAACACATCTTTATTCGCATCAGCACATTAATGTTTCCTGTAGAAATACTGAAATACCTATGAATTAGAAAGATGTGAAAAGAAATTATTTTAGATAAAGTAATTTTCAGAAGCTTTGCTTCCAAATTTTTAATTTTGTTATTGTTCAGATTCATTTTGCCAGACTAATGAATTAAAAGATTGTAACAAATAAAATAACTTTTCAGATAAAACTGAAAGGCAGAGCTATGCATCGTGCGTACAGATGTAGTCCCAGCTACATGGGAGACTGAGGCAGGCAGACCATGAGTCCATGACCATCCTGCACCACAAACAAAACCCTGAAATTGTGTTATAATAATAATAATTATTATTATTATTATTTTGTCGGTCATGGGGCTTGAACTCTAGGCCTAGGTGCTGTCCCTCAGCTCTTTCAGCTCAAAGTGAGTGCTCTACCACTTGAACCATAGCACCACTTTCGGTTTTCTGGTGATTAATTGGAGATAAAAGTCTTACAGATGTTCCTGCCTGGGCTGGCTTTGAACTGTGAATCTCAGATCTTAGCCCCCTGAGTAGCTAGGATGACAGGCATGAGCTACTAGTGCTTGGCTGTACTGTATTATTTTTAATGTAGCATTTATTTTTAATATAAGTATTTTATTTTATTTTTATTTTGTTTTTCCAGAGATGAGGACTGAACTCAGGGCCTTGTGCTCACCAAGCAGGCACTCTTCCGCTGAGCTGAATCTCCAGCCCCAACATTTATTATTTTTGACTCTATGACTCTATAATACAACCTACTATAAAAATAGTCCCTTTCTTCCTTCTACCAATGAACATTCTTTTGTGGTGCCAAAAAAAAAACAAAACAACATTAAAAATGCCTGATGTTTGTTTTGTTCATTGTTTTATTTTTTAAAATAATTGCTATAAATCAATTCTACACCGTGTGACTGGTCGTCCACCTGATTCAACCATGGTTAGCTTCACATTGGCCTCATATGAGCGTCCCCCCCCCCTCCCTGCTCTCATTTCTTTCAAATAACCCCAGTCCAAACCACAAATGAGAAGAATGGAGATGCTGACCTGTGAGAGGATTTGCATTTGGCATTGTAGTGGGGCTGGAGTCAGCGCCCCCTGCAGGACCAGAGTCCATTGCATGCATCTCTTTCCAATGCCCTGCTCAGCAATGTCAACAGAATGGGAGTGTGCACACCACAGAAGGACAAATAACCAGACTCTATTCCTGGTGAAAAGCTGGCCTGCCCGTCTGCCACCAGCACGCCCCACCTGCCTCTTAGTCACCATCCCTCGCTCCCGCAACTCCATTCTACCATTCACTGTCTTCCTTCTAATGATTCACACGGTAGACGCTATTTTTAAATCTCTCAAAGTGTATTCAACAACACCTTTCTCCTCACAACTCTTATTTCCCCATTGTCACCTGTTGGAATATATTTATTTTTGAGAGTAGTTTGGGTTCCCAGCAGGATTAAACAGTGAGTAGAGTTCCCCGCAACTTCCCCTCAGGAGATGGGGAAAATGTGCTGATCTAAGAACCTTTGTAAAGCAAATTCAGTAAGAGGGAAGGCCAAGGAAACTGCCCAGGAGTGCTGCAGTGCACTTGACATTGCTGTCTCCTGCAGGCCGGCTACGCGCCGGCTACGTGCTCTGATAGCGCTCATGGGACTGCAGTTGTGTAACAGAAAGCTGCAGATAGAGGGGGAGTCCCTCCTGGGGACTAGAAACAAGAGGATCTTGATCCAGGTGCAATGAGTGAAGGGTCAGAGTTAGGAATGTGAACGATTCTGTATACATAGATGCACTGAATACAGATACAGGAGGTTATCTATAGGAGCACCAGCCTGTGTGCATATTTGGATGAGACCACGCTGTTTCTCCTGGCTTTGCCAGCTGAGAAGATCTAGAACAACGCTTCTCTGTAGCAATGAGCACTTGGGTTTTGTGTACTCATCCCATTTTTTGCCTGCTTTGGAGGATGACAGCTTTCACCGCTAAAGAATTTATAGACAAACTTGGGACATTTTGTAACACCAGAACGTGACCTTTACTTACTTAAAAATATAATGATATAGGCAGGTCAAATAGACCTAGAACCCCACTGAGGGAGCTTCGAATGACCATGGTTGACATAGTTTGGGCAATCATAGTAAGAATTGGATTATAAGCCAAAATATAAAAGAAATATCCGCAGGCTGACGCTGATGTAGATGACTGAATTAAATAAGGAAATGAATAAACTAAGGAGAGAAGATAAGGCTCCCTTACAGAGAAGGATTCTAAATAATTTATATGGAAGCTTGCTCAGGAAGGAACAGAATAAATAACTCACCACTTCTGAGCGGCCTTCCTTGTAAAAAGTGCAGAAGAGACAGGAAAGAACACAACAAATAACTGCAGAGCAGGGAAAACACGCCGAGCGTCAGGTGATGGAGGCAAACTTCTCAAGAGACCATGTATCTTAATACCAAGAGTCATTCAAAAGGTGACAGGTGTTTCAACACAGAGTGAAAAAGAAAGTAAGATGATCATACCAATTGATGTAGAACATTAATCAACACAACTTTTGCTTGAAGACCCTCAGCCAGTTAGACAATCATCTCAACTCAATAAAGAAAAATCTGTTAAAACCTAGATATAAGTATATACTTCATCATGGAAAACTAAGGACTAAAAACAAGTAAAGATTTGGAGACTGAAAGAAATTAATGTGTAATTGTGTAGTATATTCCAAGGAATTATAAAAATTATAAAATTATAAGAATTATAAAAACTCTGGAGTTCAGTAACACATAAGACTAAAAATAACAATCAAAACCCCACCCCACTTCTGTATACCAGCAACAGAAGCATGAAAATCAATGTGAAAGGCAGAATACCATGGACCTAAGTTTTTGTAACATAGGAATATTGAGGGAAATGTGTAAAACATGCATAGGACGTTCATAAGATCTCAAATCCATCAGTAAATTTCCATTTAAAAAGTCTGATTTCTTCATAACCTTTAGCACATGGAGAGAAGTTGGCTTGTTTACGCTTCTGTCAAGATCTCGACATAGGCCGCACAGAGCTTTTGGGTCCCCAGTCTGTGTCCCAGGCTGGATACCGGGAGGGACGTCGGCCTGGGCACAGACTGCTGCTGAAGCCATTTCCACTGCGGCAAAGTCCAGAGATTTTAAATTATTTATATTTTAAAACTGTGGTCGTTTTGCCTTTGGATCCATACCAGCACAATTTCACTGCTCTCCCACGAGACAGTATTTGAAATAATCTCTAGCTTAAGTCATGGCTGCAACCCTGCGCAAAACAGCTGAAGCTAGCTTGGCAGAGCAGCTTTTCTACCTCATTATTTTTCTCAGCATAAAGCTGAGTTCACCGTCTATCTTTCTGAGCGACGTTGGCAGTTGATACTTAGATTTCTTTCACCCTGGATATGCCCTTGAAATGCCCTTAGCCAATATCTTACATGTAAAAATATCTAATATATATATATAGTTCTCAAGTAAAAATGTGTCCCTGATTGTTAGTAAATCTCATTAAGCAGATACTTTTATCCTCCATTTGCAAGTAAGGAAGCAGGAATTGTGAGCCATTTCCTAAGCAGTGAGCAGGAAAGCATGGCTTGAATTCCAGGTATTCTGATGCTCAGTGGACCATCTTCCATGCCAGTTATGGTTCCCTGCACAGAGCAAAATCTGCCCCATTGAGCGGATGGAAGCAAGTTCCCAAAGCTTCCCGTCACAGCTGTCACAGCCCGTTCCCACCAAGCCCTTCATTAGAAACAGCAGAATCAGAAAGTCCAGGGTTCCTAAAGCTTTCATCTCCACTGGCAAGTGACTCTGGAAAATGAATATTTTAAGGTGGTGGCAGGTAGTCTGAGCCGCCCGGAGAGAACGGCTGCTTCCAATTTCCAATCGAGAGCACTAGACATAGTCTCGGAGTTTGAATGGATGGGCTGATGGGGTCCATGAAAAGTCTGAGCTTTGATCTCAACGTGTGGGGCATCAACTTAAAGAAACTTTCCTTGTAGGTAAGGAGAGGATCCAGTGGGGAAAGAAAGGGGGGAAGGAAGAGCACTAGGGGTGGGTATGACCTAAGGACACGATAGGTATGCCTGAAGACGACACAATGAAATGCATTAAAACTGGCTTTAAAAATGACAGAGGAGGGATGAGGAAGATGAATAGAAGAGAGATGCAATCAAGGTACTTTATAACGCACAACACACGCAACAGCGATCCTCTCTATTAGATTCTCCATGTGATTTAAACTGCTTTGGAACTAGGCACCTCCTTTGTATAACTACTTAATGATAACAAAGTGAACAAATAAATAAAATAATACAAGACCTGGTTCTTTAATTTTTATTTTCTAGATGATTTCTCTTTTTTATTAACCTGGACAATGCTTTATCCCTAAGGACCTTGTGAGTTGAAACATTCAGATCAAATGACATCAACTAAAACAAGTAATTATGGAGGATTGTGTGGCAAGCAGTTATGTTAGATGTGGGAGAGCATAGGAAAAGGGAAAGTCCTAAAGCGTGGAGTGAAGTTGAAGGGGAGAATGGTTTATTCAGAGTGGAAGCCAGTCCGGGGCGGTGGGCTGTGGTGAAGATGCTCCAGATACATTATTCATGTCTTCAAAGAAGAATAAGAAGTAATGTGTGATTTTAAGTATAGCCTATTAACCTGGTCACAAGTAATGTATTTCAGTCAGTCAGATTAAATCTTTTTATTTCAGGCCATTTCATTATTCTTATTCTAGAGTAAATCTGTAAATGTCTTTTCAGCCGTGATTTCATTTCTGATCCACTCAATTTAATGCCCTAAGTATAATATGAAATAATTTTGAGTACGTGGACATTTAAAGAAACCGTTCTTATTTGAAATTTGATTTTGTTGCGTGTAACTGGGTTAGAGGCAGACACAGTGTAGCCGTGTGGAAGCGGCAGCAGCAGGAAGGCTGGAGGGGAAGGCGAGGTTTGAAGCTTTCTCCTTTACCAACGTTTTGTCAGGCCTGGCGGTCTCTTCCCTGTCTGAGGCTCAGCTTTTTTCTGTCATTCGTAGGGGCACCAGCAAATCTTCTCCCCTAGTTTCAATCAGAGTAATAATTTTGGAAACGTGTTGCTAAAATGATGGCTTTAGATTGTGGATCAATGCATTTCCCTTGGATACCAAAAGGCTTCAATTTGCAGACGGTTCACCTGGAATGGAATTTAACCCCTCTGCTAGCTTACCTACGAAAGCGGGGTCCTTTTCCACCCGGTTCTGTCTCGAGTCTGCACCCCAGCACTCGCAGCTCCGCCTCTGCTGCCCACCGGGGCTCCGGCCCCCGTGACCTCAGGGGTCCCCACAGCAGGCTGGATGCTGTGTCCAGCCTTTGCACATGTGTTTTCCCTTTTCTGATTGTGTAATGGTTTGGATCTCAGAAAGGATCTCATACTGCAGTCTTGGTCCTCTGCTGGTGGTATGGTTTTGGGAAGATCTGGACATTTCAAGAGGCAGATCACAAGCTGGTGAATAGATCACTGGAGGAAGATCCTTGGAGGCTGTATCTTTTCTAAGCACTCTATCTGTCTCTCCATCTCTCTCTGTCTCTGTGTCTCTGTCTCTCTCTCTCTGTGTGTCTCTCTCTGTCTGTCTGTCTGTCCTCTTCTTGGCAGGAGGTAAACAAGTTTTCTCTGGCACATTCCCTGGCCACCATGACCTTCTGTGCCATCCGAGGCCCAAAGTGAACCAGACATGGCTGAAACCTCTACAGTTAGGAGCTGGAACAAGCCTTTCCCGCAAGTCTTTCCCGCCAGGTACTTGCCCAGGGGCAAATAGCAGGTTATAGCAGGCTCAACCTGCATGTTTTGTTCTTCTTTCTCCCTGGGTGTTCAGGTTTAACTCAGACCTCATCTACAGGAGAGTCTCTAATCTGCCAGATCACTCTCAGGCCCCAAGACCTCCATTCTGCCTTGAAGCCAATCAGTTGTGGAGTCCACCAGGTTCATTATCCAGGGGTGTTTTCTTCCTGGCCCCTCAAGGCAGGGGTGAGGTGGACGACCTCATCCATGTGCTGCAGAGTAGCACCGAGTCCTCAGCACCTGCCAGATGTCCAGGAGGCCCAGGACTGACCCAGGAGTGGACAACTGTTTGGATACAAACATGTACGCGAATGTCCAGAGCGTGATTCTCATCCACAGCATTTTAGCTTCATTATTTGTTTGTGTGTTTTCCATATGAAAAGGTTGTCGAGGAGGTCACATGACGTCGTCATCGAGATTCCAGGTTGGAAACCCCAGGCACTGTCCGTTCCTGTGACAGCCTGCGGTCAGCATCCACAGAGGAGCACCTCCGGTGGCGGCTCCTGGCGTATTTCCTTAACGAGGACCACTTAACCTTCCAGTACTCTGCTGTTCTTCTGGAATCCCAAATTCAAAGAGCATTTTAAGAATGCTGCTGAGGCAATGTCTGAGCGAAAGCAAACATGCATTTACTCCAGCGTGTCCCACGCAGAGGCCCTGAACTCTTCTTCTGTGCAGTAACGGCATACTCGCTGCTTCATTAGCCCACAGAAGCGAGCACTTTCCACGGAAGTCCATTTAGGATTTACCATTGCATTTTATGCCATAATTATTCTCTGGTACATTCTGACTCACATAATAAGCATCATATTATCAAATAGTCACTGAAACTGCATCTGTTTAGAGAGGGCTCTAACATATTGTTTCTTGGGTTCTTTCCACAGTGGGGTCAAATCTCTGATTGAACTCCTGTGCAAAGGCTTCTGCTAACACAGCAATCCTAGCAGCACAGAAATCACTTAGTACTTGTGTGTGCATGTGTGTGTGTGTGTGTGTGTGTGTTCAGATCAACATTTCCAATAACCATTGGCCCCATTATGACATAATCCATCTCAATATTGTTCCAGAAACCATGACCTGTTTCACCCTTCAAGGACATGGTGAATATCTGAATCCTGCCCTGCTCACCCATAGAAACTCCTGCTATGGACTATGGCTTTGCTTCTAGCAGAGTTGTTTCATTCTGACCTTTGTAATAAACCCATAGTTCTGAATACCATTGTAGCCTCGAAGACCCTATTTTCCATCTTCTTTGTCTTGGTTGACTTCTATGAATAAATGCTTGTTTGGAGGAGGGCAACCTGCAGACAACTGAACTAGATGCTTATGGAGTGACAAGCTGTAACCAGACCATGACTGCACCCATGCAAGCTACGGAAGCCCCCCGCAGCCCCCGCAGCACGCCCGCTGAGTGCTCTTTCTCACAAGGGTCAAGTCCTTTCCAACATCCATCCTGAAATGTTCATCTTGCCTAAGCTCCTCTTGACTCAAAGGTTGTTATATTTGAATGATATTTAAGATAGGCTTCTGTCAACTCCTTACAAGGTAAAAGCTTCCCTGTCACCCTTTGGTTGGATTTCCTTGTCTCTGCATGGACACTTCTTGTCATTCATTTTCCTGGAATATTTGTTCTTCAAATATATAATGACCTTCTGTAGTTAAGGCTTTGAAGATAGAGGGCTGAGGGGAGGGCTGGACCCAACCTGTCCACGGGCCATGTCCTTGGTTCCCTAGTGACTGTGTCACCTGGCTAAACTTACTTAACCTTTCTGTACTCATTTTCCTGACTATGAAGGGAAATAAATAATTGCCTGTTAAGGGTTTTAATAACATGATGCACTTAAGGTATCACCTTTTGTATCTTCTTTTTTATTATTTATTTAATTTTGGTGCAGGTACTAGGAGTTTGAACTCAGGGCCTTGTGCTCTTGCTCAGCTCTTTTGCTCAAGCCCAGTGCTCTACCACTTGAGCCACAGCTCCATGTCTGGCTTTTTGGTAGTTCATTAGGGGTAAGAGTGTCAAGGATTTTTCCTGCCCCAGCTGGCCTTGTACCACAATCTTAAGATCTCAGCCTCCTGATTAGCTCTTCTGTATGTCTATACTGTTTGGTGAATTAAAAGCAAATCTAGGGCTGGGAAGGTGGCTCAGTGGTAGAGCGCTTGCCTTGCATGCTCGAGGCCCTGGGTTCGATTCCTCAGCACCACATAAGCAAAAAGAAAAAAGCCGGAAGTGGCGCTGTGGCTCAAGTGGTAGAGTGCTAGCCTTGAGCTGAAGAGCTGAGGGACAGCGCCCAGGCCCAGAGTTCAGGCCCCACAACTGGACCCCCCCAAAAAAAAAGCAAATCTAATGCAAAGAACATTATCAACTTACATGGCTTACACCCAGATCTCAGGAGCAGAGCTATGGTACACAGATTAAATAACATAGAAATTCTGAGTTCCATTTATTCACCTTTGCCTTCGGCCAAACTCTCGCTATCACTCACTGACAGGGCACTGCATTCCGGGGGACAGTAAATCTTCAGGGTTCAGAGGGCTTTGATGAGGCGTGGGGGTTTGATGAGCACCGCCAGGTTCAGGAGCAGTGTTGACGGAGTCTTGCGTTGCAGATGGATTTCGTACCACGGCAAAGTCAGGGCAGGTTGTTCTCAGCCCATTAGCGGTGAACAGTGGAAGCTGCACTGCAAGTTCCCCACAACCCCAGGCTGGGTGCTGAGCCAGGCCTGGCCTTCCGGGATCCTTCTCACAGGGCTGTGTGTGGTGATGAATCGGGTCTGGGATTCTGCAGACTCCTGTGTCCTATTTGGTAAATAATAGTACATGTGCATTTGTTCAGTTAAAAAGCAAATAGTTGAACTGGGTGCCGGTGGCTCATGCCTGTTATCCTAGCTACTCAGGAGGCTGAGATCTGAGGATCACGGTTCAAAGCCAGCCCGGGCAGGAAAAGCCATGAGACTCTTATCTCCAATAAACGACTCAGAAAACCTGAAGTGTCGCTGTGGCTCAAGTGGTAGAACACTAGCCTTGAGCTGAAGAGCTGAGTGACAGCACCCAGGCCCAGAATTCAAGCCCCATGACTGGAAAAAAAAAAGCTAATATTTGACTTTAGCAATATATGTTTTGGGGTAGAAAACCTTTTTATCATTGAAAATTCTACAGATTTGCCATCTATTTCTAAATTGCCCAGCACCTGGTAATAACATTACCCTCTGGCCCTCTTGTATGCTGTGCACACAAATCTCACCCTGCTTTCCCTGGTGCTGTATCCTCTGGATGTTAATGTCCAGCATCCGGCCTATTGGACCACCTGTACTCAACTTCCAGACTCCTCTTCCCTAGTGTCTAGGGATCGCGTTCAGTACCGTCACATCTTATTAACCACCAGCGAAGCTCTTACTCATTGGAGGCTACGGCGTCAGTCTACATGTCTTTGTAGCAGCATTCACGTGTGTCCACTCCAGCCCTGCAGGTCCCTCCTCTCACCACAGCAACTTCAGTGCTAGCCCTTGTCCTGCGCCTTCTTCCCTCCATCTCTGCAGCCTCCAGCCCCAGCAACTCCTGTGCCCACTCTGCAGACTTGGCTGCCCCAGCCAGGCTCCTGCAGGGCAGCCACACAGCTCAACCACACACCCTGCCTGTCCAGCAGTGCCGCCAGGGCCACAGAGGGGCTGTCAGCAAGTAAGGCGGATCCCACTTTTTATTTCTGCTTTGTGTTGTTGTTGGTGGTGGTTGTGGGGCTTGAACTCTGGGCCTGGGCACTCTCCTTCAGCTCTTCAGCTTAAGGTTAGCACTCTACCACTTGAGCCACAGCACCACTTCAGTTTTCTGAGTCATTTATTGGAGATAAGAGTCTCATGGATTTCCATACTAAGGCTGGCTTTGAACCGTGATCTTCAGATCTCAGCCTCCTGAGTAGCTAGGATTACTGGTGTGAGCCACCAGTGCCTGGCTATTTCTGCTATTTTTGTGTTGTGTTGAAATGCTACTTTAAGCAAACACCACATCTCCTTTGGGAATGGATTCAACTCCCTGAGAATGATTATGTACTTGCTCAGGGTTTTTGGGCTTGAGGTCTATGTCAGAACATTGATCCCCTGCCTAACAGAAAGTAATGGTGACAATAATGATCAAAATATCAATAACAATAGTATTCACAGCACCGCTGATTGCAGAGTGCATTAGAAGAACTTCCAAGACTCTTATTATAAACACCTTACATTTATATTAATTTCCGATGGGTACTTTTTTTTCTTTTGTAGGGTCTTCCACATATCCAGACAGCTCTTTACCACTAAGCTCCATCTCCAGTTCAATTGTGAACTTCTGGGGACAATATAAACTAGTGACCATTTGCAAAAAAGCATTGCCCCTAGCCTCTTATAATGCAAAAGAACACACTACTCAGCTTTTATGAAGTGTCCTGAATCCAGTGACTCCTGTAAGCTCCCTGTTCTGCTTCTCCCACGGGTTATTGGTGTGCATTAACTGTGCAGTGCACTTTCGCTTTCTTTTCCTCACAGGGTATCAAGAGGAAGTAGAAGGGTGCAATTACTTGATAGGTGTTTCAAATTCATATGTAGCAAACCATAATTCAGATTTTTTTACATACGTTTTATCTATGCATTGCAAGTCACTAAGTTTTTTTAATGCTTCTTTTTTTGTATGTTTTTTATTGTAAAAAATGCTGTACAGAAGGGTTACAGTTACATGAGCAAGGTAATGAGTACATTTCCTATTGAGCATTGTTGCCTCCTCCTTTGTTTTCCCCCACTATCCCTTTCCACCTCTACCACTACACCCCCCACCCACTCCCCACCCCCGCCCTCTCGCCAAAGTTGTAAAGTTCGTTTTCAACATAGTGTTTTGTACATCTCATTGTTACAATAGGTCAACCTGTCACTAAGAGATTCAAATCTAAAGAAAGTCTTCTACAGAAGGCCAAGAAGTTCCACACCTGCAATTGGCTGCACACCTGCAGAAGTTCCACGTCTGCAGCACCGTGGCTGTGTGTTGCTTCCAGGCAAAGACACTGTGAATCAACAGCCAGAAATCAACCGTCCCCCATGTGCCCCATTCACGCGCCCCCAGCTCTGTAGTTCAATGGGTCCTATTATTTTCCCCGTGATGTGAGGTTCTTCAGGCTACTTGTTAGCTCCTTCTTACCTAGGTATTTGTTGTTGTTAAGCACATATCCCTAAAAAACGTTATATGACCTCAAATAGGTCAGTAGCTAAAAAAACAAGTATTCCAAAGTCCAATTCTTTTTTTTTAATTAAAAGAATCATTTCTTTTTATTATTTTATGTGTTATTATAAAAGTAATATACATATAGGGGTTACAGTTTCATAAGTCAGGTACATCTCTTTTTAGACAAAGAATCATTTCCTATAGTTAAATTGGGAAATACTACATCCTAATGTAAATTAGAACTATATAATAACAGCTAAAAGTATTACATAGGTAAAAATATACAACAGAAGAAACATATCTCCAAAATATAAAATAGAAAGCATAATTTTTTAAGTTAGAAATGGATGAAATAGGAATCAAGATACAATTATCCAGAACAACACAGTCTAAAGTTGTTTTTGCTGTTGTTGTTGTTGTTCTGTTTTGTGTTGTGCCAACACCAGGGCCTCTAACCCTGTCCTTTTTGCTGGTTAATTGGAGATGAAGACTCACTGACTTGTCTTCTCTGGCTAGCCGGCTTCAAACCATGATCCTCACATCTCAGCCTCTTTGAGTAGGTAGGTTACAGATGTGAGTCACCAGCTCCCAGCTGAAATGGATTTATTTTTGCCAGTTTTGGGGCTTTTTCTGTTTATGTGGTACTGAGGAATTGAACCTAGAGCTTCATGCATTCCAGCCCTGGATTTTTTAAAAAGTATTTTCTTTTCCCAAGGTCTTGTGCTTGCTCTACATCCTCTGCATTCCCACACTGACATCACTGCCCTTGGTCCCCCAATTGCAGATGCTGACTTTGGCCAGGACAGCTGGTACGGGAATAGTTCCAGCTGCTCTGAGGCCCCTGGATGCCCAAGTGCCACCTCTGGCTCCACAGCTGGAAGAGGTGGCTGCCAGTCCCACAGTGACTGCAGCTCCTCAGAGCAAGAATGTTGTCCTGATCCCTGCAAGGCTGGGTCCCCATGTAGAAGCAGCCTGGATGTCTCCAGACAAACTTGAGTCCCAGCATCCTCAGCTTCCAGCTGTGGGGAGGGCCTTTGGAGAGCAGGTGGAAACTCAGTTGGACCCAAGGAGGGAAAGTAGAAGTTTCCAGAAGGCTGTCTTGGCATGCTGGCCCGAGTCTCCAAGTCAGGACTGATTATGCTAAGGCCCAAGACACTAGTGCTTTTCTAGAGGGTAGATTGCTCAGAAGCATGTTCTGATTCCCAGAAGAAGTAACCTTTTTCTCTGGATTCCTGGAAGGCTCAACTGGCTAAAGCAGTTGGGGACAGATGCTCCAGGCAGTTCTGGGTCTGCAGTGGAGACCTGTGCCCAGGCCATGTTCTTACCAGAGCTCTTCTGTTTTCTCTTTGATATCCTAGCTCTACGGTTCTGAAACCAGACCTGGAGTCGAGGCTTAGGAATCTGAATCAGCCCTGGAAGTTCTTCTATCTCGCTGATATCAGGATACCGGTTCTTCTCAAAGGCCTCAATAAGCACTTTGCTCTGATCTTTGTCAATTTTGGTCCCTATGTGCCTCTTGCCTGGTTGAGGTCCTGGGGGCTCCTGGCATCCGTTGGAAGCCATGGCCTGCCTGGGTGGTGTTCTTGCCTGAGCCTGTGTGTTCCCAAAGTCTAATTCTTGAATTAAAAAGATTCAATATGAGCAGTTAACACAAGTTTCAGTTAAATACAGCAAAACGAATGCTCTTCTTTGTTGCTTTAGCCTGGATTTTCTGGCCTGTGTCCTATCGCTCTTGAACAAGTAGCCTTGATATTCAAATTTTCAGAAAATGGTGTCTATATGAGTGATGACGAATCATTAGGACACAGAGGGAATATTATAATCTCCAGCTGTTCCTGCATATTCATGATAGATTTACTGAAATCTCTTATGAATTTCCTTAATAGATACAAGAGTCCTTCTGGTCCCTTGGACTCAGGAGATGTGAAGATTGCTAATTGATTGGAATAAATGAAGTCAATTGGTAACACGTCTGGGGAAGATGGTGGTTGCATCTATGAACAGGAATGGGATTGGGGATTCATGGAGCCAAGCAGACACAGAGGAGCACCTGTCAAAACATTTCAGCTGGGAGCCCAGACATGGGAGGAATGAGGCTCTGGGTAATATTTCTGTGAAGAAATACGGTAAGCCACAGCAGCACAGTGAAATGGCCAAAGACATTCTCAGTAATGAGCAATAATAAGTAAGGTCTCCCCCCTCAGGGACAGGAGGTGATGCAGACTCTTCCAAATGCTTCTGGGAGGAAATGAGAGGGTCATCTGCCCCACAAGGGAGTTGTGGGGCTCGAGCAGACTTCAGAGGAGGGTGCCTGGGATTCATCTTTGCCAGGTACCTGGGAACAACTGTGTCTGAGGCCCACAGTGCAGGGTCCTCCCATCTGTCCTTGTTTGCTACACTATTTCCTGTCTGTCTGTCTGTCTGTCTCTGTCTGTCTATCTGTCCATTTTTACATTATAAATACTTGTCTTCCACAACAAATCGCACCAGGTCGAGTGGCACAAAAAGTAGAGAATTATAAACTGAATATTTATGGGTGGCAAAAAAATCATCTAGAAAACTTCTAAGTCACAATCAAAACAAAATACTGCCTTATCATGTCCTACCTGACCTTCAAGAAATCATATCAGGACCTCATGATTTGGCAGATGTTTTATTAGAGCAAGAAACACATATTAGCACCAGCCATGAACTTGAGGTACAGAGACCATATCCAGGAGGCATGTAAGAGGTGGTACTTTTCACTCAAGGCTTAATAATCCCTTCCATCCTACTTGTTCTAGATGCTGAGTCGGGGGGACCATGACCCCAAGTCCCCACCTTACCCTTACCCCGCCCAGCCCAGATTCAGGAATATGGATGAGTAAGAAAAGCATTCCAGTGAGCACAGTTTTTTGATGTTACTCAAATTTTTTTGTGAGACTCAAGGGGACTGAGGCATCATGGTGTAGAGACAGATTCTCCAAGCCTGGGGTACCTAGAACCCATGAGTGTGATATAATAACTGTTTTACAACACTAAGTTTATTAGGGTAGTTTATTACTATGTGGGAACGTATAATCAATGCAGAGATCTAGTGATGTGTTTACATGTGGAAATACCTAGAGAACAGGGTTCAAGTCACCAGGAGACTGCTCCTGCCACGCCATGCCTTTGAGGACACTTCAACGCATCACTCGATTGAGGTGCACACTGAGAATACAGGGCAGAGAGAAGAGGAGATGGTAACAGAAAGCATCTCTACAATAAACTTCAAACGTTGAACTTGACTTTCACTGCAGAAGCAGCTGTCATGGTGTGAAGCTGGGTGACATGGATATAGCTTTACATTTAACTTGACTTAATTTATTTATTTATCGCAGGTCCTGGGGCTTGAACTCTGGGCCTACACACTGTCCCTGAGCCTCTTTGTGTTCAAGGATAGCGCTCTACCACTTGAGCCACAGCACCACTTTTGGCCTTTTCTGAGTGGTTTATTGGAGGTAAGAGTCTCACAGGGATTTTCATGGGTG
Organism: Dipodomys ordii; assembly: GCF_000151885.1. Lineage (NCBI taxonomy): Eukaryota > Metazoa > Chordata > Mammalia > Rodentia > Heteromyidae > Dipodomys > Dipodomys ordii. The sequence continues at coordinate 17,762,218 of NW_012267259.1, read as the reverse complement.
GCCTGGCTTTGAACCATGATCCTCAGATCTAAGCCTCCTGAGTAGCTAGGATTATAGCTGTGAGCCACTGGCACCTGACTAGCTTTATATTTTAAGCATTCTTGGCCCTCACATCAAATGTAATTTTTCAGGTAAGACAAGTTATCTTATAAAATAGCTATATTTGTTGCACAAATCAACTTGTGGAATTAAATACCTTCTTCAGTGATGAAAAATTAAGTCATTTGTAGAGTCTTTGTAAGATGTTCATTGAAATACATGTGACTGCCATTTGCAATTTCCATTAAAACAGCAGTTTTGTCATTGAATTTTATTGACAATTAGTAATTTAGGACAATTGATAAAGACAGGCTGCATTCTCTATTTTCTCAAGATGATTTGTTTCCTTGTGTTTCAGTATCTGAAGCAACTGTCATCCTATTAATTCACTAGATTTATGGATACCTCCTAGGGTTGGTTTTAAACAATTGAATTTTGTTGTAGTCATAGTCTCGCTGTTCCAAGTCCTTTCAGCTGTAAAACAAACATGATATGAACAACAAAAACAAAAACCCTGGTAGCACAGTCAGCAAAGGAGATCTGAGTCATCTGAGACAGTAGCTTGACATTGGCTTATGGGGAAAATGACAAGAAAAATATCACCAGAAAACTAACAAAGCTATTGCACATGATGGATAATAATCTAATTAAATATGAAGTTTAAAATTTTTGAAGTCTACTCACAGTATTTCAGCGAACATTCATAGAATTTTATGGATTGCTTTCGCTAGTAAATGTCTCATTGAGAGCAGATGTAGAATTACTCAAAAATCAGTTGGAAGTGATCCCCAAGGGCATAGATGATCAAGTGTTACTGTGGGGGGTGGTGCATGAGCTCTCTACAGAAGTCTCAGGTAAAATATCCATGTGTCCTGGTCCATGTTGCAAAAAAAGACTGCCGTGTGAAGAAAGATGTTAGCATACGTGGTTTAAGCCGGTGTGATTGCTCCCATCAGGAGGAACGGCCATATTTGACTTGAAAAGGCCTTTCCTTAGCTCATACGAGGTATGGGTAATCAAGGACCTTCACAGAGACGTGAATTGTTATGAGCAAATGACAGCGGTGTCCTGATGCTGTATTTACTAACAGTACTCTGCAGGCAGAGGGCTTATCTCAGGCACATTTGCAAACATTTTACAGAATCCTGACATCCCCATTTCCTTGCATTTAACAGAGTTATTTTTCAATATGCAGGAAACTGAATTCTTGCTCTTGGTAATGCCCCATCTCTTCAGCTCAACAAGGCAGGGGAGAGGATCTCTTTCTTCATCTATACTGCACATTTTCTTTCTTGGGACCATGACAGGAATGGCAGGACTGCATGACTCACCGGGGCTCACCTCCCCTCACAGGGCTTATACCAAATCTTCTTAGGTGACAAGACAACTGGGACAGAGCAAGCAGTGCATCAACAGAAGACTGAGGATTTCTTGCTAACTACACAGAGTAATACTGTGGGGCTGGAATTTGTTCAGTGGCAAAGTACTTGCCTAGCAAGGGCAATGTCCTGGGTTCAAGCCCAGTATCCAAAAGAAAAGATAGAAAACAAAAAGGAAATTTTACTTTGTTTTCTCTAATATATTCTACCTTTTAATAAAAAAAACCTTCAGTCATTATTCTGGAATTAAATTAATGGAAGCCATATGCTATGTGTGTAGATTTTGCTGAAGTTATTTATTTCTTAGCATAGTCTGGCATATCTGAACAGAATGGAGCAGAGCAGTTTGGATAAAGGCCAAGTAGCAATATACTTCTCACATTCTTGCTGACTTACCTTGTGAAAGTTGTCAAAGAAATAGTATTTAGACTAAATATTGAGTAAATGGTAAAAATATTGAATAAATAAAGAAATGAAACAAATAGTCGAGAACCTATGATACCACAAAAGGGTTTGAATAATTTAAGAGCTTTTAATGTTCCCCAAACAGTTAAAATAATTTCCTATGTTCATGAGCTAATAATTTGTTTGGGGATTATTTTAAATTAGATACAATGATATCGTTTGTGAATTCTAGGAAAATTGAGTTCACAATATCTTTGTAGACTAGGTTGATCATTCCAATATTATGTTCAATTTATATTGTCAGCATGGCCAAAGATTCATTTCAGTTTGGAGTAAATGATTTCAGCTTTACAAACAATGGGTTGGAGACACTTGATCAATGATTACCGATCAGATCTTCACCCCTCAAAAAGTTATAACTGTGGGCCCCGGTGCTATCCCTGAGCCTCTTGGTGCTCCAAGCTAGTGATTATCACTTGTATCACAGTAACACTTCTGGCTTTGTCTGGGTAGTTTATTGGCTAAAAGAATCTCACAGATTTTTCTTCCCAGGCTGGCTTTGAATGTTGATTCTCAAATCTCAGCCTCCTGAGAAACTAGGATTACAGGCGTGAGTCACTGGCGTTTGGCTATGTTGTTCACTCTTGATTCCTCAAATTAACCTAAGAGAAAGCGTTGTACCATTTTGGCTGCTCTGTGCATCTTTCCCATTACTATGAAAACATAAATTTTATCATAGTTCTGTGTATCCATGTACATTTATACATGGCTATGTATTATATATATTGTATACATATATATGTAAATATATGTGATAAAAATATTGGAGTGATATATCCAAATTAAATCAACTAGGCAATGGAATTAACAATTTCTTTCAGAATAGTGTTTCTAATATATTTAGCAAGCTTTATTTATACCTCATTTAAGAAATCCAGTTTGTTTCTATTTTTCCAAAATGTTCTTTCTTCTAAATACTTGAAAAATGCTTTTGATATCAGAGAAAGTGTTTTTAAAGTCTAAGAATTTGTTGCTAGAATTTGTAGGTTCTTATGGGAATTGTAATATCTGTAAATAGGGATAATTTGATTTCTTCCTTCCCTATTTGAATTCCTCTTATTTAAAAACTTACTTTAAAAATAATCAGTGAGCTTAAGGTGGATACAAACAGGTAAATGAAGAAATAAGTTCAAAACTAAGAAAGTTGGCAATATATGTAAGAATTCCATAAAAGTATTGTGAAAAAAATGTTGGAAATTAAATTAAATAGAAAAGACTAAATAGCAAGAACAGATGAGATCAAGTAGAAGAAAGAATGTCAGGACTGGAGGACAAGACTGGGGAAATATTACAGTCAGACACTAAAGAAAAATGAGCAGCTATTCTTACTTTTGGAAACTCTGAAATGCAATTAAGAGACTAAACCTATGAATCCATGTCACTGAAGAAGGAAGTGAAACAAAAACAAATGGCATCAAGAAGCTGCCTGATCAAATTATGGCAGGAAATTTCCAGAATCTTGAGATAGATGTTGACACCCATGTGCAGGAAGCACTTTGAACCCCAATCATATTGCTTAGAGAAAAAAAAAAACACCACACCAAATCGTAATCAAAATTCCAAGACTAGAGAACTAAGAAAGAAAACTGCAAAAGTGAACTTTCATGTAAGTTCATAGAATCACCTCAGACTCCTTAACCCAAACCTTGCTCATGAAACAATAGTCTTCATGAACTGAAAGAAACTAACCATCAATAAAACTATTATACCCAGAAAAGTGAGTCTTTTAATTTGATAGAGAAATAAAGAACATCTAGGATAAGGCTAAGCTAAAGAAGCTCCCGTCCACCAGGCCCTCATTGTGAAAGATAATCAGAGAATACTCCCTAGAGAAGGAAAACAGCTATAAACATAGAGTCCAGGAAAGAAAAAAATTCCAAGCAGGGGTAGATGAAGGCCAAAGAACCTGCAAAGTATCAAATGTGCTCAATTTAGCAAATCAGCAACATTTAAAGCTGAACAGTAGAGAAAGAGCAAGAAAAATTTGAGTCAACTTGGAAAACAAAAACAAATAGAAACACAGAAAATAGTCAATATGTCTCAGTCATAATCCTTAGCACAAGTGGATTTAGCTTTTTAATCAAAATGCAGATTATCTGACTGGATTAACAGCAGGATCAAACAATTTATTGTCTCTAAGAAACTCTTCTAACAAAGACACACAGACATTAAAATAAAAATAAGTGGAATCTGAAAGCAAGTAGGAATAACTATAATCATATAGGACAAAGGAGATTTTAAGTAAAAATTAATTAGAAGAGATAAAGTCTTACTTTCAGCTAAGGAACAGAATATAAAATCAATATAGAATAATCAGTAACTTTTCTATACAGCAACAATAAATAAGCAGAGACAGAATCAGGGAAACAATCACAGTCAAAATAGCCTCAAAATTCATACTTAACTCAGGGGGTAAATGACCTCTAGTTGAAAGCTGTAAAGCATAGGATACAGAAATAGAACAATACACTAAAAGATGTGAATAGACCAGCAGAATCAATATTGTGAAATGGACTAAACTACTGAAGCCATCTACAGGTTCACTGGCATTCCAATCACACTCTTTAAGAGGTAGAAAAATCATCTGGAAGCACAAAAGACCTCCACAGGCAAACCACTTTGGATCAGGAAGGAGCAATACTTCGGATGTCAAAATACCTGACCCAAACTATAGAGTCAGAGTCACAAAAACAGCCTGAGCCAGAGGATCAAAAAATGGCCTGGTCAAGAAACAAGCTCAGAGAGTTACAACCGGATAATTATTATTAATTATTTATCTTAAGTGGTTATACAAATCAACACATCAGTTTATGATCTTGATAAATATCACCTGTTCTGAAGAAGCAGTTGCAGCAAGTTAGATAAATGGTGAAAACAAGATTTTGTCATTGGTGATGGAAATGCACACGAGAAAGAAGTTTTAGAAAGAGGAAGAGATCCAGGATGAGCGTCCAGGCACAGTGCAGTATCCCCCAACGGTACAGGGGATGGGAAGGAGGAGGATGTGGGCGAGATGTGATTCAGAGTCCCAGGGTTCCATCAGAAACACGGAGGAGAGCTAGGTGGACACCGATATCTGAGGGCCAAACGTGGGGGAAATATCTGAGGAAGGAGATTTTTCTGTAATCCATGTAGGAAGACTTGCAGGGAGCTGTGACATCATTAAACTTAAAAGAGACTCAATGTGGCGTAATGGGTTAAGTGGTCCATATATGATAGGAGTATCACGTGGACTGGAATTAATACCTCAGAGATATCGAAAGACAGCTGTATTACAAATGTAGATTTGTAATAGTTGAGAAGCTTTTGGTAGTGGCAGAGAAATGTAGGCAGTGTTTTCTAATTTAACATTTTAACTGTGTATTAAATCATGACTAATTAGTATGAAATCAGTCACTCTTTTACTCAAGTATCTTTTAAACAAACTTCCATATTATCTTTCTGTCAGAAAAATGTAAAACATTTTGCCTGAAGTCTGAGGAAAACCTGGAGATAAATCAACTAAGTAAGCCGATTTTTTGTCTGTCATGAAGGAAGTACATCCATTGTAGCTACTTTTTAAGTGATTATCATCATTTTGAACCTGTTCATTATCCTTCTTCTGTTTACCTGAGAACTGAGAGGGAAAAGAATCATTCTTTGTCCTCAGAAACAGGACCACTATGATCACAGCAGGTTTAGAGTTGTACCAACACCGCAATCGTTGAGATTCTACTGATGTAATCTATCTAAATTAATTGCAAGTCAGAATTTCTTAAGAAGTTTTAATGTATTTGACTGGGATGTCATGAAGGCTGATTAATAACTCATTCTCCCATAGCTTTTATTAGCATCAATTAGCTATACAAGGGAGTTTCATTTTGACATGTCCATCTGTGCAAACAATGTTCCTTGACCAGACTCACCCCACAATGTGACTCTTCTCTCCTCTTACTCAAAACAGTCTCAACAAAATTCCTGTCCCATTTTCACACATATACATAAAGTATTTTGACCATAATCCTTCAAAGAAAAAGGAAAAATGGCCAATAAACATATGAAGAAATGTTCAGTATCCCTGGACATAAAGAAAACGCAAATTAACACGGTATTGAGATTTATGTCACCCAATTAGGAAGCACACAAACAACAGCAAATGCTGGTGGGCGGGGGAAGAACTCCCATGCACTGTTGTGTGGGAAAGTAATCTAGTAAAACCACCATGGAGTCAGACGATTTTTTTTAAAGACACTACTGCACAAGTAGTTATACCACTCTTGTGCATATTACCTGAAGGAATGCAAGGCTTGATTATCTGACGAGCGATAGGGCTCGGGTTGTTTGTGAGTTGATCTCTGTCAGAGTGGATCCCCAGAGGGAGCTCCGAAGAAGGCCCTTCCATGTAGCATCACTTGTAGACTTTGTAATTTGATAAAGAGGTGAATCAGAAGTGTGAGGTCTGTGGCAGCAATTAGATGCCAGAATGGAACTAACACAGAAAAACCAAGAAGAGTGACCAGCAGAGCCAGGGGTTATAGGCACGCCTGGAAAGTTCCATTTTAAGTTCATCTCACTGTTTTGGGAGCCAGTGAAATTTTCCTTCCACTTCCCAGTGTTATCATTCTGACCGAGCTGCTAGTGAGTTTCCTAAACTAGGAGGAAATGTCTGAATCTTGGAATGAGCTGCCGTGGTACCATACTCAAGGACGAAAAGAGAAAATAAGACATGGTAAAAAGGTTTAGAAAGCATTAAGCAAGCACTGGGACATGACCAGAGATTTATTAGTCCCAAATGCTCAGATTATTGTCTCTAAATATCATTTTTAACGAAAGATACCATGGTTCTTAGAAAAGTGACTCATTCTTGGTCTTGGGAGAAAAGGTACAAAATGAGTCAGGAACATGTTGTTATTCTGGAATTCAAGATCATTTTCAAGGTCCACCTAGACTGAATGTCAATGAGGATTGTGATTACAGGGGGAAAATTGCAACTTGGCTGTTTACTTGGTCAGTTGAATTTAATTCAAGAAAGTACTTGGCTGTGAGCAGAAAATTTTCATTATTTTTATTATATAAGATAAATGGGGGGAAATGACCGAAATAGAATATTATTATGTGCCACTTTCTAATAAAATGTGTCCACTGCTAACTGTATACTGTATAACTGTATAAAAAACAAATATGCACAATGCCACAGGTGCAGAATCAAGTCTCTGAGTCTGTCTATACTAACCTACCAATTAGTGGAAAATGCAGAAGATGATATTATGTCTAAAAACAAAAGTTTTTGGGGGGGAGGTAGAATAAGGGAGGTATATTTTATTAAAAAGCAGAATTGTACATATTTCCATCTACCTCTGCCCAACTGAAGTTTTCCCTCCCTCCCTCCCCTCCTCCCTCCCTCCTTCCTTCCTTCTTTCCTTCCCTCCTCCCTTCCATCCTTCCTTCCCAATCTACTTCTGTCCTTTTTTTCTCCTTCCCCCTCCTTTCCTCCTTCCTTCCCTTCCCGTTTCATGCTGCTGGTAATGGGAACAGCCTCAGAAATGTTAGCGAGGTGTTCTATCCTTGGACTATGCCACCAGACCTATAATTTGCTTTTCCTTCTCAATTTTCTTACAACTTCGTACAACTTTTCCATTGTTGTTTTGCCAGTAATGCAAAAATGATTTAACTTTGAACCTATTTCAATTTGTCAGATGTTCTCTATTTTGTTTATTTTTATTTGGCCAAGTTTATAAAATCCCCAACTTCCTTCTTGGACAAGAGGTCATGAACTCTTGCTAACTTTTCCATTCCTTACTAATCAAAATCTTTCTCATAGGGAACATTGGGTTATATTTGCACTGCTTGGCAAATTGACACCTCTATAATTCTCAGTCACGAAACAGAGCGGCTTCCTGGCTCTCCTCCTGACTCTCTCTCTGGCTGGCTTGATCTCCTCCCCCGACACACGCCCAGAAATAGTCATTTCAACTATTGTCAAACTTATTCCAGCCTTCAACTCTCTCTCCTTTGCCTTGAGTCTTAGCTGATGATTACTTTTAATAATGATTCCTGAAAATAGCTACCAACTCCATAACATTTCCAGCAGCCACGAGTACTGTATTTGGCCTCCATGTATCCCCCCTTTTTTATTAGGAAACAATGGAAATCAACACCTCCTCAGAGAGCTGTTCTAGCCATGATTTCTTAATTGATTCTCTCTCTCTTCCAGGTCTTTATCGTTTCTCTTTATTTGGTCTACAAATCCATAATGAAATACGGGTTAGACCCAAATAGTGTTTAATCACAGTGTAGGTATCAGACCATGTGATCTCTAAATAGAGTTAACCATTTCTTTTTTGTTTTTTTTGGGTCCGGTCATGGGGCCTGAACTCTGGGCCTGGGCGCTGTCCCTCAGCTCTTCAGCTCAAGGCTAGCGCTCTACCACTTGAGCCACAGCGTCACTTCTGGCTTTTTTCTTTTTGCTTATGTGGTGCTGAGGAATCAAACCCAGGGCCTCACGCATGCAAGGCAAGCGCTCTACCACTGAGCCACCTTCCCAGCCCTGAGTTAACCATTTTTAATGAAGAAATAAGTGTCTATGCTAGCTCACTATCTTCACATTTACTCACTCCCCAATGCCACTGACGAGTCTGTTGTACTACCCGGCTGAGTCTTCCCTGGGTTTGGGCTCCAGGAAAGCCTGGTCTATAAAGCTAGGGGGCGCCTTCATGAGATGCCTTTCAATGACCTTCGCATAGAAACAGCCTCCCAAGCTTGACCCTCTTCCCTGATTCCTTCTGGACACGTCCCTTCACCCCTTGTTGCTTCTCCTTTTCATTCGCAGGGTATCCTTTGGCTGTGTTCTTTAAAAGTTGGAAGATTTCCTTTCCTGCCTTCCTGGGCAGTCTCCTACACACCCATGGCTTTGATTCCTGATCTTCTTCGTAGTCCTTACTTTAAATCTCCACAGATCTCCACCGGAGATCTGTGTCAGCATTTCCTGTGCGTGGCTGGCTGTTCTATAATCATCTTAGAAGTGCTTCCACCTCAGTTTTCGGAGACTGTGTCCATTCTCTTTCCTCATCCAGGTTAAGTCCTTCTAAGATTTCCCTATATACTTTCACAGTTTCCTTCCTTAATTTTCTCATGAAATAGTTTTAATTGGTTAAAAATGTTTTCTCATATTCATTCATATGTAATTCTTATTACTCTGAATGGAAAATGCCTACAAAAACAGAAATTACTTTTTTTCTGCTAACATATTATGGAAGTTTTAGGACTAAGTAGTTAGATGATAGGATTTAATTTCAGTTCAATCAAATGTATGTTATGTCATTCACAAAATGATACACAGTACTTACTAATATTAATAGAGAGAGAGACTACATCGGTCATCGATAAGACAACCTTTTTATGAATAGATTTTCTCCATTAACTACCCTACAGCCAGCAGCCACACTAACTTTATCTAAACCTTTCAGGAGAGTTTGGAGGGATTGCAGTTTGTGACTGTTATCATTGGCATCTTAGAACATTCTTGAAGGTCAAATTCTACTTCCAAATCACAGAGAGTAAAAGTAAACTTCTACTGGCTGAGAAGTCATAAAACCTAAATATTCTAAAAACATTCTAAAAACGTTACAGACAGAAGGAAAAACAGTAAGAAGCAAAACTCAAGATTCTAACTTATTGTAAAATTTATTATAACCTGACTATGACTTGACAAAGATGTATTGAAAAATGAAGGTGTGAGACGGAACATCAAATGCATATCCAAACTTGATCCCCAGCTGTTATTAACACTGTGGCTGTGTTGACTCATTCACCTGCCCACAGGGAAGTTTGTGCTGCTACTTCTACACAAACACAATGAACAGTGCCCCCACTGACATTTTGTGTATCAGGAGGCATTTTGTGATAACAGTATCACAAAATTATAAGCTCTTGTTACTTTTGATGGTGTATAGTCTTCTAGGTCATCTTGGTAGTCAGATTCAGCTCCTTTCTATCTTAATATGTTTGAGGCTTTCAAATAGAAAAAAGCTGTCCTTCTAAGGTGCTGGGGAAAGCTGGACTGGTCACCATATGCCAGAATCTCTCCTGCAGCGGACAGCCTTGGTCAGAACAAATAAACAGCATGGGCCTTTGACAGTGTCTGGTGATAATGTACACCAGATTTTTCCCTTATTCCTGGGGTTGAACTCTGGGCCTGGGTGCTGTCTCTGAGCCTCTTTGCGCTCAAGACTAGTGCTCTACCACTCAAGCCTCAGCATCATTTCTGGCTCTTTCTGAGTGGTTTATTGTAGATAAGAGTCTCATGGACTTTCCTACCCAAGCTGTCTTCTAACTGCTATCCTCAGATCTCAGCCTCCTGAGTAGTTAGGATTACAGGTATGAGTCACAGGTGTCTGGCTAAATGCCTTTATTTTCTGTTGTCACCTCACTTAGTTTCACGTTTTGATTCTTACAATTTTGCTTACTAGAAGGCTGTCACACATCTGTTCATTTCCTTATTCCAAGTTGTATGCTTTCTAAATATATAAAAACAATCTACAGACCAAAAGTTTCTATTAATTAAATAAGCAGGAAAGAAACAATCAGGAAGCTTTAGCCTCTCTTCATGTTTCTTTGAGATGATTTCCTGATATCTTCCTTTCCGTTCTTCTCATCCCTCAGCTTCCCTCTGTCTATATGCACTGCTGACCCTGAGGAAGGCTGAGGCTCTTCAGTGCTCTTGGCAAGGTGGCTGAGATTGCAAGGCCAGACTCAGCCAGCCTGACCTCCACCTTGTCCTGGGGCTGAGCACATTGGTGAGTGCATTCTGGATTCTGCTTCCCATAGTATCTGGAAAACATTTTGATACCACTTTTCTACTTTTGTACAGTCCAAGTTGTTCTCTAATCCTGGAAGAAGAAACCTAGAATGCTAAGTATCTCCGCAGACATAGAGATGATCCAATCTTGTACCAGCTCATCTTGATGGGCCTGTTTGCATTGGGAATTATTTTACTAGGCTTCAGTTTATAAACTCATTGAATAGCTAGAATAATTATATTTTCTAGTGTGCCTATACTTTTTTCTTTCTTTTAACCTTCTCCTTCTCCTTCTTTTCCTCCTCTTTTTCTTTCTCTTTTTCCTTCTTTTTCTATGATAGCAGCGCTTGGACTCCAAGACATCATGCTTACTCCTCTGTCATTTTGCTGGCTAATTGGAGAAAGACTGGGTTGGACTTTTCTGGCAGGGCTGGCTTCAAACCTCCATCCTCTGGATTTCTACCTTTTGTGTTGGAAGGATTACAGGATTAAAACCAAGTGCTTTAAGCTTCTAATAATAGGATATCTGTGCTTATGTGGCCACACTTAATATTTGTATTTTAGCATTGTTTTGTGACAAAATAAAAAGGAACCCTTTCATCTTTCATCTGTATACAACGGATCCTCAAATATTCAGAAGACATTCCACCTATTAATAAAAGGAAGTCATCCAAATCTATATCCCATATGATTCTTTTAAAACAAATGACTAATACATATGTACAATTGTTTAGGCTCTTTTTAAGGAATGAAAATGGTGCAGATCAAGAATAAAAGCAAGGGCAATCGTGTCAATAAAGTCTCTGTAGAGATTAGCATAACAAACCAGCTGCAAGGACAGTGGTGGCTTTTATTGTAGGCTGCAGAAATGGGAATGTTCAGAATAGGGAAGGAAGTCATGGCATGGCTGTACATTGAACCATGACAATGTGGGATAGAACGCAGTTCACACATTGTTCACCAGGAAGGCAAGCCCTAAAAGAACATGGGTAGATCTTTTTCACATAAAGAGAGTAAAGTTCTCTGGGTGGGTGAATGAGGGAAAATTTCTTTTTCCCTCTCTTTCCACTTTGCATATCAGATTACTCTTACACAAGAAATACTTGCTAATGTGGTTAAAAATAGCTAAATAAATGCTGTCAAGGATCTATATGGAATAACTCATCTATTAGTTTAATAGGGAAAACCCCACCCATCTGTCTTCTATCTCCTCAGTTTTCTTCCAGTGACAGCCTGGTACCAGCGCTGGTTAACAGAGGAAATTCACATCATGCCAATGTGTCGATTACAATAATCATCCTTCAAGAACACAGCTCATTGATTACCTCCCTCTTCTAGCACATGGTGAACTTGAGAAATGGAAAGAGAGGAGAATAGGCTACAATATCAAAAACAAAGAGAATCAGTAATTTGTCTAACATATTAAATTTTTCTCTGTATTTAACAATAAAGGTCGAAATACCAAATACTTTCTGCAGCTGATTTTGGGTTAGCAACACAAAGGACAGTAGTCCTCCTTTAATTATCAGGAAAGTCTGCAGAAGATAAACACCTTAGCAAGGTCATTGTGGAATTTTTTTCTTAATAGCTCAAAATGTGTTTGAGTAAAAAAAAAAGTGTTACCGTTTCACTGTATTTAAATTTCATTAAATTATGTAAAGTCATTTATACAGTCTTGGCATCCAACTTGCTGAATCATGTTTTGGCTTATTTTGAGCAGCATGTGAGGTTTTTCTTTAACCGGTTTGTCTTAGTAACATTGTAAAGGGAGATTGTTTTTTCAGGAAATTCACTTTAGTACCTTATTTAGGCTCTCTTTCCCCCAAGTAACCTAAGTACAAATAACATTTAGTGTGACCCGTCATTACTTTTGAGAACAAAGGAAACCTGCTTTCATGTTGGGATCCACGAGGCACTTCTGGAGTGTGGATTGAACTGTGTTGTTAATGATCCATTATGTCCTTTGAATTAATTTCCAGCAATAGTGGTGCAATTCTTTAAATGCTTTTCAGAACATTCCAACAGTTAAGCTTTCTAAATTTAGGGAAACTTATTTGTGCAAAGTAAATTGCAAATAGAAGGGACGATTGCTGCAGTCTTAAAACAAACAAACAAAAAAAGGATTCAGTAACGTCTTCTCTAGGGCATATACTAAACCATATCAGTGAACTGATTGATACACAGATCACTTGGAGTAAGATGTTATTTATTCTCCCTAACAGTGACATCAAATAGAGCTCTGAGTCAAGGAAAACCAGCCAGTGTGTATAGTCATTAGGCTCTTTGCCCTCCAGTGTGACTTCAAGTTGTAGATTCAGAGTTCTCTAGCTGAGCATAAATCCTTATTGACCTTAACGAAAGTAACTAGCCTGTCTGGACATCTGCTTAGAAAATTGGTCACCTGGGCTCTACCTTGTTTTTTGAGTTGCTGCAACTTTTTTTCAACTGAAAGAGAAATCTAGAGGTGTGTGTGGTGGTTCACTAGCAGTGAACAGATTCATGGAAATCTCTGGAGAATTCAGTTGTGAGTCACAAAATAAGTGACATTTTATCTTTAAGCACACATTTCCTTTTTGTTTTGATCATTTAAACGACTCTGATTAACTGGCAAATTCTTTGCCAGTTAATCTGGTTATGCCTTAATGAAAACGGCGGTTGCCTTCTCATTAGCCTTGGCTGATATGTCTGCCTTTCTGATACGGTACAGCAAAAGATTCCTGTGTCGGAGATGAGCAAGAAGTAAAGAAATGACTCAGATCCTGCTTACAGATCTGCCATAAAACTTAAGCATTTATTAGTCTCTGTAATGCAGCATTGTACCTTAATTATGATGTTAGTTTAATCAATTCCACTTATCAGTTATTGATTTGCCAACCTCCCAATCCTGACAGGGCATAATCAATTTGAACAAGTTAGAACACAGATACATGGAAATCATTGCTGTCCTTTCTGTCAGTTGTGGATTACCTGAAAATATGGAATCGATACCTTTCTCCCCTGTTCCAACAGGTGGGATGTCATACTCTCAAATATACCAGATGTAAGCTTCTACTTTCCTTTCAACATAACCATCCTACAGAAGCAAGACCTCAAACATCTCTATCATTTCTATAAACATGGCGTTGAAGGGATCTGTGAGTCTTCTGTAAGGGGAGAAGCTTCGGGGGAAAACATAATCATTCTTTCAAAAAATTCAGCTCCACAAAATTTGACCTGATATATTTGTGGCTTAAAATTTTTATTTTGCTATCTAGAATCCCATGTCAAAGAGGTAAATGTTTAAATAATTAGTTTTGACATCTCCAACGGGGCATGGAGCCTCTCCTAAGAGGAGAGCGCTCAGCCTTTCCCCTGCCTTCTTCCTAAGTCCCTTTGCTCAAATAAATGTGCACATTCACACGAAGTGCATTTCTCTGTGGTGAGAATTCTAAAAGTTGTAATTATGATGATATCACTTTTCTTCTTAGTTTACAGGTTGTCTCAACTCATGATGTTTTCTTTTTAAATTTTGCAAATGTCACACAAAATTCTTGTATAGCTTATAGAAAAAAGTTGATTTTTTTCTATTTTACTTCTCTGCTTAAAAATCATTTTATTTTCCTAACATCACCTTATCTGACCTTTTCTGCTTGACTTATACATATACTAGATATTGCAAATAAGGGAAATCATGGGACCTATGTTTCTTTGGGCCTGGCTTACTTCACTTAATATAATTTTTTCCAAGTCTTTCAATTTCCTAACAAATGGGGCAATGTCATTCTTTCTGATGGAGGCATAGAATTCCATTGTGTAAATATACCACATTTTCTTGATCCATTCATCTACTGAGGGGCAAGATATGTATTTTAAATGTTTTTTTTTCTTTCATGCATTTGTTTCTAACACAATTATAAGATTATTTCTTTGTTGCTTTGTATGTCCCTCCCCCACAGCATAACCCCTGCTTTCACTGTATTTGATGTCGGTATAATTTGTGACGGGGAAGGGGAAAAACAAGTAGTTTAAATAAGGATACAGGTAGACCTGTTGCAACAATGAGAAGTACAAGTTGTCATGCCAAAAACGAACTTTACAACCTGGGGGGGGGGATTGGTGGGGAGGAGGGAGGATGGGAAGGGTAAACAAAGGAGGAGGCTACAATGCTTGATAAGAAATGTACTCACTATCTTGCCCATGTAATTGTAACCCCTCTGTACAATATTTTCACAATAAAAAAGTCACTAAAAAGCATTTTATTTTGGATAAAAAGGAAGAAAAACTAAACATTTTTATCAGTAGATTAAACTTCTTACTAGCATTTTAGGAAGGTAATATTAAGGGGAGGTGAGCAAATGTTACATAGATGTTACATACAATCTAAGATGGAAAAGTAGCTGGTCTTAAAGATAATGATATGCTCTAATGAAAAATGCAACAGGCCACATTTAGCAGTGATTAAAAAATGTAAGACTGTGAGTCTGTCTGCATGAAAGGTGCTGAAGTGATTCAGGTAGAAGGCAGCTAACTCTGGTTTCAGGGATTTCTTGAAGAAAGGAATAAATAAATGCCCTTGATTTTTGATAGAAAAATATTTCATACGGAGAGAATGCCAATCACCTTTTGAATGATACCGTTTATAATGGTAAATTCCACTGCAATTCTGAAATTGACATTAAATTTCATGTAAAGCTAGCCATTGCTGGGTTATTTAGTCAACAATTAAGTGGCCTTTACCTTCTTTTGTTAGAAATTACAGCTTCTTGCTTAATAGCTAATGGGCCAACCTACTAAATCCATCATCTATCTGTAATAAGTGCACTTTAAGCATTTAAGGGAAGAATAACCATCATGTGCTGATAACCGATCCATGCATTTACAGGTAAGAATGTCAGCAGAAATAAAATGTCTTGGCTCAAGGGACAAAAATCTGCAGCAAAGCAAGGAATGCTGAAGACGCTCACCTAGAACAGCTTTGCAGACAGACTCAGGCAGTGCTGGGATCCTGTCTTCGTTTCTCTTAGTGGCTACATCCCCCCCCCGCCCATTTTATATTAACGCCTGTTAGCTGGGACACATGAAGGATTCTTTGTGATGGTTTTGTCGTGCATACAATGTATTTTTATATTTACCTCCTCCATACGTGCATATAATATCCATTTCTTTTATAATTCTTGTTAGTCCCTCCTCTCTATCTTTTTCTTGAAAAATTTCCTGTCCATTTTACTATGACATTTTCAGACATGCATGCAATCTACTTCACCCTACTTGAATCAAATCCCCCCAACTCTCCTTCATCCGTCATTCCATAATCCCCTGTTTATATTCATGTCTCTTACACTTGTCTCTGCTTTAAGAAAATGAAGAAAATATCTATTTAAAGGAAATACAATTCATAATGTTATCACAGTCCAGCATTGTTCCTTGCTTAACTTTTAATCATCTTTTTATCTTCAGATAAATCCTAGTTGCATGCATTGCTTATTCTATTAGAGCTCATTTGCTAATATTTAATTGAATAAAATGTGCATCTGTTTGATATCTTACTGAATGTGTCTGAAGAATATCTTCCTCCTCTAATAGAGTACTAAATGTTTGGTTCTTCTCAAGTTCTTTTGTGTGTGTGTGTGTGTGTGTGTGTGTGTGTGTGTGTGTGTGTGCTGGTCCTGGGTCTTGACTCAGTGCCTGAGTGCTGCCCCTAAGCTTTTTTGCTCAAGGTTAGCACTCCATCACTTGTACCACAGCTCCATTTCCAGCTGTTTTGGTGGACTTCTTTGCCCAAGCTGGCTTTGAACTGTGATCCTCAGATTTCAGTGTCCTGCGTAGCTGGGATTACAGCCATGAGCCACTGAATTTTATGTCTGCATTCTCCTCTTTCCTTTCTTCATGGCAATTTTTTTTTTATAATGTATACTCTTCTGGAGAATCATGAACTTGCTTGTTGTTTTGTAAAGGAAGCTTCTTTATTTTCCCTTAGACATTCCATGCATCATTTGGTGCTATCTTATTTATACCTATCTCATCAGAATTATAAAATTGTTTTTTCAAAAAAAGTAATTCCATTACTATAAATTGCCATCCTAACTCCATGCTTAATATATATTTTTGTTTCCTTCTAATGAACAACTTGAGTGTAATAATTGCATTTTCAGTATTTCCTTTTTCCCATTGTAGGTGTCAGGGTACAAATATTGGCACTTGGGTCTAGGAATGCTCTCCTGCATATGGGTCTGACTCTAACAGACACTACTGTGCTTACAGAACCCCAGGGGATGTCTGGTTTCCAATTAGATATTTTAGAATACAAGAACAAATTCAACCTGTGTTTGGGAGTTAAACTCCATCGATGCTCTATGGATCACAAACTGTGAGCTGCACATGCGATTCATTTGCTCCCAAATGCTTGAAATCTAACAAGTTTGTGTGAACTACTTAAATAGGGAAATTTAGTTCATGTTGTACACTTTTGTGGCAACATTTAGTAGACCACTGTAGAATGTTAACATCTGTTATGGTTCTCCCATCATTTTGTACTTGTTGTGTTGATTTTTCCAGTGTTTGCTAACATTTTGTACTGCAACTACAGATATAATTTGGTCTGAGAGTGTGCTGTATTTATAGACCAAGTGACCAGGATGAAGGTGCTGCATGCTCTGGTAAAGGTTACCGATGGTCAAACTCTTTGTCTGTGGATGGGGCCTCAGTCCTGCTCATTCTGCTCTGAGTTCGGCTGGTTTCATCCAGTGAGAGTGCTTCAGGTGCCTGGATGTTCGTGGGCGGTGCTCCTGTCCCTCCGCCTCGAGCGTCCATTCCAGGCGGGCTGCAGGTCCTCCCTCGCTCCATTTGGTGTCTCCTCCTGCTCCCAGCGGGGCCCCCTCCCTGCGCTCTGCAGCCTCCAGGGGTCTTAGCTTTGTCGCCTGCTCCATTTTCTATTGTGCCTCTTTTGTTGGAACAGGAAGAATGAATTTTAGTCTTCTGATGAGATGCTGAATGATACAGTGTCTAATCATCAGTGACAGCTCGTATGCCTGACGTAGTGCCACTGGCCTCGGGTCCAGACTGGACGTGGACATTGTGCTGTCCCTTCCGCCTTGTTTCTCCTCTCTTCCTCACGCAGGTCCTGCAGTCTGTTTACTCGCTTATACCACAGTTATGTCCTGTGCCACGCTTATTTTCCTGTTGGAAACAACATGCAAAACCTCTGAGGAAGAAGTGTCCATGACTGCCTAAAACCTACAACTTCCTGAGGAGCTGTCTCCGAATCTAGGAAGGATGGAAAGGGAAGCCCGGGCACAAGCGTACAGCCAGCACAGACACAGGCAGGTGGGTCTGAGCAGCAGAGAGGGCATTGGCATGGTCTAGCGTGTCTTTGTTCACAGGTGAGAGCATATGTGTGCGTTTACTGAGTTTTCATTTCTTGAAAGATTTCAATTATTTATTATGTGTGGGAGTTCATTCCTGATAAAGTATGCTTTCTATGGTTAGAAGAATTTCCCCTTACAATGTCTTTCCCCTTCCCTTTCCTTCTCTTTAGCTTTATCAAAAAGTTTTTGACACTGAGATTCTTCTTTTGCTTCCCAGTTACCAAACAATACCCCCACCTCCCAACCCTGCCTTTATTTTTTTGAATGTGAGTCAAGCTCAGGGCCTGGATTCTGTCTCTGAGCTCAAATCTAGCACTCTACTGCTTTGAGCCACAGCACCACTTCTGATTTTCTAGTGGTTAATTGGAGATAAGAGTCTCATGGACTTTCCTGCCTGGGCTGGTTTTGAACCGCAATTCTCAGATCTCAGATTCCTGAGTAGCTAGGATTACAGGCATACAGGTGTGAGCCATGGCTCTGCTTTTTGTTTAAAACATGAAGCCCATCACCAACCAGCAGTGACAATCTGGCAGCTACTTGGAAGAGTGAACAGGAAACTAGTTTACACGTGGGGATGCACTTGCATTGAGTTTGAATATTCCTCTGTGCCCATAACTGTGGGCGCATTAGGTTTACAGATAGTCCATGCTTATATAGAAAGTCTGGCTGTGATTAAGTGAAAGCTGAATGATACTGGGTTGAATGACCATCTCTATGATTGGCTGGCCAAAGCAAGCTGCTGCATAGTCCCCATTGCAACCACCATCAGGTAGGAATCTGGGTCCTAGCACGTGAGTCAGGAAGACAAGAGGACCTTGAGCACCTCTCCATCACCTCCTCAGGGTCAAGAGAGAATGGTGAAGTACATATTTTGCCTGTGGATACACACACGTCCCCCAAAAAAATGAAGGACACATTATCAGAGAAAAGGGGTGTTTAACCATAGTGTCAGGGCCTGCTGAGCCTCTGGGTGAAATCCTCACTGCGAGGGACCTGTGCTGTAAATCCACCTTCTTTCTTATCCCATCAGGCCAGGATTGTGGAGGATGGCATGTTCCCAGTTTTCTAGGAGGAGTCTTTCCACCCCTCAAGGTTTCCCTGGAGTTCAGCTTCCTCCCTCAGTGGGTGGGAAGAAATGGACAGGTTTGCCCATCCCTTCACCTCTAGAACTTGGCCCAGTGTCTGCAGCATGGGTTAGAACTCAAATATTGGATGCAATGAACTAATCTCTGAGAAGACTATTCAGATCACTAGTGAACATGACCATTTACTCTGTATCAGTCTCCTCTCTTTGCTCTTTCTCTCATCTGTACATATGCACATAGAAAGGGGCAGAACGATGCCTAAATTATCTCCCATCATTATACGTTAATTCTGTTTTAATAATATTATTATTTAAAAATATTGATTGTTTTGAGAATGAAAATGTTTATTTGTAACCAGCATGGAATAGAAGCAATAATAAACCTTCTAAAGGATACTTGTATAAGATGTAGCTTCTTAACTATGTTCTAGAAGGTATAAAAGCAGAGACGCGTGGGCAGTGACTTGTCAGCGGGTGTGAACTTCTGTGGTGTGCCAGGAGTGAAAGGCTTAATAACAAATGTAGAGATATGCTGCATTCCAAAAGTCACTCTTCATTTCCTTGGGTTTTTTTGACTTGAAGTTATTTCCAATTATAAAATGACAGGAACCTCCTGTTCCAAAATTACCAAGTCACAGAAGAAATTGAGATGTTGCTATGCTCGACCTTAGCCTGTCTCTCGCTCAGGGTCACAGAAATGTCCCTCACCAAGCTTATCTAATCATGGCACTTTTAGAGAAACAGATTTTTATTTTGGCCACACATCTGCCAGAAATGTCAGGTGTCAGGCGGCTTCAGGGGTGGGGAAGGGAGGCGATTGCATTATTTACATTGTTAATAAGAGCCCGGGGGCTGCACAATGGCTGCTTCCATAGATGAGTCCATCAGAAGCCAAATCTCATCAGAGGACACAGTCTGCAGATGGAGAGAGTGGAAGGATCAGTGAGAAACCACACACCGCTTCCTTTGGGAAGGGTAGATGTTAGCCTAAATACTGTCAGCTCTGTCCCTAGTGTGGCAAACGTGCTTTTGGTTGCTTCCATAGCCAAACAGAAATGAAACATATTTCACATCTTCTGGTAGCTCTGCTCACATGATTTTTCTTCCTTCCTCCCGTGTTCAGATCCACTGAAGTCTTGGGATTCTTGCTGTAATGACATTCTCTGAAGGGCTGCTGCTCTGCTGGTTCACTACGGATGGATCACAGGATTGTAACTATCAGTCTGGAAGCAGGTTTTTCTCTGGCGCACACAACTCGAGCATCTGGAAACTCCTCGTCAGTAAACTCTAATAACTCTTGGATTCTAGTTTCTATATACAGATGCTCTGTTTCTGTGATTACAGAAGCAGAGCATCTGTAATCACACTGTGAAAAATAGTGATAATTTAGGAATATCTCCCCAGTGAAACGGTGATGTTCATATTTTCTTGGTTCCTACAAACCAAAAGAAATGAAATAATTCATATTGCTTCCACACTCATTTGTAGTGGACACTTGTTACCTAATTCTCCAGGTATTATGGAGGTCCACGAGATAATCACGAGCAAAGTAGAAAGTAGAGCCTCTCATCTATGTGGAAATCTTTATTCTTACCTTGATCAACTCTTTTGTCTTTCTTTTTCCTTATTTTAGACTCCTGCCAGCTTTGACTTAATTAGGACTTTTCTAGACTTTCAAATTGGCCTATGTTGGTTTTCTTTTTATTGTTGTTCATGCTTTGCTTTATATTTTAGAGCCAAACAATATCTGGCCAAGAAATATTTGCTGTTTCTTTCTTCTCATCTTTTTTTTAACCTTCTCTCTAACTTTCCTTCTTTTCTGCCTCCTCTAAAATATTCCTGGGGCCTTCCCCCTGCAGGAATCTTGGGTGGGAAAATACCACAGGGTTACCTCCCTAACACCAAAGGAGGGATGGCAAGAGAAAGAACGAGTGTGTGGGAGAGGGGGTAATTTATATAATCTGTGCCAGAGAAGACATTCATTGGGAAAGTGAGCCAGTGAGAAATGGGGAGATATGCATATGTGCAAGTGAACCAGCAAGGGATGCTTTGCAGACAGAAAGAGAAGAATCACAGGCCCCCAAAACTGGGGCCTTTGAAAAAACTAGTGTGGCCAAAAAGAGTGTAGGTGTTAGTGCTATGTGTGATGGGCAAGAAGAGGATCGAGGGCGGCCATCTTTGGACAGACCCATGATGTCTGGAATAAATGAACTGTTTGGAACTCGAAACGCAATGAGAAGTCAGTGATGACTGCTTTCCTATCCAACACAGAAGCAATGGAACTCAGTGAGAAACAGCCAGCCAGAAATGACATTCTGAAAGCTGTTGCCTGAAAAATCTAGCTCCCACAGATTGCAAGTGGAATAGAGTAGTATCTATAGAAATGGAAAAGAAATGATAAAGATGTAGCTTGGAATTTTGTGGATACTTGCTGAACTGGACATGAGAACAGATAAACAGATCAAGGGTGCCTGTCTGGATTTCACCGGGAGCAACTGGATTGGCTGAATGACAACTTACTCACTTTTAGAAGACTGTGGGTGAATCAGATTTTGAGAAAAAAATATCCAGGGGCACATATTAATTTGAGGTACTTGAGATACAAACAAGGAGACAGAAGGCAGGTCCTGGGTAAATTTGCTTAGAGCTAGTCCTCAAGGAGACAAAACTGGGGAATTGACCTCATTCACAAAATCTTCCTGTACCAAATTCTAAAGAAAATGAGCATTTCAGAGACTGTTCAGGAGTGTGAAGCAGCCAGTGGGGTGTAGGTAAGAGGATGGTTCTAAGGGAGAAAGAAAGATTTCAAGAAAGAAGGAGTAAGCAATGATGTTAGACACTATTGACAAGGCTGAAATCACAGTGTCTGCGTGTCACAGATGGCCCTTATAGGAAATCTTATTTCATATTTTGTGCTGTAATGGGGAACCAGCTTCTAGAACATTTCACCCACATTCTGTCAAAAGGAGCTCCTCATCACTATCCTTTACTTCCTAGCTTCACTCTCTGTAGGGCTGTCCATCCCACCCATGTGTCATTTCCAGGCGATTTTCCTGCCTTCTCTCCTGGGAGTCTACCGGGCCTTCAGCCCCCTCCTCACTGTAGCCCCACCGGAGTGCTCCTGCAAGGGCTGTCCTGTCCTGTGCACCTCCACCCTCCTCTCCCCGTCCTCCCGCAGGGGATCTCAGCACCCACCGCCCTCCGGTGAGCCTTGTGGCTTCTCTCCTTTGCTTTCTCTATCTGGAATCACACTGCAAGCACTCTGTTCCCAAACTTGTCCAGCTCCAACAACCTGCTTCTCAGGTGTCAATCCCATATTTCTTTCCTCAACCAATACAGACCTCCACGTATGGTCTGTAATTCTTCCACAGAACCCATTCTGTCCTGAGTACGTAGAGGCCGTGACTCTAACACAGCTGTGACACGTGTCCTTACTTACCACAAAATCAAAACCTCCTGAGGACAGGGGGCTCTCTTGTCGGCCTTCACATGGCTCTAACCAGACATGCTTGTCCTGGGACTTGTTCCACAACTACTTGGAAAACTGTAAATGCTTTATGATATCACTATCATTTGAGAACATTATTCTTAATATTAATTATTCATGTTAGTGATGCATTGAAGAGACCATTTCCACTGGTGGACATAAACCAACAGAAGCTCCTTCAGGCGAAACCTATAATACTACTCAGAGAAAAATCCATACATAACCTTTCTTCCAAATTAAGGCGATATATTAAAAGTGCCAGAGGCCTTCGCTGACCTCACAGTGACAGATGACCCACCCATACACAGACGATTAAAACCCCAGGCTTTGTCCTTAAAGAATTATTGCAAGATTAACTTCTGCCAAGTAAAGAGAATTCTGTATATTTCATCCACTGAGATTTTTTAATATTAAGAATAATCAGGATATCCTGGCACCAATGGCTCACACCTATAATCCTAGCTACTCAAGAGGCTGAGATCTGTGGATCATGGTTTGAAGACAGCCCAGGCAGGGAAGTTTGTGAGACTCCGATCTGTAATTAAGCACCAAGAAGAAAACCTGGATGTGAAACTGTGGCTCAAGTGGTAGAGGGCTAGCCTAGAGTATAAAAGCTCAGGGACAGTGCCTAGGCCTTGTGTTCAACCCCAGGATTAGCACACACACACAGACACACACACACACACCCCAAGATAGTTAACATCATTTTACGTTTATATAGTTCTGCATGTCCATTGCTTGTCCAGTATTTGTATTTCCACACTCATGCTCCAGATGTGTTGAGCACTGTATTTCTGATGATATTTATTCTTTACATTGTTTGCCTAATTCGTTTAAGTCTCATTCAGTGTTGGAAGACTAACAGAATTCTGTAGAAAGAGGAGCTATCTGCACATGGGTTGCTGGTGAGCAGTGTTGAACAGGCAGACTCTCATGGAAAAAAGCCACTGCCCACAGCTTCCCCACAAGTTTGGTTTGCCTCTTGCTCCTGCTCTGGGTGCTTACAATGGGACTTAACAAGGTGTGGTAGAAACAGGCACAATCAGGCTCCTGAAAACAGATAAAAGTTAGAGCTACATCTTTACTAATGGATGGGACTAGTTCCAACACCCCTAGTAAAAACAGGTTGACAGATAAGGTATACAAAGGTCAAGGGAGAGCCTTTTTCTAGTTAGAAATGAAGTGCAAATTTCTAGGTGATTAACTCTTTGGATGCTTGTTTGTGTTTTGTTCTGTGCTGGTCTCTGACTCTCCCCCTTCCTACCACCACTTCCTGAGCAGCTGGGTTACAGACATGCACTGCCGACTTACAGTACTTTTTCTTTTATTCTTTTTCTTTTTTGCCAGTCCTGGGGCTTGAACTTAACTCAGGGCCTGGGCACTGTCCCTGAGCTGCTTTGGTTCAAGGCTAGCACTCTACCACTTGAGCCACAGTGCCACTTCCAGCTCTTTCTGTTTATGTGGTACTGAAGAATCAAACCCAGGGCTTCATGCTTGCTAGGTAAACACTACCACTAAGCCACCTTCCCAGCCCTGTTTTTTTTTCTTTTTTAAAATGAGCAACATTGATGTCTTGCCAAGAGTGTTTATGTGGGACAGGATGGTGAGCATGGAGAGTTTTCCTCCATGGGCATCTACAAGTCAAGCCTGAGAAATAAAAGGTGTCTGTTACCTCACATCAGAAGAGAGGTAACAATCAGAAGAGCAGTTACTACTTAAAATGCCCCGTATGAACAGCTAACACTAAGCAAAAGGAAAGAAGTGTACATATCACCCTATGTGGAAGGAATAGTTGTATTGTCAAAGCTCATAGAATTCACAAACATTATTGACCATGATAAGGACAATTTGCCTGGTGAAGGTTAAAATCTGTGACTTTAAGTATCACTATCTCGCAATACTGTGAAATGTGTGAAATTTACATGATCACTTAATCTCAATAAAAAATTACTTTAAAAATAACTGCTCCCCCACCCCCAGGCCCAGGCAGCCACGGTCTCTGATGAACCTCTGGGTTTGGTAAGGGAACTTCTGAAGGATGCACAGTGCGGGTACAGTCCAAACAAGCAGGGCTGGGGAGCATGGCAGGGTCTGACCCCTGAGGTCCCTGTGCTCTGGGAGTGTGCAGAGGAACTTCCAGACCCCAGGTCTCTGTCTCAGAGTGAGGACTGAAAGGGCCGGGAGCTCCAGGTGAGGGCCCGGGCCCGGGCCTGGGCAGGGTGTTCTTCCCTAAGATCTGGGATGATAGAAGACAGCTGGGCGCCAATGGCTCACACCTGTCATCCTAGCTTCTCAGGAGGCTGAGATCTGAGCCAGCCCAGGCAGG
The DNA here is from genome assembly GCF_000151885.1 of Dipodomys ordii. NCBI lineage: Eukaryota > Metazoa > Chordata > Mammalia > Rodentia > Heteromyidae > Dipodomys > Dipodomys ordii. The sequence continues at coordinate 17,737,319 of NW_012267259.1, read as the reverse complement.
AAAGTCCGTGAGACTCTTATCCCCAATACACAACTTAGAAAAAGCCAGAAATGGTGCTGTGGCTCAAACAGTAGGGCGCTCAGAGACAGGGCTCAAGCCCTGTGTTTAAGCCCCGTAGCTTAGAAGGTAAGGAGGCTTCTCAAATCACTGCTGGGCCAGGGACATAGAAAGCCTGGCCGACGCTTAGTGCCCATGGGCTCCTGGTGAGACCCAGTCCCTCTCTACTACCACATGGGATCTGCCCTGGGTCATGATGTCCACTGTCCTGCAGCTCTCCCCAGATCGTTATAGGTCTAGCTCTAGATGTCTCCACCTAAGGTGGAGCAAATGTTACAGATCAAACTGATACATGAGCGCAGAGACTGGCAGCAAGAGATTGGAAAATGAAGGCACAGCAATCATTTTGGAAGCAACAATACTAGGAGGAGGAAAACACAGCCCCATCATGTCAGTGCTTGTTTCTGGTATCTTTTCCTGAGTATCAATCCAACCCCAAACCCCCAAACTTAACACTACAGGTACTTACAGAGTTCAGGGATTCTGCAGGAACTTGGCTCACGTGTGTTCCCTGTGGCGTGAACAGGTGCTGCCCCGGTGCTGTGGCCGTGGGTGTCCTGGCTGGGAGGGGCTCTCCTTGTGCATCAGGCTGGCTGGTATGAAGACAAGAGAGATGCACTGCCTTGCAGCCAGCGGCTGCCTCCACACAGCTGCTCAGGCTTGGCCATGCAAAGCCCTTTGAGTTTCTGTGACCCCCAGGTCCCCAAGACCATGCATCAAGGAATCTGAGAGGAAGTGAGAAGTGTCTCACTCCACTGCTGTCTGGAGCCCTTCTGCCCAATTCCAGTGGTCAAGCAAGTCTTGAGAACTGCATAGCGGGGGCGTCTTCCTGCTCAAACCAGCCTGTCAGCTGCAGTAAGTCTAACCATGAACAGGAATGCTGTTGACCCTTGATCTGACTTGAGAGTTTGGCGGCTAGTGTGAACACTCTTCACCCTGCTGACAACAGGACCGGAGGCGATTGACGGTCACTTGTTTGGCTTCTAGAAGGGGATTCTGAGGCCCAGAAATTAACTGGATAAAGTCCCCAAACAAGGTAGTGGTAGGAAAAGCACAAACAAGTTCTTGTATGTTTTAACTAAAATAAAGGATGAGCCATTTGTGGACACAAAGCACAAACCACAAGGCTGTCAGCAGGATGGGAGCCAAGGAGTCTGCATCTCCCCCTTCCTGGGAACTGCGTCTGAGTCCCTGGATAAATGCACGCTCATTCCACCAGTAGAATAGACACAATTATAGCATCAAACACCTGTCTTATTTATCCCATATGCCTCAGCACCTGAAAATAAGAGCTGGCTGCCACCAAGCATAACTTGGTGGGTTGCATCACAGGGGAAGGGAGCTGGAGAAATCCACACCTGCTTCCAAGAACAATGTAGGGAGAAGAGACAAAGAGTTCGATGGCATTCGTGGGGTAGCATCAATAATTTAAGAATTGGGAAGGCATCCAGTGACTTTTTGCTGTGATTCACTTCCTGGGAAGAGAAAGGTGATGAACACTGAAGGCGTATCATCAGGTATCTGATTGATTGGGCCATAAATAGAGAGGAAGGAAGTTGATGTTGGAGAACAAGAACACAATTGAAGCCATGAAAGGAACAGAAGGTAGAAACGGAGTACCTGGGAGCGTTAATGGGTGTGACAGTTCAAATGGCACAGCTGGTTTGGAGATCTTTGGGTGAGGCAGGATGTATAGCATCAGAGCAGGGCCTGTGTGTGGTACTAAGAAGGTCACACACCGGCTACAAATGTAACGTCGGAGAGACTTGTGGGGGCTGTGGAGCCTGGTCTTGAGTGGACAGAAGGGCTGGGAGGAAGATCATCGTATCTGAGGTTGGCAAGGGAAGGTGACACGGCACCCGTCGACCAAAGGCCACCCCCCACAGCTGCACAGTGATGGAGCAGCAGCCGGGCTGGCCATGCGCATCACATTCCAATTCACCCGGCAGAGGGACAGTGGGGTCATTGATTTCACACACCCTGAAAGAACTGCACAGAGTGGTGGTGTTCAGACAGAGCAAGTGCAGAGCGATCGAGGTGAGAAAAGGCAGGCCACTTCAACGCACATGGTTCATTTGCGTACGGCAATTTGATAATAGGGAGTTTTCAATTAGTTGATGGAAGTCACCGCTAATTGAGTGATACTGAATGCCCACGCTTCTCACGCTGCTAGCAACATGGAGGTACAATCGTGTCATAGAGGCTGAGAGGCCTGAAGCGGCCTGGCATGGGCAGACGGCAGCTGGCTTTCAGTCGGCCCATTAGGTCCAACTTAGACTTTTGTGGTTTTCTTCATCATCTATTCATCTTTCTATAGAGAAGTTATTAACCCTAATGCTACCTTAATTAAATATCTTCCCCCCACTAACTCCTGCAAAGCCCCTTTTTGGCACCAAGACTGACTTTTATCTGTGCCGTCTCTTGTGTAGACGGCTGATAGCAATTTGCATTGCTCAGGGTATGAGGATTTTCCCAAGATGCATCTCATACCCTGAATGCTGCAAGCAATTTTACTATCATGGAGTCTTAGCTTATGAAATTGCGGGTATTTTTGAGCTGATGCAGATGCACTTTGTGAATTTGATGCTACTACAGCCCATCAAGAGGCTTTGCTTAACCATTGGTATTAATGAGCAGCCACACACTTTAGTGGAAAATTCCATTAGGGAAAACAGGATGCTCTGTTTTATGTATATTTACATTTATACACACTTATATGTGTATATCTGTATGTGATATATCTATATACTTTATATATATATCTATATATCTGTATATCACTTAAATACATACCAAGTAAGCTGAATTGCCTAGAAATGCACAAACTCAAGCTAAAGGTGGACTCTCATCATAAAGGATATATGTATTTTCTTGTATGAAATAAAAATACGGAAGGCAAGAGTCACATTTAAAATTTTAACATTCCTTTACAGACTCTGGATGCCTGAGTTCAGAGCTAAGATTTTGTTTTCATCTTTCAGAAATACTCAAAAAAGCACTGTGGCCATGAACAAAGCAAAGGCAAAGGCCACCTAGCATTCTTTCCTCTGTATCTGTGTACATACATGCACACATGTGCATTCTGTCTGTGCTGTGTGTTTATGTCATTGCACAGATCCAAGTCCTAGTCTGCCCACTCACTCCAGTGTAACATAGAGAGTGATATGTGTTGGATCCATGAATTCAGAAGCATTCACACATGAACGGTGGGGATTTATATTCAGAAGTGACTTAGATATGAAACTGAAGATAAAATATTGCCAAATTCAAGTTTGTCTCAGCAAAAAAATGGTAATTTCTATCCTAATAGACTTACTTTTCTATTTGCACAATGACATAGCAAGAACACTTTCTTCTGACCAAATAATGCCGTCTGTTAGTCACACTGCTGATCAAAGTGCTTTTCTTTCCCCATTAATCTATTCAAGTTCTGAAGGAGAATGAGGCTTAGTGCAATCATGAAAGCCAGATAGTAATGCATAGAGGAAATTTTAAAATAGAGGCATCAGACAATTTCAAGAAATTTGAAGACTATGTTCAGTTTTACTACCTAGGAAAGGACTGATCACAAATGAGAATGATAGAAATGTTAATTATTTAGAGTTCTACAGTTAGCAAAGGTACACTGAGAAACAAAACCCAACTCTTTTGACTTCTGGTCAAATGTTTTATGTTATAAACTGATATATAGCCTTTAAGCATTTATTTGTAAGTAGTTTAGTTACAATCTTTTTATTTTATATAAAGGCAGTATTTCTGTATGGCTTTAAATGCACACTATAATATTTTGAAATATTTCCATAAACATAATCTCATTTTATCTTTACAAAACATTTTGTAATGTGAGTGCTATTAGTATTCTCCACATACAAATAAACCAATTGCAACTTTTAGAGGAATTTAAATTCAAGAAGATAATTATGTAAACATTAACCTTTTAATGTCAAACAGCTTATGTTTTGCAGTCGTGCATTGTTTCAGTCATCTGTGCAATTGATACTAAATTTTGTTTATTTTTGTAGTTGGGCCCATTGCCATAAATCTAATTTTCAAGTCTGTAACATACTTTTTGACTTGAATATAAAGCTCTGCGCTTTTCTCTGACAATCTAATGCGGTGAGTACTTTGGCACAGGCACCAGGCATAAAAATGGATGGGAAACTTTTAGATATCACTGTAATGGCTATCGGTTAAGTTTTACAAAATGAAATCCACGTTTGGTATGTATCCTTCCTAATGGGTTACCATACTTTTTGAAGCCTCTCATAATTTAGCCAAAGCTAAATATGACCTTTGTTCAAGTGCTTATCTGTGTGCCAGCTCTCCATCATTGAAAATGGTCTTTTATCTTCCTGCGTGTTAGCCTCCACCAGCAGTTGTGACTGGAAACCATTGCTCCTGGGCAGCTGCAGGCCCAGAGCTCGCACGCAGGGCTTGGGGACAACCTCTCATTCATGCTTGTTCCGCTCCCATCCCCTTGCTTACAGACTGCCTGGACCGCCTCTTTTTTTGCGGGGGGTCCGGTTGTGCAGCCTGAACTCTGGGCGTGGGCGCTGTCTCTCAGCTCTTCAGCTCAAGGCTAGCACTCTACCACTTGAGCCACAGCGCCACTTCCGGCTCTTTTCTTTTTGCTTATGTAGTGCTGAGGAATTGAACCCAGGGCCTCAGGCATGCAAGGCAAGTGCTCTACCACTGAGCCACCTTCCCAGCCCTGGACCCCCTCTTTAGCTCACTACAAATATCCCTTCCTTTCTTCTTCAGCAACTCCATAGAAAAGTGCCCAAACCCCTGAAAATTAGGACAGAAAGAAAGCGAGAAACCCGGAGTTCGTTCAAGAGAAATGTTTCTGAAAGTGTCCGTGCCTTGCCTTTCCAAGAGCAAGTGAGGGGTTTTTCTTTCTCAACGATGTCACCTGGTTTACACCAGAGTTTGACAGTCTGTGGCATGGAATGGCATCTCTAGACATTAGAAATATCCATTTAAACCATCCTTTGGACTGTGCATTGAGAAATACTTGCAACTGGCACACGTATGTTCCACTATTCTGTGTTTAATGTTTAAAACACAAAAGGCTCCCATGGATAGTTAGCACTGGGATTCACATGCTTGTAGCATTGACCGTGTTGTGTGGTCTTGTCTTCCCGTGCTGTGTGATCCTCAAGGCTCTGAGAACCCACGCATGTTATGTACTGGGACTTGTGGTTTGTAAACTTATCTGCTAACCCATAGAGCCACCAGGGACACTGCTTGATTGGTTGACCCTGTCAGATATGATGATGACATCACCACAGGGTTTATTCTCCTCTCAGGGCTGCTGATGGCTCTGGTCCATTCAGTGAGCTCAGGACTGACGTTCTGTGCTGCTCTATCCTTAATAGCCACACAGAATAACACCTGAATCATTGGAACTGATTTTCCCATTTAGAGTAGACTCTGGCTGAGACCAGTTCCTGAGCATCCTGTGTGGGTGCACCCTGCTTGGAGCTTTGCATTTGATTTATCTTCTGAGGTTTATTTCCTAGAATCCTCCATAATTAGTAGTTACTGAGTAGGGATGAGTTCGTTGAACGAGGATTCACACCACCTTTTGTGTTTTTTTCAGTGGCTGCACCTGAGGTGGAAACTTTCAAAAAGCAGACAAATAGAGCAAGGACACCAGTGAGTCACGTTTCACCCTGAGCATTCCTGTTCTCACCGGGGCCGTGTGCCACGGTGTCAGGAGAAGAGAGGACATGGCTCGTCTCGAGCACCCAGTGTCGCTCAGCCTCCACCTCCTGGACTGTATGTCTTAGAATTTAGATTTAAATGTTCAGAGATCTAGCTTCTCTCCTGTGCCTCACGTTGGGGTCTCCCCAAACTGTAGACATACCTCTACACTCTGGCTACCACCAGTTTTAGAGATAAACTGGATCAATCATGTCAGTTTCGCCATCTGCAGAGTGGAAATGGAGGGTTCAGTGGAAGAAACTGAGTGAGCAGGTGAAAAAACGCTGGAAGTCATCTTCTACTCTTCCGCCATGGAAATGGAGTATCATTCCTTTTACGTTTTTAGTAGCCTGGAGCAATGGCATGCATTTAAATTAAAAATCTGTAGTAGTATTATAAGCATCACACATGTCAGGGATATTGCACCGGTATTTATTTTTAAAATGTGAATGTGTCTCAAGTATCAGAGGACCTCTTCCTGAAGTAGATAGCCACTATTCGAAAGGGAACATGGCAGACGTTTCATTGAAGCTGAAAAAATAACTATAGACTCCTTTTGATGGCTACTCAGAATGCTATTATCTAGCTTTCTCCCCAGTGAACAGAGTCTAAAATGTGGCGTTCCCATAGGAATAATGCAGGAAGTTGTACTTAATTTTACATGAGATCAAAGGCAACAAAAAAGTAGTGCAAAGAGGTACCAACGGTGAAGATGAAACAAGGACTGACTGCTTATGAGGCATCTACTGTGTATTTACTGATAACAGTAGGGAAAACTAAATGCTCCCCTTGTAAATGAGAATTTATAAAGTGCAGACCAATATTTTTTAATATAAACTATTTTAATGATGCGAATTGTGTAATCTATATGCAAACTTTCCTGTTTCAACTTTGATGTTTAAATAGGTAACAAATTTATCACCTGTGATAGATCTAAATTTCTATTATAAAATACATTCCTATCTCCATTCATGGCAATTTTCATGCTAATTAGTATATTTGCATTTTCTCAACATGCATAAATTAACATAAATATCTGGCTATATGTCTAGGTTATATATGAAAATGTTTTAAGAGCTAAAAATAATTTGCAGAGTTTAGTGTTGAGAAAGACTTAAATATTTGTAAGAAATGACTTTTCTATACTAATATTTTAATACATAAAATGTTTGTTCAATCTTTAGATCAACTATTGAGAAGCATGGAGCCATTTTTGGATATAAACAGAAGGAAGAGAGAATAAATGGCACATAAGCCTTAGGAAGAGGAGAAATCTAGTCACTTTTGCTCATTCTTTTGAGGTCATGTAGAAGAATGAAATAATTGTTTTTTTTAAGTTTTATAGGCTCCTTCAAAATTGAACAGTTAAAAAAATGTTGCCTTTCCCTTTCCCTCCCCTTCCTTTCCCTTCTCTCCCTCCCTCCCCTTCCCTCCCTCCCTCTCCTTCCCTCTCTTCTTTCTCTCCCTCCCCTTCCTTCCCTCCCTCCCTCCCTCCCTCTCTTCCTTCCTTCCTTCCTTCCTTCCTTC
>NW_012267259.1:17722745-17729004 GCF_000151885.1 Dipodomys ordii | reverse complement strand
TATGAGACCCTTGTCTGTTGTATGGCTAGTGAAGATCTTCTCCCAATCTGTGGGCTTTCTATTGATCTTGCTAGCTATGTCCTTTGCCATGCAGAAGCTCTGAAATTTCATGCAATCCCCTTTGTCCAACCTTTCTTTGATTTGTTGTGTTTCTGAGTCTCTTTTAAGAAAATTTTGGCCTGTGCCAAGGAGACCTAGGTTTTCTCCTATTCCTTCCTGTAATGTTTTCAGAGTGTGTGCTTTGACTCTGAGGTCTTTGATCCATTTGGAGTTGATTCTGGTGCAGAGTGATATATAAGGATCTAGCTTTAGTTTTAAAATATAATATATTATTATAATGCATTTTAAAAATACATTGTATATACATTTATTATATACATATATAATATTATATATACATATGTACATGGCATTATTCTTAATTGTTTTTCTCTATTAGAGACAATATATTATATTATACTCTCTATATATCTTATATTATATTCTCTCTACGTAGATATTATAGATTATATATACATTATATATAATGTAATGCATACATACTCAGTCATAATTTTAGCTTTTTCCCTCTATTGGATTCTTAGATCAATTTTAGTAGGAATCTTAAAAGAGATGACCTGTTACTAAGATTGAAGGTCTTATCATTTATCTGCTAATCCTCTAAAACTATTGTTTAGTTTAATATATCAGAAAAAGATTCCATATCTGATATCAAAATATTGCCCTCATGGTTTATTCCCTTATTTGACTGAAAGCTATAGAATGAAGGAAAAACACGAAGAAGTTGAGAGTTAAATTCTATCTGAAATTATTCTAATTTTGTTTGCTTTTTGTATGCTGTTTATTACTTTAAAAAGAAATAAAGTCAATGTGATGGTGTTAGAAATAATACACAGACTTTAACACAGACCATTAAAAGACAAATGCATACATCGTAACATTTCATGAGTATCTAGTTACTTAACGTAAGGATTCCTATTTTTCCATCATATTTTACATACAGTAGATTTTGCAGCTCTCTAAAAAAATGCTGCAAAACTCGTCCAGAGTGACTGAAGAAAATACTTCCATTTCCACTTAATCGCTTGCTGCTACAACTCTAAGTGATATTAATTATTACAGATGCTATGCCAAGTATAAGGATAATTAATTTTATGTTAGAAATTGACAAGTATAAACAGAATGCTTCCTCTTCCAAGGAGAATTAGGATGGCGATAAAATCACATCACATCTATTCTGAAAACACATTTTTAAGTAGCTAGTGAAGGTTGGCCAACCTTTGTGCTATGGATATACTCCAGAAGAGATTGAAGAAGAAATAAAGCAATATAATCAGGTAAGGTAACCAGTAAAAATTTTTAAAAAGATCAATCTATTATATATAAATATATAAAAATATAATAATAAATATAAATATATATATTTAAAATATAAATAATAAATATATATAAATCTATTACACTGCAAATATGTGAGAATAAACTAGAAATGGCTTGAAAGCCTATAGGAAGCTAAAGTGTACATTAATGAAATTGTATGGCTGGCACAAAATAAATGGCTCAGAAAAATTAGAGCAGGAAAAACTAAGCATAACATTATCAATATAAAATAGAAGAGAGCAGCGATACTCACTAGACACTATGTTGAAAGTGAACTTTACAACCTGTAGGGGAGAGGGGATCTGGAGGGAAAACCTGGGAGAAAACAAGGGAAGAGGTGACACTGTTAAAAAGAATTGTACTCACTCCCTGACTTCTGTAACCGTAACCCCTCCGGACCTCAGCTTTACAATACAATAAAAATATTATAGGTGTGTTTGTGTCAGGCTCCTATCGCCACATTGCTGTCTATACATTCTGACACACTTTTGTTTTTGCTCATCACTGTAAATGTCTCTGAATCTCCTGAGAGCACACCCTTAAAGCTTACCTACAAGGAGCTCTCTTCATCCATAGGCAATTCCTGGAAGAGGGCACTGTGAGGATGCTGGAAGGATTCGGGTTCTGAAGAGAGGCTGGGCAGTGAACCTACGCTGAGCCGGCGTGGCTCTGGACCACTGGGGCACCTTACCGAGTGCTTTGACGGAGTTGTATCCGCCGCAGAATCTATGTTGAATGTCACTGTCACAACTTGGAAACAGTTGTTATGATGTGGTCATAACCAGCATCCTTGTGCAGAGATGAAAGTATGTCACTCTATGGAGTTAACTGCTCAGAGTAAAGCCTAGGAGACAAAGAGGTCAAGACAGGAGGGAGACCAGGAAAGCAGAGGCTGCGGGAGCCAACAGGTGCTGGAAGAAGCAGAGAGCCTATCAACGGGGTTCAGACAGCACGACCCTGGAGCATCTGGATTTACTTCTACATCTCAGACCTTCCAGTCAATGAAGTTGCTATGAAAACTATAGTGTTTCCTCCTCTGTCTGACTTTAGTGAAGGGACAAGCAGTGATCACGTGATAGAGGGTCACCAGTTGCCTAAATATTCCCTTCATCATGCAATGATACGGATAAGCCCGGGAGTGGTATGGCAGCATCCTCAGAGAGAACTACTTTTAATTGTTGAGAAAGCTCCATACTGATATCCACAGTGGGTGCACTAGTGTACATATTTCCATCAACTGTGTATAAAGGTTCCTTTCACCCCTCCGTCTTTGTATATGGTTTTGTTTCTATTCTTGATACTTGTCAGTTTTGTTGGATGAGAGGAGTCTTAGTGTAGTTCTCTCTCTCTCTCTCTTTCTCCCTCTCCTGTCTCTCTCTCTCCCTCTCCCCTCCTGCCTCTCTCTCTCCCTCTCTCTTTCTCTCCCTCTCTCTTTCTCTCTCTTTCTCTCTCCTCTCTCTCTCCCCCCTCTCTCTCATTGTATTAGTGTTTTGACTCAGGGCTTTGTACTTGCTTGTCTGGCACTCAAGGTTTGAGCCATGCCTCTAGTTTTGCTTTGGGGCTGGTTATTTTGGAGATGGATTCTGGTGGGCTTTTTCTGCCTGAGCTGTTTTTGAATCATTGTCCTCAGATCTCAGCCTCCAGCGCAGCTCCCCTTGAAGGTGGGAGCCAGCAGCAGCAGGGTGTTAGAGTTCTGAGGTACGTTTCTGTTGTGGCTACCGATGTTGAACATTTCTCCATTTACTCAATACCCATTTTGATTTCTCCCACCTGCTGAGTAGATTAGGAAAAGAGGAATAGGAAAAACAACAAAGCCATCTTTCAAAATGAAGGACTTTCCAATCAAAGGTACAGATTGACGAGAAAACTAAAAAGACTTAGGCAAAAATTGGAGAACATACCTGAAAAATAAATTACAAAGGTTTGGAGCCATGGCTCAAGTGGTTGAGCACTTACATAGTAAATATGAGCCTTAAATTTAACCCCAATACTGCCAGGAATAAAATATGTCAAATACTTTTCCACCTATCTCACTCCTCCCCATCTCCCTCCCCAAAGTTGTAAAGTTCGTTTCCAATATGGTGTCTTGTGGGTACCATTATTGCAATGGTTCATTTTGTATCCTTATTTCAGCATTTTGTTATTCCCGGTCCCCTCCCCTAATTAGACAAATGTATAGACAAGATTCAGGGTACCAAAATCAAGTACAGTGACAGCAGGGATATACCATAGAGGGAAGAACATACAAAGGAAACAAAAAATCACATAGTACATTAAAAACAACAACAACAAAGAGAAACCTCTTGGGTCATATCTTGGGGTTCATTTCACTCAGCATCATATTATATGGTCCTATGTACATAGATTTTGAGCATTTCTGCTCATCTGAGAAAATGATAGTAAATGTATACTAATTAGGAGAAAAACAAAGGAGGGGATAACAATGCTCAACAAGAAATATACTCATTACATTACTCATGTAACTGTACTGCATCTTTACAATAAAATAAAATTTAAAAATACTTTTCCATATCATGTTAATGTGACCTATCACATTTGTATAATTTCTTCTGTTGAACTTACACTCTACTTTTAATATGAAATTAACTTACTAGTATTTCATTGAAGATTCACACAGTTCTGTTTATTAGAAATATTGGTGTGTAATTATTTTTTCCTTGTATTCCCTTTGCCTGGTTTTCCTATTGAGGTAAGACTTGCCTACTAAAATGAGTTTAGATGTATTTCTTCAGTTTTTTTAAAGAATTTGTGAAATTTTAGTATGAATTCTTCTTTAATTAATTCTTCATTAATTAATTAATGCAGCTATCAGCACTGGAGTTTTTCCTAGTTTGGTAGGGAATATTTTATTACTGACTGAATCTCCTAACTTGTTATTGTTTTGTTTATATATTCCATTTCTTCATGCTTCAGGCCTATTAGGTTGTATGCAATTAGAAACTCCTCTATTCTAGGTTCCTAATTTGCTGGCACATAATGCTTCAGACTGGTGTTTATAATCTTTTATGTTTCCATGGAATCAACTGAAGTATCTCCTCTTTAACATTCAATTTTACTTAAGTCTTCCCTTTTTTTTCTTTGTCTAGCTACAGTATACTGTTTTGCTCTTGAAAGAAATCAGCTCTTGGTTATGCTATTCTCTATTTTTTCATTTATTTCTGTTCTTTACTATTTCTTTCCTTTCACTAACTGTACTTTCTTCTTTTTTTAATTTTAAGATGAAAATTTGATCTTTTATTTTGGAATATTTCTCCTCCTCCTCCTCTTAGTCTTCCTCCTCCTCTTCCTCCTTCTCCTTCTTCGTAAAAGTGACTAAATAAGCATTCCTCTTAGAACTTGATTTTGTTTTAGTTGTACTCTTAAGTTTGGGCATGCTGCTTCTATTTCATTTGTCTCAAAGCACTTTAAAATTTCCTCTTAATTTCTTCTTTTCTCTATTGGTTGTTCAGGAGCTGCTATTTTCAATATCTTTGTGAATTTTCTGAAATTTCTCCTCTTCATTGATTTCTAGTTTCCTAATATTGTGTTTAAAAAAGACACTTGATATTAAGTGTATTAAAACGTGTTTTGTGAGTTAGCATATGACTATCCATCTTAACAAATACTCTATGTATGTTTGAGGTTAGAATGTTGCACACATGTGGAATATTTAAAGACTATTTAGAGCCAATTGGACCAAAGGGGAGTTTAAGACTAATGTGTCCTAGCTGGTCTGGCTGATCTGCCAGGATTTGTTCAGGATTTGTCTTTAAAGTAATTAAATTAAAAGTCTAAGCAGCATAAAAGTTCTCCACGTGAACGCCATTGTTTCTCATGACTTCTCCTGTCTGTTTCCTTCTTTAGAGTACATTCCTTCCATAGCATATTCTTTAAATGCTCATTAGTAGTTTTACAACTATAGTACTCTTAACTTCTTCAATATCCATTTTTTATCTTTAAAATAAATGCATCAATATCTCTAAAGCACACTTCCTGTGAGAGAGTGTGCATCCTTTACACTGAATGGTATAGGGGTGTTTACAGATACCGAACACGACAGCTACTATTTACTTTTCAAGGTTTTATGCTGCATCGCCTGTTTTGTAAGCATTTTCTGTTTCCTCCTCTCTGCTTGTGATATTCTTTGTAAATAGTTTCACCTTTTTTGTGGCAAAGAATTCTAACCATGTTTCTTGTGTGACTTTCCCATTGTGACATCCATTAATTTCAAGTCTGTAGCCATCACAGTGCCCTCATGACCTGGGTATTTACACATTCCCAGTGAGGTTATGGTAAGGGATGTTGTGAGAATATCTGAATATCTGTGTGCATAATGAAAGGCATGGACTGTTGGAGGGTCATTGTTGAAGAAGATTGGATTTAGTAAACAGAAAAGGAGTTAAAACTAAGATAAGCCATCTTGATTTTGCCAGGGTCCAGACCTCCTCGAGAACATTTCTTATCAGCCAAACATTACATGACTATTCGCTGCTTATCTGCAGATTTTTAGATATTCTAAGCAACCCAGCTTGCCTTCTAGTTTTAGCTGAGTAGAAGGAGAAATTGCAATCCAACATTCTCCTAACTAGACTGTGAACATTTAAAATCATTCTGCTTAGTCTTTGCTTCTTTCACTCCTTTAGGCAATTAAACATGTTATAAATCTTGCTACAAAAGTTTTCTCTAGATCAAAAGGGCTTTTTGATGTCTCAGAGTCTCCCTTCCCTCTTGGGAATGTTTCCAATGTTTTATGGATGGGGTGGGGCTGGCAGGAGGATGAGCTGGGGTTTGCATCCTGGCCACTGGTGGCTTGCCCTGAGCCAGGGTTTGCATCCTGGCCACTGGTGGCTTGCCCTGAGCCAGGGTTTGCATCCTGGCC
>NW_012267259.1:17653468-17722695 GCF_000151885.1 Dipodomys ordii | reverse complement strand
GGCCACTGGTGGCTTGCCCTGAGCCAGGGTTTGCATCCTGGCCACTGGTGGCTTGCCCTGAGCCAGGGTTTGCATCCTGGCCACTGGTGGCTTGCTCTGCAGGAGACACAACTCGGAAACACCCGGCTTGCGTAGGGAGGATGCACACCTTCCAGACACCAGAGGAGAAAATGAAAAATAATATTTTATGGGAAATGCAATTTGATTTCTCCAGTTTCAATAAAAGTTGAGAAACGATGTTCTCCGGGGTTCTTACTTTTGTATATCCTGGCATTTTAGGTAACCATCATAAGCTGTTATGAAGAAGTGTACAAATTCAGCCAAACATCTTTCTTTTGCCCCACCTGAAATTAAGATGGTGCAGAGTGGGTGGTGGTCTCTGGGCATGGAGCTCATTTTCCTTACTCAAGTATGTCCACGTTCTTACATCTGGAACAAAGTATTGAGCAAGATGCTGTGTGACAAGGAAGCCCATGGATGCTTATCTTTTGCCTTTTTCTTTTTCTCCTTCTTCTTTTTTTTTTCATTTCAGGCCAGGATTAGGTGTGGGAAGGCTTTAGAGGCATGCCCAGGGCATGTATGACTCTTGTGTCAGTATGTGTTAGTGATTTGAACTCCATACACTTGCTCAGTTTTTCTCATGATTTGCTATCTATGAGACATACCTCCAATCCTGTCTTGTGCTAGTTAATTGAAGAAGAGTCTCTCAGATTTGTCTTCCCACTTTCAAATGGTGATCCTCAGATCTCAACCTCCTGAGTAGCTAGGATGAGAGCCAGTGGGTCAACTGCACGTGGCCTGCGTGACTCTAACAGAAAGTCCCTTCCTTTGGCTCCAAATATGGATTCCAGGTGTCTAAGTAGATGCATGGGATGTGGTCCTTATTATGTACAAAGTCTTAAGTAATGGTTGTATTTGGAAGGGCCATTCTGGAGACTGATCTCTTCTACCATTGTGCATGTTTCCGTGGCTAATTCTGTCCTTGGCAGTTTCCTTGTTTTAAAGAGAAGGTGGAGTTAAGAGTGATTTCTGCAGATGGATTATCACCCTAGTGATCAGGGACCCTGATCAGAGGATAGGTCTAGCATCCCTTCTTCTCACTTCTTCCCTCCACACTGCCTCAATGCAACACACACACACACACACACACACACACACACACACACACACACACAGGGCTATTACCTCCAGAATTGGTTATTTTGAGATAGGGTCTCATTTTTTGTTCTGAGCCATGCCAGGACTGTAATCCTCCTATTTTACACGCTTCTTTCTGTAGTGCCTGGGCTCTTTTATTTCAGTAGGACCTTGGGAATCTTTTTCTCTCTTTTTTCTTTTACTTTTTGCTGACAGTTGTCCTGGGACCATGATCATCTAGTGTTACATATTTTTATTTAATCAGGTTTTTTGTTTGTTCAATCACTTTTTTGTTGTTTATTCTTTTTTATATGGAGTTATTTTCCTGTTTCTCTACTCTCCTGTCCTGGAAAGTTAGTTTTTACTTGCAAATTTTTGTTTGTCTAAAATATACCATATTATAAACAGTTATAAATGTATATTCCCAAGCATCTTTTTCTGCAATGTACATGTTGTGTCATCTTTTCCATACCATTCTGTATCTTAATTTAAATCCATAGCTTATTTAGAAGTATGCTATTTTAATTTTAAATAGATTCTATCTTCAGAGGACTTAGGGAAACCTGGAAAACCAGAAAGTTGGTGCAAGATGTCCTGAACCTAACAGGTAGTTTTGATCTAAGTATCAACACTTTACAGTGCTTTTATTGCAAGTTCCCCAAGAGTACAGATGCACCAGTGTTCTTGGAAGGCAGTGCTTTATACAGAGTTCCTTAGTGTTCAGTGGAGCCTCTTTCCCTGCTAAGATCTCGCCAGAACACCACATGGCAATCGTTCCTCATGCATTCCTGTCTGCCTGCCTGCCTGCCTGCCTGCCTTCCTGCTTGCCTTCCTTCCTTCCTTCTTTTCTTCCTTCCTTCCTTCCTTCCTTCCTTCCTTCCTTCCTTCCTTCCTTCCTTCCTGCCTGCCTGCCTGCCTGCCTATCTGCCTGCCTTCTTTCCTTCCTGCCTTCCTTCTTTCCTTCCTTCCTGTCTTCCTTCTTTCCTTCCTACTTTCCTTCCTTTCTTTCTTCCTTCCTGCCTTTTTTCTTTCTTTCCTTTCTTCTTTCTTTCTTTCTCCTTCCTTCCTTCCTTTCTTTCTTCCTTCCTTCCTGCCTGCCTGCCTTCTTTCCTTCCTTACTTCCTTCTTTCCTTCCTTACTTCCTGTCTTCCTTCTTTCCTTCCTACCTTCCTTCTTTCCTTCCTTCCTGCATTTTTTCTTTCCTTCCTTCCTTTCTTCCTTCCTTCATTCCTTCTTTCTTTCTCCTTCCTTCCTTCCTCTTCCTTTTCTTTTCTATTTTCCTCCCTTCATCCTTCTTCCTTCCTCCTTTCCCTTCACTCTCTTCCTTCTTTCCCTTCACTCTCTTCCTTCTTTCCCTCCACTCTCTTCCTTCTTTCCCTTCTCTCCCTTCCTTCCTTCTCTCCCTTCCTTCCTTCCTACTCCTTCCTTCCATCTATTCCTTCCTTCCTTCCTTCCCTCCTTCCTTCCTCCTTCCTTCCTTCCTTCCTTCCTCCTTCCTTCCTTCCTTTCTTCCTTCCTTCCTTCCTTCCTTCCTTCCTTTCTTTTTTTCCTCTTCCTTCCTCCCTTCTCCTTCTTCCCTTCCTCCCTCCTCCTTCTTTCCTTCCTTCCATTCTCTCCCCCTCTCTCTTTCCTTTTCCTCCCTTTCTTTTTTCCCTGTTTTTGGTCTGGTGCTAGATTTCTCAGCAATTCCCTATCTTTGCTGGCCTCATTCTAGTCAGATACATTGTGGGAAGTCCATCTTCTGGAATTAAGTAGATGTTTATCCAATGATAGAGTTCAGTGATCAATTTTTGTCAAAAAGACAAGAAGATGTGACTTTCATCTTATATCCAAGGCACACACCACCAGTGTGACTTCTGCTGCTGATGCTGGCCTTCCTCACTGGGATTTTATTTTTTAGTCGGTCATGGGGCTTGAACTCTGGGCCTGGGCACTGTCCTTCAACCTTCAGATCAAGGCTAACATTCTACTGCTTGAGCCACAGCGTCACTTCCAGTTTTCTGGTGGTTTATTGGAGGTAAAGTTTCCTGCCTTGGCTGGCTTTGAACCACAATCCTCAGATCTCAGCCTCCTGAGTAGCTAGGATTACAGGTGTGAGCCACCAGTGACTAGCTCTCACTGGGATTTTTCTCGTAGGTTTTCGTTCTGAGTCCTGAACAGCAGTCTACACCGGAGGAATGATGCTGGGTTCACTCTTCCTCCTCTGGGGAGAGAATTGTGTGAGTTACTCAAGTTCTCTCTCATGATAGATGTGTCCAGTTTTCCTTATTTATGTATTTTTCCATCTTCTATTTGCAACAACATGAATCTTGGGTGTTTGTTTTATACTAATTCTGCAGTACTTTATTCCAAACACATCTGAAGTTATCTTTGGAAAGTTTACTTTTACATAATCGCGCTGTAAACAGTCGGATCCTTTATTTGATGTTAACTCATTCATCATTCAAGCTGGTGACACATCCTTTAATTTCTAATACACTTTCAGTTTCCATAGGCATTCCACATATGCTTAAAATTAATGTGCATTCTTCAAGCACAATGCACCATATCCATCACTTTTATCAAAGCCATTAATTTTAATTTTCAAAGCTTTGCTTTCTTGCTTCTACCTTTCTCCTCTTTGGTCTACCAATTACTCAAGGTGGGGAATTAAAATGTTTTCAAGGCAGTAAATTTGTCACTTGTGGGTGGGAATAATGTCACAAAGTTTTGTTCTGTTTACTCAGAGGTTGTCACTGGCTGCAGCAAAGAAAAGTCTAGTCGGGGACACAAACTCCTTGAGGTGCTTGAGCAGGTGGCCTTGATCCTGGGAGCGCTGTATTCCACATTCCTGGTGCCCCCTGCTCACTCGCTGTAGGTAATGTGCTATCAAGGAGAGCATCCGCGTGTCTGCCGAATGTGCTTGTGAGCTGTGGGCCTGGCCTGAGAGGGCAGATCTGCAGGGGCACTGGGAATATCACCTGTGTTAACCTGGAGGTCTCCATCAGGGTGGATGTCCAGGGCCTGGGGGAACCAAATGAGTGAATAGAAAGATGAAGGCGATGCATTCATTGACTTCTACCCATTTTCTTTTTCAATGTCTAGGATCTTTCTCACATAGTCAATGGTGCTGGCAGGAGCCCGTGGCTTGCACTCTTCCTCTTCTTGGAGTTCCTTCCTCATGAATGTGATGCTAGCTGTGGAATTTTCAAGATGCCCTTGGTCAAATGGAATAATTTGTTTATATTTCTACTTCATGCAAGGGGTTTGACATATTAATTTCATGTGTTTACTTTTCTTATGTTACAATAATTGTGGTTTATTTTCCCCTGTAATGTATGCTCTTTCCCAGAGTGGAAAATGGACACAAAACAAAAACAAAAACAAAAATAAAAGCAACCCCAGACAGATACACACACAATTTTTTTTGTAGGGGAGCAAGTGTTGAGGGGTTGAAGCCTTGTACATCCCACATTCCACCCCTTGAGCTAGGTCTCTAGCTCTTTTTTGGTTTGCTTGTTGGTTTTGTTATTGAGAAAAGTCTGACCACACCACCCTCTTTTCCCTGGGATTACTTCAAACTCTCAATCCACCTGTTTCTATCCCCTGGATCACTCGGACTATAGGAGTGAATCACTATGCTCTACCAGTATTTATATTTTCAAGACAGAAACTCATCACTACAAACCTTCCATAAAAGTGCTTTAACAATGGCCTTATTTTTACTCTTTCTACAGTCTCAGTTAAACTCTTTTCTAACATGGAGGATGTTAGTAAAGAACACAGGAGAGAGCTTCGTGTTCTTTTTTTTGGGGGGGCGGTTATGGGGCCTGAACTCTGGGCCTGGGCGCTGTCCCTCAGCTCTTCAGCTCAAGGCTAGCACTCTACCACTTGAGCCACAGTGCCACTTCCGGCTTTTTTTTCTTTTTTGCTTATGTGGTGCTGAGGAATCGAACCCGGGGCCTCAGGCATGCAAGGCAAGCGCTCTACCACTGAGACAACTTCCCAGCCCCAAGCTTCATGTTCTTATTTTTGTAAATTGTTACACTTAGCATGGCTGACCCCTCCCAGAGTCTAGAACTCTTTTTAGAAGACCACACTCCTCCTGTCGTGGTCAATTCTGTGCACCCTGATACTGTATGAATGACGTGAGTTGGCAATCCAGGCCTGAACATAAAGTCTTTCCAGGTAAAGAATGTTTTTCTTATTTAAGGCTAATGTCTTACTTATGCATTGTCTTTGATTGCTTAACTCACATTAAGGTAAAGGGTTTTTTTTTCTTTAATTTTTTAAAAAAATTCTTTTGAGATTAAGTGATTACATAAACTTCACAATATTGTGGGATACTTAGCTAAAGTCACAAACATTTTAACCCTCACAAGGCAAATTGTCATTATCATGTTCTATAACGCTTTTGAACTCTACAAAATTTGACAATATAACTATTTCTTCCACACTGGGTGATATGTACATATCTTTCCTTTTGCTGAATGTGAGCTGTTCCCTCTTTCTTTCTCATTCCCTCCTCCCATGGCTGCCTGGACTTTCATCAATGTCCAGGGCAGCTGATGGACCTGTCTGCTGCATTTTATCACTTGTTTACGATAAAAGTTTTTAAACTCTTCAGTAAGAATAATTTTTAAAGTATGAGCATTTTAGTCTGAATCCGTTGCTACTTTTTATAATCAAATAAAGTGGATCTGGAATGACTCAAATTCTTTATTAAATCAACTTCTTCCTGGAGTTGTAAAACACACTTTACTTATAGTTGTGGCATTTTCTTTCTTATTAAAGTATTCCATCATTTTTAATAATTAGAATTTCATAGTTTTATGCCACAGAGAAAAAAAGATCTATTTGCTAGTTAATCATTTTAACAACTTTATTTTTCTTTCAAAAATCAAGAATTCTGTTTAGCGTTGTCTCCGTGTTTACCGTCTCCCTTTGGTTCATAGCGTTGTCTCCGTGTTTACCGTCTCCCTTTGGTTCATAGCGTTGTCTCTGTATTTATCCTCTTTCTTTGGTTCATAGCATTGTCTCTGTGTTTACCGTTTCTCTTTGATTCATAGCGCATTATATAACATTTACTTAGGCAGTTCTCTTTTACTACTTTTTTTTCCTGATGGTTTCAGAACCAGTAAGAACTAAAATGTGTTTTTAGTAAGCTGATTTATGCATAAATCCTAATAAAATTATCTCTTATGTAGTGTTTAATTTGTTTCAGATGTTGGCTTGATATGAGATAGGAGTTATTGCTGTCCAATTTTGCATAAAAGTAGCTCAGAGGGATTAACTTCCCTCAATACACCACAAGATTATAGGTTTGAATTCAAACAAATCTAATACTAATGATAGGAAGTATTGTGACAAGATAGATGTTAAGAAACACACACACACACACACACACACAAATACATCGCACACACAAACCAAACTGACTTTCCTGCCCAGGCCTGCTGTGAACGTGATCCTCAGCTCTCAGCCTCCTGAGCAGCTAAGATTAAAGGTGTGAGCCACCAATGCCTAGGTGGGATGACATTTTTAAAAAGTAAGCTTCATCTTTGTGATTATTTTCTGACTTAAAAAAATGTTCTGAATTAGATTGATGAAAGAACTCAGAAATGTCTTTTCATCATTCACCCTTTACCCTGTCTTCTTACAATTATCTTATTAATAAAAGTTTAACTCAACATAACAATCTCAGTTTCCAGTAACTTGTGCTTGGGGGCACTGGAAGTAAATCAGAAGGTGTGAAAAATGGAATTTCTTTTTCTTTCTGTCATCCAACAGCTTTGCCCAGTCTGTAGCTATTTTTAAGCCACAAAAGGCACAAGTATATTATCTGTTCTTTTTTTCTAGTCACTTGTCTTAATAAGAATGGATGCTTATGGCTTAACTTTCTAAGGAGCCTGAAAAAATAGCCTGTGTGTGGTTTCTCTCCTGATTGAGAAAATGGATGGAATGACTATTTGCAAGAGAAGTTTAGCTGTTGAGGTGTTTTTACTCTCATGGACAAGTCAGATTCTCATTGGTCCAGGTAAGGATTTTTCCTTGCCTCACAAACACGGGCTGTTTCCATGGCACCTCGGGTTCACATTTACATAATGGGCAAAGCAGCCGTGGGGGATCCCTGGGAACCCCTGGGGACCCCTGGGACTCCTGGGACCCCTGGGACCCCATGGGCCACAGCTCTCTTCCTCCCCCATCCCCCTGCTCCTTTCTTAGGGCCCCAGTGTCACCCTGCTGATTCAAAGTCTCCACAGTTTCCTTCTCCACCTTCCTGTCATTAACTGGATTAGTTGTAGTATTTCAAGGCAGTGATAAGGACTTTACACACAATGCATGGAGAAAAATTCTGTCACTTAAATGTTTTTATCCTGGTTTCAAAAGAAGTCATCTGTGTTCCAGGAGCCTGGATATATGGTCCGGTTCCTTTTTAAATGAATGAATGAATTTTGCAATTATCAGGATCAAATCTAGGACCTCGTGAATTCTAGGCAAGAATTCAACGAACTGAGCCAAGCACTTAAGCCTGATTTTTTTTTTTTTACTTTCTAATGTTTCTCTCATTGCTAACAAATATATATTTTAGTGTATTTTATTTGGGTATCTAGGTTTATACTTCTGTAGCTTTTATTCTTTAATGTCATGGATCAGAAAATTTTTTCAATTTCTTTTTTTGTAACAGGCAATGGAGTTGTATTTTAGTATGAAGATATTTTAGTAATGGGGCATCTGTGTTGAAATTCTGAAGAAATATTTTTACAAAACCGAGTGGAAACAAGCATTTTTGAAATGGTTACACTTGCTGTAACTGTAACGTCAGTTATAATAGCTGTGAACGGAAAGGTTCTTAGCGATTCTAAATCTTTATCCCCTACTTTTATAACCCTCCCTCCCCCCTAAATGGCCATTGTGGTTTGGATGACCTACCTAATTCTGCCTCTTCTTCTAGAAGTCAAACTTGGAACCCAGGTTGCACAGAGAAACTAAAGAAAACTGCTTTTCATTTCCACCCTGCAGTAGGACTCAGGACCAAGCCCCAGGATTCAGGGACCCAGCCCAGGACTCGGGACCCAGCCCCAGGACTCGGAGAGGACTCCGGGACCAGGCCCAGGACTCGGAGACCCAACCCAGGGGACCCAGCCCAGGACTCAGTGACTCACCCCCAGGACTTGCAAAGGACTCGGGGACCAGCCCCAGGAATCGGGGACCCAGCCCAGGACTTGCAGAGGACTCGGGGACCAGCCCAAGGACTCGGGGACTCAGCTCAGGGGACCCAGCCCAGGACTCGGGGACTCAGCCCCAGGACTCAGGGACCCAGCCCCAGGACTCAGGGACCCAGCCCCAGGACTCAGGGACCCAGTCTAGGACTCGGGGACCCAGCCCAGGACTCGCAGAGGACTCGGGGACCAGCCCCAGGACTCGGGGACCCAGCCCAGGGGACCCAGCCCAGGACTCAGGATCCAGCCCCAGGGCTCTTGCTCTTCTGGCTGGGGAGGCTGGGTGGCTCTCCTCTGAAGTCCGAAGCCAGACTGGCAGGAACATGGTGACCTGTGGGTGGGTCGAGCTGATTTTCAGACACGGAACTGGGGAGGAGCAGGAAGCAGCTTTGGGTGCAGGGCTGACATGGGGATGGGTGAATGCTGGTCAGCAGCAGAGGTCACCCTGTGGGTGCTGAGCTGAGTAGGCGGTGGAGGTCCAGGACGGCCCCTTGGGCAGCCACGCCCCCAATGACAGCCCCGCCCAGAGAAGCCACGCCCCCACAGCAGCCACGCCCCACAACAGCCACACCCTCGGCAGTCACACCCCAACGACAGCCACTGCCCTGGGAAGCCACGCCCTCAATGATAGCCACGCCCTCGTGGCAGCCCCGCCCCTGGTGGTAAACACACACCTCATGACAGCCCCGCCCCTCGTGGTAAACACACACCTCATGACAGCCCCGCCCCTCGTGGCAGCCACGCCCCCTCATGGCGGCCACTCCCCCTCAGGTAGCCGCCTCCGGTGTAGAGCTCCAGCAACACTGGACGGCCTCTCTGGGCCGACTTTGAGCAGCTCTGGTCCATGCCTCTTGCTTTTGCTCCTGCCAGACATTCCCGGGGACACACCCTCCCTGCCGCAGGCATTTGTTCAACCTCTGTGGGCGATGCACGCACGTCCGGCCACCCCTTCCTCCATGCATGGCTCCTGTAGCTCGGTGACGCCATGGCCTCATGTGCACAACGTGGTAGCCATTGCTCCTGCACTCCTTCCCACGGCTGGACCAGAGCTCGTCAAGGTGGGGCCTCGCTGACGATTCCGCTCTCCCCGTGTCCGAGACGCTGAGCTTCTAGAAGGCCCTCGGAGCTCCGAGGGAAAGCTCACCCTAGATAAGTAGTCTGGGTCGACCTCAGTTCCAGCACTTGTTCTTTTTTTTTTTTTTTGGGTCCGGTTGTGGGGCCTGAACTCTGGGCCTGGGTGCTGTCCCTCAGCTCTTCAGCTCAAGGCTAGCACTCTACCACTTGAGCCACAGCGCCACTTCCGGCTTTTTTTTCTGCTTATGTGGTGCTGAGGAATCGAACCCAGGGCCTCATGCATGCAAGGCAAATGCTCTGCCGCTGAACCAACTTCCCAGCCCCACAGCACTTGTTCTTTTGTGGTTGGTGGTGTCAGTGGTGGGGCTTGAACTCAGGGCTGAGTGCTGTGCTCAAGGTCAGTGCTCGACCCCTTGGGCCACACCTCCACTTCTAACTTTTGAGTGGTTAATTGGAGATAAAAGCCTCACTTGAGGTTGTCTGCCTGGGCTGGCTTCGATCTGCGATCCTCAGATCTCAGCCTCCTGAGCAGCTGGGATGACAGGCGTGAGCCACCGGCTGCAGGCTTCAGCACCTGTCACCCTAGTTACCTTATGAGAGAGACAGACAGGCACCATGTTAAAATATTGCTGGTTTTCTAGAACGTGCTCCCCTATGAAATCCACACCGACCCCGACTAATGGAAAAAACCCAAAGAAATGAGCGGAGACGCCGCGACTTCTTCCCTCTAATATTCGGCTCATTTTCTAGTTCATTTCCTCTCCGAGCTGCTCCTCGTTTGCTATTTTTTCTGCTCAAATTCAACAAATGATGGATTCTGTTCACATGCTCTCGGCCGAAGCCCACGCGAGCCCGCCCCACCCGGGTCTGGACACAGGATGCTGTCCTTCCCACCTGCAAGGCACCGGGCCCCGGAGTTTCCTCCTGCCGGCTGCTGGCCACCTTCTTTTCATCTCCTTTCCTGGAAACACTCGACATCTGAGTCTCTAGGACTTGTGAATGGATGACGCATCTGTGTTTGGTAAACCAGTTCTGAGCACTCTTCAGACAGAGTAGACTGGGCCAAAAACATGCTGCAACTGGTCAAGAGCATGCTCACACACCTCCAGGTGTGTAAAGCACAACTCAGATAAATCTTCTTCTCTTGTCGAGGTGGTGTACAGAGGGGTTGCAGTCACATAATTAAGGTAATAAGTACATTTCTTGTCAAACTTGTTACCTCTTCCCTCATTTTTCTCCCTCTTTCCCTTCCCTCCAATCCTCCCCCTCCCCAAGTTGTACAGATCATTTCCAACCTATTGTCTTGTGAGTATCGCTGCTGCATAGGTTCTCCAGAAGGAAGATGAACAGCAGAATAGTAAGAGAACTCACTAAGTCAGCCATACCTCCAAATATCATATACTGAGCACAGACGTGAGGATTGCTAAGTATGTATTGTTGACTATGTGTTTTTTACCTGGCATTCATGTAGCTTATACCCTGTCCCTAAAATACTATTGCTGAATATCCAGAAGGTACATAACATTGATGATAACTTCACACAATGATAGTTGATGTAAATGTTTGCTACCAGAGACAGGTATTGTACATGAATAGATTGTAGTAGGCTCTGGGTTTGCAATAAACCCCTCTGTGGAGCTCCTTACATGTTCCTGGCCTTTGTAATGGCTGCAGACTTGCAGGTGAAGGCAGTGTATCTCTGCAGGTGAGTCTTCATGCACTGGTGAGGGTGGATCTGTTCTGGGTCCCTTTCCACCTTGCCCCTTTCCTCAGAAGATGCTTGGTACAGACAAGCCACCATTGTCTCCCTTGCCTTTAGCTGAGGACAGCCAGCCCCTAACCACAGGTGGAAGAGAATTCTGAGGATACATGGATCCCGCTTTTGAGGTTTGTGAAGAGACGATCAGGGCCCAAATGTAGTTTCACATATAGTTTATCTTTTGTCTTTAATTTCTAGGGACTTAGTAACAAATTACCTTTAATCCAGTGGCTTAGAAAAACAAGCAAAAAAAAACCCCTCTCCTTTCAAAGTTCTGGAGACAAGAAGGACAAATTCAAGTTAGAGGGAGCCACAAAGATTCTGGGGGCTCTTCCGGGAATTCTTCCTGGACTCTTCTGTCTTTAGGACACGCCTGCTGTCCTTGGCTCTGACAGCTTCTGGAAGCCTCTGGCTTCCATGGCTTCTCTCTGTGTCTCTTTCTTTTACGGAGACATAAGTCATCGGATTGGGGGCTTAAGTTTACAATGGCTTTTTTACTTTGAGATTCTTAAGTAATCAAATTTTTTAAATATCCTGTTTCTGAAAAGAGGCCACCTTCTGGGGTTCTGGGGTTTGAGGGCAATACCACTGAAGCTGCTATTTTCTACTCTTAGGACATATCATCTCATCACTCTGCTAGCAGAAGATAATTAGGATATGTTTAACAAAAGCAGATAGGCTAGTTAATGAGATGACACACAGCATATCACAATGCTGTTTTTAGTAGCTAAAATTGCAAGCAGATGGGCAAAAATTATTACAAAGAGCAGTAGTGGTGTGTATTTATATTTAGGATGTAAAACTGTCTGTGATGTAGACCCCGAATAATTATTGTCCAAAGAAGGACAGATGGCTATTCCTCAGGCTTGTGTGTGACTCTATAAAGATGTCAGGAACCAAAAATCTAAACTTCCCTCCTTCCCTTCCTTTCCCTTTCTTTTCCTTTCCTTTCCTTTCCTTCCCTTTCCTTCCTTTTCCTTTTCCTTCCTTCTCTCCTCTCTTTCTCTTCCTTTCTTTTTCTTCTCTCTTGCTCTCTCTCTCTGTGTTTTGTCCTCCTCCTCCCCTACCTCCTCTTCCTCCCCTTCTTCTCTTTCTAGTATCTTGTTCTTATCCACATGACTTCAAGACAGGTCCTCAAATGTCCACTCAGATTGTCCTGAGAACAAAGGTCTCACCAAGGGCACACATAACTTCTGCTCCTTTCCAGAAAGAACAAGTTATGCTAGAAATAGTGATTTAATTAATATATTTGTATTGCATACCTCTCAACATATTCACTTATGAGTTTGTTAGCTAAAACAGTTTCCACATATAAGGGGAGGCACCCATCTTTGTCTACCTGGTCCTGACTAACTTAATGTTTTCTAGGTCTTTTCATCTCTCTTTTTTATTTTTAGTCAGTCGTGGGACTTGAACTCTGGGCTTGGGTGCTGTCCCTCAGCTCTTCAGCTCAAGTCGTGCGCTCTACCGCCACAGTGCCATTTCCGGTTTTCTAGTGCTTTATTGGAGATAAAGCTTCCCAGACTTTTCTGTGTGGTCTGGCTTTGAACCTCAATCCTTAGATCTCAGCCTCCTGAGTAGCTAGGATTACAGGTGTCAGCCACTGGCACCCGGTGTCTTGTCATCTCTTTACAAATGATACAATATCATTCTCTCTAATGGATGAGTAAAAGTCCAATGTGTATATATGCCACATTTTCTTGATACTTTCCTCTGATGAGTTGTATCTGGGCTAATTCTGTACTTTGGCTGTAGTGAAAGTGCTGCAATGAACACGGTTGTGCTGGTGGCTTTATTATATCTTGGTTTGTAATCTTTTGGGTAAATGCCAAGGAGTGGAATTGTTGGATCACAGGGTAGTTGTATGTTTAGGATTTTGAGGAACCTCCACACTGTTTTCCAGAGTGGTGGAACATTCCCATCAATGGTGTTTTTAGATTCCTGTTTGGATTCATCCTTACCAGCCTCTAATATGGTAGATTCAAGGGGAATACAAAGAGCTCAATTCCTTAGAAAGCCAAAATCGAAGTTCAGCAAAATGAAACACCAGAAAGTGAATAATTGAAAGGGGTGAGGTGGGGTCTGGGGGAAAAGATGGACAAATGAAGAGGAGAAAAGAGGAGAATGCAGTCAAGAATCCCATGTATGTTCTACAAAATTAAGAAGAATGAGGGAAGGGGTGGGTTTGGAAAGATGATTGTATTGTATTCATAGACTGCTTTGTTAAATGGCAACTCCTGTTCACAACTATTTAAAGAGAATAGAAAAGAGTTATTTAGGATGGGAGCATTGACTTTGAATAGATTATATGCTCTCTCAAAGCCTCTTAGCAATTGCTAGAGGTAGAGGTTTTAAGAAAATTCCTATTCATCTTTTCAATGTAGCCATAGTGTTATTAATCTCTTAGTTTAGAGAAAAGAAAGTTTCCCAAGGTCATATTCCTGATATATTCTGTCTTTGAATTTGGAGACTGAGTGTGGATTCAGTGTTCCCAACCCATCCGCTCGTCTTTTGTGAAATAAATCTTCTGTAAGGTTTTTTCCATTTCACTTTGTGAAATATAATTCTGCAATTATCTTTTGAGATGAAGGAAGAAGCTAATGATTTCACCCTGCTCTGTTATGTTCGTGCTGCGTCAGACTACACTCTGTGGTCCATTTGGAAAATGTAGAAGAAAAGAAGTGATTTTTGACAGAGTAACTGGGATTTACAAGGTCAAGCCTGTGCTTCTGAGTACCCACTTGAAAACAAGGGCATTGTGCTTGGAGAAATGACTCAATGATACATAAAAAAATTAAACTTCAGATACAAAGGAAAAATCAAAGAAAGAGCTAAGAGGTGTTTAATGGCGTTGTGACAGAACCAGAGTCATTGGCTAGAGACTAAACTTAATAATAACCCAAATTTATAGTGATTACTTTGTGGAAGGCACTCCAAATATAATAACTAAGCTAAACTCCACAACCATTTTAAGAGTATGTACCAGTATGAATCCACATTTACTAATGAAGCAACTGGGACTCAGGTTCAGAGTACTTGTCCCAGGATAAATGGAACCTGGAGGCCAAAATGCACACCTAAATCATTTGAATGCAAAACCCATTCTCAGAGCACAGTCCTGTGCTTCTCTGGGCCAGCAACTAGCTCCTCACACAAAACATGCACTGGTTATTTCAAAATAGAGCAGGTTGCAATAAAAAAAAAATCAGTTCTCTAAAAATCAGTGGAAGGTATTTCTATACCCTGAGGCGGCCAGTTACTATTTCCTGTTGTCTCTTTAGACGCCAATCCTATATCCATTGAAAACAGAAGCTGTGGTAGAACAAATAGGAAACAGAACTGATCAGTGTGCTGGCTACATCGTCCACTGCTTAGTGAGGTGCTGCTTAGGAGAGATGAGATGAAATCCCATCCAGATGGCCAGTAAATTGTCAATCAGTTAAGAGAATTCTACTGTATCTAGTCTACACCTGAGGATTGGGCAATCGTGTATCTTTCTTAAGCATAAAACTTGGACTTTCCTGAAGCTTTTTGTTCTTAAAACAGATGTTGCTTTACTAATTCAGAAATAAGTGTCTATAAAAATGTTATGACTATTCCAGGAATAAAGAGGGTCATCTGAAAGCCGTGTCTCTGCATGGGAGTTACCGTTCCGTCCTTCTGTCTAGAAACGCGTCAAGGTCTAATGTCTGCAACTGTTTCCCGAGTGTCAGATTTGTCAGTGGAAAGTAAGAAAGCAGTTAGTAAAAACAAATCTCTTAGCTGTCAGTAGAACTGTTTCAGCAGCATTAAGTAATAAAGTTATCACAAATGAGAGAGTTTTTTTTTCAGAAGATCTCCAAGCTCTTGAATAGGGTCCATAATTAGTTAGACTCCAAAGAAAACCTGCATCAAATTACTACTACTACCATAGTAGTAGTTAGGTTTAGAGATACACTCACCCATGGAGACTTGTCCACACTTCCCTCCCAGGCTCATTGTGAGTGTAACATAACAGAAAATATTCACAGAGCTAGCACTGGTGCAAATGGATTTAATATCCAGAACACTGAGATAAATAAATGAATGTACATACAGTTAGCTTGTTCTAGCCAGACTATGAACTATATGCTACAAAGCTATAACGCAATATATGGCATTTTCCTTTCCTATTTTTCCTAACCTGAAAATTTTATACAATGACACTATTTTTCTTCTATCATTAATTTTTACCATGTGAGTTTGGGGTGGTTACTTTTGTCATTATTTGCTGGATTACAAGAACCAAAGAAGTCTAACCTCAGGGAATTATATCAAAAGAATTTGATCTTAAACCATGGAGCTCTGAATATGTTCCCCCAAGGGAAAAAATTAAATAAACCTTTGAGTTTATTACCTTTGTAACTGTGGTTTCTAGTAATGATTATATAAAAATAGCTTTTATTTATCCAAAAAATAATACATGTATATGTGCATGTGTGCATGTTGAGAAAAAGAGAATAGTCTCTCTCTCTCTCACTTTCTCTCTCTCTCTCTCTCTCTCTCTCTCTCTGTGTGTGTGTGTGTGTGTGTTGGAAAACCAGTTGGGTTTTCTGACAACTAGTCCCTTCCTGGGCACCCTTATTGTCTTTTGAAGTCTCCATCCACAGTGACAGTCTCCGAGGTATGTTGCTATAAGACCAACGTGTAATCGGCATTTAATTAGTTTTGTGGTACTAGATCTGAACCAGACCAGCTCAGGATACTGTCTTCTAAACTTAGAAGTGATCACTGTCTGTCTCTTGCTCTCTCTAGGAACTTAAGCTTATAATACTCAAACTCTGAAGTAGCAGGAGCCAGCTTTTCTACTACTTAATTTAGAGAAAGAAGGGAAAGCAGCATTAGTTGTGGAGAAAGGGCAGAAGAGAATGCAGGCAATGATTCTGCCTGGACTTCTGGCTTCTCCTTGGCCCTGCAGCAAAGAGAAAGAAGAAGGGTTGTAAATTGTCATTAATCTCAAGGCTCTCTGAATATCATAAACCTCACACCTGGAGGCTGAATTACAAGTTTGTAATCAATCTCTTTCCCTATCTTTTATGTACCAGAGAATAAATGATGGCAGCAGGATCTGAATCACAGATTTTAACCAACAACAGAACTGGCAAATAAAATGACTTCTGAAACTCTGTAAATGAAACAAGCACTTACTATTTAAAAAACATGAATATAGCGTCCTTTGTATTAGAATTGTAGCTGAGTCCATTCGTTTCTTTAATAAAGACAGAGTAAGAACATCAGAACTGGTGTTTCTAGAGCTTCTAGGTTAATGAAATAATGTCTGCACTTGAAATACTGAGAAGTTTCAAAATAAACACTTATTAATTTCTTTAAAGTGGGTTTTGCAATCAGGGATATTTTTAATTTGCCCCTTAGGCTTAAAACGCTTTATAAATCAATAATTCTCTGGTAGGATGATTCAAAACGGGATCTGTTTATACCCTGTTTTCTAAGGTCTAAATGCCTTTCTTGCCTGGGTTCAGTACCACACTATAAGACAGAGGTGTTGAACATCTTCATGGACATTCTAGGCATGGGAATATATAAAGACATGAAGCCCAGCAGGTAATAGCCAGATGGAGCACTGGGCGCAGAGGTAGCCCTGTTCTGTATTGACTGCGTCATTCCTCTCACTCATTCCTGGAAGATTTGCTTTGCGTCCTGTGTCTGAATTTATTCAATGTATACACTTTAAATAATGCAGGCATTTCTTCCGATGAAAACAGTGACTCTCCTCACGGTTTTAAACACCCTCAAACTAGAACTAGATGCTATTTTATAATGGCCTGTAAACTTTTAGTGAAATGAAATCAATTCAGCGTAATCATTGAAAGCAAGTAAGTAAGAGGAAACTCTTGAGTTGGAAGAGAATGGAATGGCCGCTTCTACTGTTTTAACTCCACATTAGATAATGATCAGTAAATTGTCCATAGGAGCACTTTTAGAAAGCTCGCCTGCTAGTCTGTATTTTTTCCTATACTAAAAACTACTCTACACCAGAGTGTTAAGGTTTGATTTTTCTTACTGGGCTGGGCAAGATTGATCAAACATTATATAGTAATGCTCTGAAATACTCTGTATAAAGGAAATGCATTTTAGGAGGGAAAGGACAATGATGGGGTAGCTTAAACTTCGTAGGGTTTTTCACATGCCAGGCACTATCTGGAGCACTGCAAATTGCAGCATACAACCAAGCAAGGCAAGTCATGCATTGCTGCCCTCAGCCAGGGAAGGCAAGTCAATTGCTCATGGATGCACAGCTAGGCATCTTGGAGCTGTGGTTTTAAGACAGTAAGTCTGCCTCTAAAGACCAAGCATTTATCCAGTACACTATTTGAATCCTCTAGAACGAAGATTACCATCACTTCTTACAAATTAACCTATTGAATGCAAAAATATGTGCGGTCATAGTAATATTTTTTTGAGGATTGAATTCTTTATAATTTGATGTCCTATTAGGATTTCCCAGAGAAATAAAACCATAGGATATATGTATGTGTGTGCATGTGTATATGTATGTATATATGCATATATCTATGTATTTGTATAGATATGTATATAGATTATCTATCTATCTATCTATCTATCTATCTATCTATCTATCTATCTGTATTTGAGATACTCCACTTTAAGGAATTGGCTCATGAGATTGTGGGGTCTGGCATGTTCAGAGTATGCAGGTTAAGCTAGCATACTATAAAGTTCTTGCTGGGAGCTTTATGAGAATAACAGGAAAACTGTAGATTATTTAGGTCAGAATACATCTGTTCTGAAACACCTGAACTATTGTGTGGTATGTCTCTTCATTGGTTTAGATCTCTGAATTTTCTTATCAGTGTTGTGAAAATTGAAGCAGACAGTGTGCACGTTCTGATCAGTGCATATGAAACATCTCATTAGCATCAGAACAATTTTAGATGTGTATTTTTCTTGATTTGTTTACACATGATTTTGGCCAGTATAAAACAAATTGGTTTTTATGTGTTGTTTTTATATCCTACTGCTTGCTAAATGGCCTTGCTATACCTAATTTTTTTCTTAGATTCTTTTGATTTTTCTACTTAAAACAAAAACAAAACAAATTTGGCAATGAGAAGATTGTTTTTTATTTTCTATCTTTATGCTTTTTATTTCATTGTCTTGCTTTATTCATGAATTAGAACTTCTGTGTCTGCTGAATAATATTGGTGAGAGTGAACGGTCTTGCTTGTTCTCCTCTTTGCATGGAGGCCCTTTGACCCTTGGTATGACTCCAGTCTGCCAGATTCCAGTATGTAGCGCTCTGCCACTTTGAGCCACCTCTGTTTTTTTTTTTTTTGATACTTTTTTTAATTGTGAAAATACCATACAGAGGGGTTACAATTACATGAGCAAGGTAATGAGTACATGTCTTATCAAGCATTGTTGCCTCCTCCTTTGTTTTTCCTCTACCATCCTGCCCTCCCTTCTCCACAACTACACTCCCTCCCCCCGCCAACCCCCCACCCTGCCCCCCCCATCAAAGTTGTAAAGTTCGTTTTTCGGCATAACATCTTGTACATCTCATTGATGCAATGGGTCCATCTGTATACCTATTTAAACAATTTGTATTTTCCCTTCCCCTCCACAAATTATACCAGCATCAAATACAGTGAAAACAGGGGTTATACCGTGGGGGAGGGAAATACAAAGCAACAAAAAATCACTTTATAAATACATTAGAAACAATACCAAGAAAGAAAAAAACACTTATGTACTTATCTTGGGGCCACCTCTGGTTTTGTGGTGGCTGATTAGAGATAAAGTCCCATGGACTTTCCTGCCTGGGCTGGTTTCTAACTGCAATCCTCAGATCTCAGTCTCTTGAGAAGCTAGGATTACAGGCATGAGACATCAGTGTGAAGTATTTACTATGAATAGATATTGCATTTTTCCAACAGACTTTTCTGTGTTCATTTATTGATCGTAAAATCATTCTTTGGCTTGTTGACATATGGTAGATTATGTTAACTGATTCTGTAGCACCAGAGCAGAATTGTGTAGCTTCCCTAAATTCTGTTGCTTATTGTGTATCTTTATTTCATGAAATGTGGGAGGTAGTTTTGTTGAATATACATGTATCTAAATTCATTAAACATTTGGTTTTCTTTTTCTTTCTGTGTTCTTTCTTCAATCTTGCTAACAGTCTTACAAAAATGCACTGGAAAATATTTCTCACTATTTTCTCTAAATGATTGTATAAATTAGTAAAATTAATAAAAATTGCTAATTAGATGTTTGGCAGAATTATCCAAGAAACCACTTGTATATGCAATACAGATCTCTACACACATCCTTGTATATGCACACACATATCCCTACACATACACACCTCTACAGACACACGCCTACAAACACACACACACACTGACCCCCTGACACACAAACTTCTACACACACATACACACACACAAACCCCTATACATATACATACACACATTGACCCCTATACATATATACATACACACTGACTCCTATACACACATACCTACATATACACAGCGACCATTACATACACACACACACACACACACATACACACACCACATTTTGTTTTATGGCTCAGAATTTAATCCAACTTGATAAATGATCCATGAGCATGTGGGAAAAAAAGTGCATTCTCACTCAGTGAGATAAAAGAAAGTTTGCAGTGACTGCTACTGATATGCTATCCATTTACCAAGCATCTTTAGGGGCAGAATGCTACCTTTTAGCTAAGCACAGGTATGTTCCTGAAATACAAGCCCTCACTTCTCAGTCTGCTCTGTAGCTATTGTCCAAACCAACTAAATCTTGGTCACTTATTTAGAGAAGTGGTATGTGGGAATTCAGGGAAGCAGTGAGGCCTTCTTCAGCTCTCCTTGGTCTTGTTTGGACCCCACGAATCACGTTGGCCACAGGCAGCTTGGAGAACTCCACAGACAGTAGATGAAAGAATGAAAAGACTTGAAGCATGCTGGTTTTGAAGGAATATCACATCTGGATATTCAGCACACAGATGTCTTTTACTGAAATGAATAAACCTTTATGTGCATAAATTAAGAAGTAAAAATGAGAAAAATTTGTATTCTCATATTAATTGATATGTATCTATATCAAATAAATCTTGTCAAATGATTGGCTTCTAGATCATCAATATGAATACTTTGTCATAATTCCAACAGTTAGTAAGATTAGGTGATGTAGTTATATCTTCATCTTTAGCTATTTCATGTATGAATGTCGCAACGCCTGTTTCTTTTTAAATTACCATTTGCTTTCTATTTTATTGTGCTGTTTATTTTCAATCTATTTGTGCTGCTGAATGCAAAGCGGTGTTCCATAGCTCCATATGGTTGAGCTGGGGTTCCTGTGTCCTCTGCCTGTCTCTTCCGCTGGTCCTTCTGGGATTCCATTGACACAAATAGTGAATATTTTGTGGATATTAAGTGGCTAGTCGGTGGATATTGTGTTGTATCCCACCCATCTCTGGCACTCTGCTGTATTTTTTCCACTCTGTTTTACCTTTGATGTTTAGATTGACTGGATTTTATTGATCCATCCTCAGACCTACTGGTTCTATCATTTATCAGCTCCCCTACTGGACCCAACCAGCAAGTTCCTTCCCTTTATTAGACTGTCAACTCCATAGTTACCAGTTTCCTTTTTATGAGTTCTATTTGGGGCTGAAATTCTATACTTTTTTTTCAGGTGAGTTCAGATTTTTTAAGCATTTATAGGATCCATGTTTTACAGACTTTGCCAAATATTTCTCATATGTGATCTCAGTGTTGTCAATAGAATCTCTGCTTTTTCCATCAGTTTGACTTTTTTTTTGCTCCTTGCTTCTGGACAGCTTCTCTGTGGTGTTAAGAGACAGAATCCTGATCAACCCTCAGCAGGAAGTCACATGGGTATGCTCACAGCACATGTCCTAGTCTACTTCTGTGGGGTGCCATTGAGAGATAGTTTGGGTTTCAGACCTTCGCAGCATCAGTGTGGTCTTTCTGGTCTCTTGTCTCAGCCTCAAAGGCATAAGGCTGTCTCTGTACTCAATGAGTTTTCTACTGTTGTTGAACATTAGCTTAATGATCCACATCTGTCATTGTACAGTTCTGAAGGTGGTAAGTCTCACACGGGCCTCACTGGGCTGAGATCAGGGTGTTGGTGGAGCTGAGTTCCAGGATGCTCTGGGTGGGAGTCATTCGGCAGTTTCCCAGGTCATCTGCATTCCTCGCCCTCTGTGTTTTCCTCCAGCGTTCAAGGTCTGGAGCATGGGTCAGGCCTTCTCACATGGCACTGCTCCAAACCACAGGCCTCTGCTCCCTTTCCACTGACAGAAACCTGTGGGATTGTGTTGTAGCCAGCGGGGCAATCTCTCCTCCCTGTTATCACAGTGGTGAAGTCCCCTGTGATACATTTGCCCATTCCTCAGATTTGAGAGAACCCATCAAAAAAGCTCTCTACATCTAGAAGCCCCTGGCTTCTCTGGCATCTGGCTGGAAGAAGCAGTTGAAATTCTCAGGGACAGAGTCTTTCTGAACTGGCCCCATTATGGAGAACTTCCGCTGGTCGATGCCCTTATTACCTTGTGTGTCAGAGAGCCACCTCTGTGCAAGGGACATGGGTTGGAAAAAAGTCGGTCCCTGCCATATAATTTTCTATATTAGACATATTGCTTATTTTATTTAAGCTCCTTAGATGAAGGTGTAATTCACAAGTAAGTATTGTGGCCTGCGAAGGTGTACAAGCTGATGATTGATGCACTTCGGCACTGAAAATGACTACTAGGAGAGAGCTGGGTACAGGTGGCCCAGGCCTGTAATCCTAGCTAATCAGGAGGCTGAGATCCCAGGATCATGGTTCAGAGCCATCCCGGGGGAGAAAAAATCTATGAGACTCTTATCTCCAATTAACCACCAGACAATGGGAAGTGGTGCTGTGCCTCAAAGTGGTAGAATGAAAGAACTCAGGGACAGTGCTCAGGCCCTGAGTTTAAGCACCATGATCCCCACCTACACACACACACACACACACACACTCGGTTACTATGTTAAGAGTAATGACCATAGCCAAGAGCAATAGCAAGACTCATGAAGTTTCTCTGCCCGTGGTACTGACTGACCACAAGGCTGACTCTGCCCTGATGTTGGAGAACAGCTATTATACAGGCGGGCTGCCTTGTCTGTTCCTTCCTGTCACCTCAGATGTCTGTGGATAACTGCAGGCCTTGTTAGTGGAGAGGATTAGATAAATTATTGTATTGAAGTTTGTATCTTCTTACTTCTGACCTTTTGGATATCTTGATCTGTTTTATGTGGCCAT
Source organism: Dipodomys ordii (assembly GCF_000151885.1). NCBI lineage: Eukaryota > Metazoa > Chordata > Mammalia > Rodentia > Heteromyidae > Dipodomys > Dipodomys ordii. The sequence goes on along the minus strand of NW_012267259.1, from coordinate 17,700,186 downwards.
TTGTTCTCCTATATAACTGTCCAAAAGATTAAAAATTAATTTTACTCTTCATTAAACTACATATTAGAATTTGTAAGGTTCATAATTAAGGTGACATTATCATTAATAAAGTAATTGAAGCTTCATTATTGCACAGTTAACAACTATTAAAACAGTTCACTTAGGAAATTATATAAACATGACTAGATTTCTTCCCTAACTTTTACTGAAGAGCCAAATTACAAACATATTTAAAATCACTATTCACTTTGGGGTTTAATTCAATTTTATTAGAAAAAAATAATGACTGTAATCTGTGGCAAATGCACATTCTAAGTATGACCCAGGGAATAAGAGAAAGTTTATGTAAATTTATGATATCTGTTATTAATGCAGAACTTTTACATGGACCACAAATCTCACATCCATCTAACTATTTGGTATCTGAGGACTAAAATTCACTATCCTCAGGTAACTAGTTTTACTTCAAAATTTCTAATTTCATTCTAATTTAGTCAAATGCATTCTAGACTCTTTACCTTCACAATGTTCAATTAGGAATGCTGAAAGTAGAAAATGAAAAAAAACTGTACAGTGAAAGTCACTCAAAGCAAAATCATTCAAGTCATTTGTCCATGCCATTGCCTGTCCTTGCTCAGACACGAAGATGAGAAGTTGTGGGAACAAAGAGAAGTGAGCGAGTGAGTGAGTGGGCTGCATTTGCTCCACAGCACAGCTTTCCTGTCACATGACATATGGACCCCAGGCCGCTGTGGAGCCACGTGTCTCTACATGAACAGAACCTTGTTCAGGGTAGATGCAGGTGAAGTTCTGTCCATGTGAAGATTAAGTAATATGATATCCATGAAAAACATCACTGGCATTTTGTCATATTTGTTATTTATTTATTGTTCATATCTAGTCTTTGTTGTGTAGTAGACATGGCATAAGAGACAGAAGCATAATTCATTCCTGATTCATTAAAACATCTCAGGTATAAAATGAAAATTATTTGGGAAAAGATTATCTTTGGGCATGTGTGAAAGCAGCAAAATGTATTTAGGGTCCTGGAATATTCTGTATCTTTGTCTGTGTGCTAATTATCTGTGTGCTTTCCTTGGCCAAAATTCATTGAATAGTACGTTTATTTTATGTTACTCTGTGCCCACTGTTCTTTAATCAAACCCTTTTAAGTGATGCTTGTGAATTGCCATTCTAAACACAAACTATTTATTTGGTTTGAGAATTAAAATGCAGGTGATAGAGGTTTTAACAAGTATACCAGATTGACTGCCCATTGATATGTAAGTCCAACTGAATTTGAATTTCAGATAAAAAACCTAACTTTTTCATGTGAGCATATTCTAAATATTTCATGGATATACTTTCAATAAAAACAGTATTTAGTGAGATGTCTTGAAAAATCCTATAACTTTTGTTGATTGAGTAGACAATCCTAATTACCAAGAAACCATAATCACTATAAATATTTCCTTTTTACTGCTTAAAAAGTTGTAGCCTTTTCCAACTTTCTTCAGAGAGCTTACTTTTTTTTCTCTTGGAATATTGTGAAGCTATTACAAATCTATTCTCGCTAGAGAAATCCAAAGACATTTTAATTTACAAAATGAGGACTACCAGACTTAGTTTTAAAGTATTAACCAGGAGAATTAAGTAGGAGGGAAAATGAGAAGAATGAAATTATCACATTGTAACTCTGAGAATTGCATTAACTTAATAATGTGCAGCTTTCCAAAATAAAATAACAGCCATTTAAACCTTTGGCAATAGTGCATTAATCCTACAGGTAGGTTATACTGTTTCCCTCTTCCTATTACATTATTTCCCCCAATTTTGATGTATATTTGGATGAAACTGTGCTTGGATTTCAGCATCAAACCAAGCATGCCAGCCAGTCTTACCACTGTGAGCAAATCTCTATTCTCTGACAGCAAGTTCTCAGTTGTGGTGGGATGAGAAGTAAAACCATGTGATATCTGGGGGAGTGAGATGGAAAAACCAAACTGGTAGGTCTTCAGAAAGCTGGTGGCTGAGAAACTTGACATGTAACATAAAGTATTTAATGACTCATAGAGAATAGAGGAGGGTTGACAATGCAATAATGGTTAATGTTCAATTTAAGATTTTAGTTTAGAGCCACTATTCTGAAGAATTATCTTCATATGTGTCAGACTTATTAAATATGTTCTACTTATTAAAGGTTATATTTACTTAATCCACTCATCCATGAGAGACACCTGGGCTGATACCATATTATAGCTATGGTGAGGTATGCAGTGAACATGGTTGCACTGGTGGTTTTACTGTAGCCTTGTTTGTGTTCTACTCGATAAATGCTCAGGGATGGGATTGCTGGATCATAGGGCTGTTTGATGTTTAGTTTTTTGAGGAACCTCTTCATCTATTAGAAGGTGTGATATTAGCTTGGTGCTCCTGTCTCATGCCTGTAATCCTAGCTACTCGGGAGACTGAGATCTGAGGATTGTGGTTCAAAGCCAGCCCAGGCAGGAAAGACTGTGAGATTCTTATCTACAATTAACCACTAGAAAAACCAGAAGTGGTGCTGTGGCTTAAGTGGTAGAGAATTTGCCTTGAGCTCAGGGACAGTGACCAGGCCCAGAGTTAAACCCCAACATACACACACACACACATACACACACACACACACACACACACACACGCACGCACACACACACACACACACACACACAAATAAAAAAAAGAGTGATGTTGTATTATTTGGAAGGAAAATTAAGTGAAATAAGCCAGACAGAGAAACAAAGGTTGCATGTTTTCTCTCATTAGTAGTACTTAGGATGTGCCTATAAATCTATAAGTAATCATACTGGGAGGTATGCAAGTTACAAATGAATTAACTGAATTAGAATAGACAATATGAAGAGCTCAAATCATACAGCTGTTTAGACAGACTAATTCAAAGCCCAACAAAATAAGCACCAAAAATGGATACTGGCAAGGGACATGGTAGGGAGACACTGGGGGAAAGAGAAGACCGCAGTCAAGAATTCATTGTATATATCACAAAACTGAGAAATGTGCTGGGTGCTGCTGGCTCATGTCTGTAATCCTAACTACACAGGAGGCTGAGGTCTGAGGACTGTGGTTCAAGGCTAGACTAGGTGGGAAAGTTACATGAGACTCTAATCTTCAATTAACCACCTGAAAATTGGCAGTAGCACTGTGGCTCAAAGTGGTAGAGTGCAAGCCTTGAGCACAAAAGCTCAGGGACAGTGCCCAGGCTCCAAGTTCAAGCCCCATGACTGACAAAAAGGAAAAAAAAGACAAGAAAAGAAATGTAAGGGGAGGTGTGGGTCTCAGGGAGATGAGGTTGTTGAAGGAGGTGTCACACAGTTCAAGATACATTGTATTTACATACTGCTTTCTTAAAGGACCTCTCCCTTGTACAACTACCTAAGGATAAAAAAGAAGTTATATTTAAGTTACGTTAATAAATTCTCTAAAACCATACCCATTATTGGATGATTTCCCCCTCAAATAATATAGTCATATAAAATGTCTCTAATTCTAAGCAAAACCAAAGTGTTTAAAGTGATAAGGCAGGTGCTGGTGGCTCACACCTGCATTCCTAGCTACTCAGGGGGCTGAGATTTGAGGATCACAGTTCAAAGCCAGCCGGGGCAGAAAAAGTCCCTGGGAGACTCTTATCTCCAATTAACCACTCAAAAAGCCAGAAGTAGAGCTGTAGCTTAAAGTGGTAGAGTGCTTGCCTTGAACACAAGAGCTCAGAGACAGAGCCCATGTCTCGACTTCAAACCCCATGACTGACAAAAAATAAAAAATAAAAAGTAAAGAAATAAGAAGCTGAAGTGAGTTGTCATGTAATTGATAGTGTCACTTTGACTATAGAGCTTATTGTGAAATGAAATACCATGTTATATTTAAGTCCTTTCCAATTAGATGAGTTGTAAGCAAATGTAACGAGCAGAAACAGATTGCAACATGAACAAGGTCGAAAAGCAACAGTCTTTATTTAATCCTACTATCCAGGCTAGGGTAAGCTGACAGAGAAAACAAAAGCAAGGTCACGTTTCTCAGAAGGAATCTACTGGCAATGTGAAGGTGCAAAGTGGTGGTAGATGTGGGTGAAACCCAGAACTCCATCATTCCAGGAGAAATCTCTACCACGGAGACACATCCCCAGCATCTCTTGGTGGTGGGGACCCTTTTTTTCCTGCTCAGAGTTTTTGGGATATTTATCCCCTCATTCATCAGCCATAAAAATGACCGGAGCAGGCAGAAGGCTTCAGGGGGGCCAGGAGAAGCCAGTGCAGCTGTGCGATCACCGGCCTTATGAACGATTCCCAGGACTTTCCACAGCCCCCAAGGCCAGATGTGCCCTAGCCCGATAAGGATAATTGCTGCTGGAAATCCAGAACTGATTGACTAAAAGGATTTAAAAAATGTATGCTGCTAACAATTTCCCTTATTACTTCAGAAGTTAAGATGACTTTTCAAATTAGGGGAAAAAATGCTAAATTGCCCTTGTCTGCAGACAATACATCATGTCTCTAGTAAGCCTTACCCGATCCCACCAAAACGCTGCTATAACCAGCCCTTTTCCAAGGTACAAAATAAAGATAGAAATTAGTAACCTTTCTAACTCACAGAAGATTATTTAAAGAAGTCAAGAAAACAATTCCGTTCACAACAGCTAAACTGAAAAGTCAGGCGAAATACTTAATAATAATGAATCAAGTAACAATTAAGTCATGAAGACAAAAGATCTATGTACTGTAAGTCATAAAGACAGTAATGAAAGAAATTGAGGAGACACAAATGAATTAAATGATATATCATGTTAGTGAGTCAAAAGAATTAATATACTTAAGAACAGATACTACACTTGATCTTAGCCAAAAGGTTGAGAAGCAATAAGAATTAATGCATTTAAGTGTCCATATCATCCAAAGAGATCTCCAGATTCAATCCAGTTTCTAAGTCTACTTCCCTAACAGGTACACGTGAAATTGTGACCCCCATCAATTGTAATCCTACCCTTCAAAAATTGTTCCTAGCCCAGCTCACACCTGTAATCCTATCTACTCTGGAGGCTGAGATCTGAGGATCTCGGTTCAAAGCCAGTCCAGGCAGGAAACTCCATGAGAATCTTATCTCCAATAAACCACTCAGAAAACCAGAAGTGGCTCAGTAGCTCAGTGGTAGAGCACTTGCCTTGAGCTGAAGAGTTGAGGGACAGCGTTCAGGCCCAGAGTTTAAGCTCCACGACTGACCAAAAAAAAAAAATTGTTCCTGTACCCTTATGCTAGAAAGTGAGACTTGATGCAAAATGTTTAGCACTGTGTGACTGTTGTACATACAGGAAGGGGTAGCTTTCTATCATTGGTTTTACTAAATTAAAGCAAGGACTCTAGCTCTCTTCTGTGACTAGGAAACATAAGTTATTGCTGAAGAGTATAGAAAAGCGAAAGCTTCGGTATAAATGTTTGTCCCAGCCACATGTGTGTTTCCTGTCAGTATTTCATATTTTCATCTTGACATGACACCAATTTCTGCCTGGAGTGAGCTGGTATGTTTGTTATCCATTAACTTTGACAGCCTGAACACACTTGATTAAATATTTAATCGAAAGGGCATTTGTTTGTACCTATTTTTCATGGAGCTTGCAACGTTTTTCTCTTGATTGAAGTTAAGGGCAAGTGAATGTGCTGCAGGTGATTTTCAGCAACTGGTCAATATCCCTAAAGGTATGATTCATTTTGAAAATCTGTAAAGATCAAAGTGCAAGCCTATTTCCTTCACCTTTCTTTCAGTATGAATAGTTCTCCTGGTCAGAAGAAAAGCTATGCCTGTGACCTGGTCGCAATGGACATTTAGTTGTCACTCAGGGGCTTACGATGCCTGTCACCCCAGCTGCACAGGAGTCTGACAGTGAATATGTCAGTTCTAGGTTACCTTAGGCAAAAGACCCCATCTCAACAGAAAGAGCTGGTGGAATATACAGTTGTCATTCCAGCTATGTGGGAAGTTTAAGTAAGAGGACAGTGGTTTAGGTTGGCTGAGGCTAAAAGAGAAATCCTGTCTCAAAAATGATCAGAAGCAGAAAGGGCCATGGTACCAAACAAAATAAATTGGGAAAAGGGAAGGAACACTAAACCCCACATATTATTACTTCAAAGGAGCCCATAAGGAAGGTCGCATGCTGTCCCTTCCAACTACGAGTTGAGACAGAACTGGGGCTTCGTTGCCAGGTGATGGGCTTTTGGAAGGTGACCTGGTGATGACTCACTCAGTGAACTCTTCCCTTAAAGAACTCATCATTCGATGGCCTGGGAGGGGCAGGGTGGAAAGCAGGAGAGGGCAGGAAGTAGGTCAGCACGACTGCGTCCTGGGGGCATGTCTCACCTCCTCCCTGTCCTGTATGCCCTGCTCCACCTGCACCCCACCTGCCACGGGGGCGTCAGCCCTGCCACTGGCCAGCTCACAACAGCCAGGGACAGGGATCCAAGACTTGAAATAACTGCTTTCCCCGTTTACATTTTCTTTTTCAATTCTCCCCAGCACTTTGGTTGCAGTGAATGTTTGCCTGACACATGGCGTTGTAGCAAACAAGGCAGAGCCAGGATCTGTGGGCCTTGGGAGAGGTTGGTGGGGGAGAAGCCCAAGTGCACAGATGGATGCCCACTGTCTGTGAGTGTCACCACGGAGAAGGAGCACCGACGTGCACTGTACACCTGACGTGCAAATTCACCCGTGCAAGCCATCTGTCTGGTGTGGAGGCTGCTGTGGGTACAGCCCACAGCCCACTACATGTACAGAAAAGAAGCAGTTTTCTTTCTTCTCATGTAAGTTTTAAGCACATGGAAACAGATAGCAGTGTAATGGTTATCCTGGCACAATCCTAAGGATTAAAAAATAACTTCTAGGGGACGTCTGTAATCCTAGCGACTCAGGAAGCGGAGATCAGAGGATTGTGGTACATAAACAACCTGGGCAGGAAAATCTGTGTGATATTTTTCTTCAATTAACCAGCAAAATGTTGGAAGTGGAGCTAGGATCAAGTGGCGAAATTGTGCAGGGACATTCCCTAGCCCTACGTTCAAGCCTCAGGATTGGCACACATACACACACACACACCTTACACACACAATTTGTAACATATGAGCAGTTTTATATATAACATAACTTTTTCATAAAACTTTCCATTATAAATAGCAAATAAGTAAATTGTGAAAATTATATTCATGTGGCTAATTATCCAACTGTGGCATTTACAATATAATTGCAAAATTTACATTTTGCAATATCATTACTTTCCAGAGCGATTTTTCTTATGCACAGTTATAGGTCTCAGATTGTTTCTCTGTCCTGCCTGGAAGAACAATTCCTTACACGCAGGAGCGAGTCATTCCATACCAGTCTGAGGTGAGGATGAGGTGGGATGTAGCTTAATTTACGTGGGAGTGCCCGATCACTTCTGGAGCTCAGACACTGGCCTTGGCTGCCTGCAGGTGACCACAACACATGTGGCCAGGCTGTTGGAGAAAGAAACGTGGAATTTGGTTAGGAATAGGGTGCCAATTCTCACTTCATTCCCTGTTGGTAGCTGTGAAAATTGTCTGTGTCTCAGTTTTACCTCTTCCCCTGAAATTCTGTCTAAGTCTGGATGTGTTGGAAAATTCTGATGTTGTAATATGTGCCCAGCAATTAGGATCCAGTCCACATTTGTTGACTAAAGGAATAACAGTGTGATGGAGAAACAATCGTGTGGTTAACAGACAGAGAATTAGAAAGGCAGCTCCCTGAATGGGAAAAGACATGGTACGATTTTAAAAAGACATCAGAAACCATTGCAGTTTTAGCTATCCATTGAAGTTAAGTGTTCATAGTACATGGAAAAATCAAGAAAATATAAAACGAATAAATGAAGATATTTAATATATAAAAGTTCTTCACCGTGGATTCTACCAGTATCTATGAGGCTTCTAGAAAGTTCCTGCTAAGACATTCAGATACGACCCCATGCATGCCACAGCTCCGGCCCTGGTGGGTGACAAACCCTCCTAGTAAGGCTGAAAGAAGTCATTAGCACTGGAGGCAAATTCTGATAATGGCTATACACTTTGCCTCTACATTAAATACACACATTCCCAGATTAAGCGATTTTTGCTGGGCCGCATTATACTATGCAGAATGATCTTTGGCAGATGCTTGTAGTTGTGTTCTCCTAATCTAGGTTTTGTTTTAAAACTTTTTCTTAGTTGTGTTTCTCAAAGATCAATTTCTATTTTTAAAATTTAATTCCATAATACCTTTATGATGGAATCACTTTGATTTCTCCTTGATCCTGATGATTAGTTTGTAAGTTAATGGATATTTTGAAGGATCATATCAGCTTATAGATAGTATCCATTATTATCTGCCTTGTTTCATTGACTTCTATTCTTTTGTTTATTGACTTCTATTCTTACCTTTAGTATTTCTGTATTTGAGCTTAATTAATTCTTATATCCTATAGGTATTTAAATGACAGATTAAAACACTGCTTTTAACTAATTCATTCTTCTTTTCTAATATGGCCATTAACAACATAATCTTTTGACATATTTTGATATTATAGCTGAGAGTGTTTTGAAATTTCCCTTTTTATTTCCTCTTTGACCTGTGAGTTATATGTAACTGTGCTATTTAATTTCCACACATTCAGGGAATTCACAGAATCATCCATTATTTTTAAAATAAATACCCATGTATTCATATCCGTCCATTTGAATATAAAATCTTAGATTTTACTGACCTAATTTATATTCTTTAGGAATTTTAATATATATGTAGATATGTGTTTTTGCTTATTTAGCACCACAGGTGATTTCATATATACTCAAGCAGTTTGGCTCTGAGTAGGGTTGTTAGCTGCAGTATTATGTAAAGAGCAACAAAACAAAGTTGATCAATTGAATTCAGATCTTCTTTACCTTCATTGATACTCTGTAACTTTAAATTAGCTGTTATAAAAAGAAGATTCAAATTTTTCCATTATGTTTTGTCAGTATTCTCCTATGCATTTAAATATATACATATATATCTATATATAAATATATAGATATATATGTCATTAAGGTGCTGTATAGTGGGGTTCCTATCTCACAAGTCAGGTAATAGGTACATTTCTCTTTGGGGCATTGTCACTCTTTCCTTCTCTTTTCCTTACATTCCCTCTCACCCCCCCCCACAAGTGCATAGTTCATTTTCCATGGTGTTTTGGATTGTGTTTTTGTGTGTTTTGGATTGATGTTATCAGCTGCTTACCCATTTAGGGTCTGGTTGTATGTAAATGAATGCACACTTTTATAAGCTATTGCTGAATGACCCTCAAGAAGTGTTAGGCCCGTGTGTTCCCCACTACACTCTCATAACTGAAGATTCTCTGAGTGTCACCAGAGTTTTCCGTCAAGGCATACTTGAGGGATGAGGCATGGCATGTCAGAATTATTTTTAACTCCTGTTTCTCTGTGTAATTTGAATATGTTTTAATATCTCTTACTGTGAATGGGCTGCTCATGGTTTTGTACTATGAATTTAGGATGTAGGCCTTTATCTGTGGTCAGGGTTGTGAGTAGTTTCTCCCTTATCAGTCAGTGTATGTTCATTTTGATTCTAGAGTGCTTTTGTCATTAAAATATAAATGCACTAAAATGTATCAATTTTTTTTAAATCTAGTGTTTCTGGACAAATTTAGGAAAGTGTTATTGAAATCCAGATTATACATAGCTATCTATGTTTTGTTCTAGTACTTGCATTATTTCACTTTCTGCATACATGTCTCAGATCCATTTGAAATTTGTTCTTTTTCTTGGTGTGAGGAATAAATCTAATTTTATCTTTCCCAAGGCTGCTTTTTTAGATCAATGACTGGAGACAACATTTCTATTATATAATAGTTTTAAATGTAGTTGGGTTTATTTCTGTACTTCCTATTCTAGTCCATGATATTCTTGTTTTTGCAAGTAACAAAAGCTTACAGCTTAAAAGCTATAAGATATGAGCGCTGTGACGGTATAAAACTTTTCCCATCAAAAGTTGTAGGCTGTCAAGATTCCTACTCATAGATGTATTGATATTGATCCAGAGCAAAGTATATGGGTATGTGTAGATTGCAGATGCATTATGCAACCTGATGTACAATAAATCACAAGCAGAACTATTATGTTATCAGGGATGAATAATCTACTAGCAAATCATTTGCGGGGAGGTTGGTGGAATGTAAGCTCAGTCCTCATAATTGGTCAAGTATGCATTTCACTGTGGAGGAATCATTTATTAAAGTCCTAGGAACAATGGCACCAAACGTGTTAGGATTCTTCTTATGTTATGAAATAAATATACACAAATACACGCACACATTTCCTTGTGAATAGTAAACGGCAGGTTTACTTCTTAGCTTAGTGAACAGCGAAGGTGGAACGCTTCACTACTTTTATTTTAGCAAAGTGCCAATAATTCTCAAGTTTTATTCCTCTCCCTGTCCTTTGTCCACTCTTACCTCCACATCCTCAACTCTGGATGGGAATCCACTCTAAGAAATGCTTTTTTACATGATGAAAGAGTTCTTTTCAAATAAACTCGCAGCACTTTATGTTTAAGTAATGACTGTGGCTAACGATCTCTCTGTAACTTTCCTGATGCTGTTTTCTGATGGAAGCTTTGATAGCAGCTGGCCCACTCACAGATCCTATGGAGAAATAGGTAAGGGCTTGCCAACGAGGTTAGAAAGTGAGTCATGTTGACAGATGGTTGGGAGAGGATTTTCAATTATGGAAAGCATGGGGCTAATGAGTCGAGAAGCCACAGATAGAAGCTCACAGGAACCGAGTGCCTTATGTGGAGACTTCCTTGTGAGCACACGTGGATGACATAGAAAGGCCATAATTCAAAACACCTTTTGGTAAGAGTTTTTTTTTATTAAACTTACATTTGAATTTGAAAGGTGACACTTCTAGGGAAATTCTAACAGCTTGAAGTATTTTCCTTTTTCTCAGGGTTTAGCACGTTTAGCCTTCTAAGAAATGCCGGGTGCTGTTCTGAATGAGATCAGGAGAAGAGGACTGTGCTCTCTTCCTCTTTCCTCCTCTCCTCCATTCCTCTTCCTCGTCTTATCTTGCACCACATCTAACACTAGTCACTTCATTATTTTTTTTGGTCAGAATTTGATAGGATAATTTTTTATATTCCACATTACACCTTTCTTTCTATTCCTGGAAGCTGCACTTTTGTGACAGATGGCGAAGAGGCAAGTTTGGAAGGGACTCTTTTGAGTTGAGTGTGTGAAGCAGCCCAGAGACATTCAAAGACAAATACACAGAGCACAGAGCATAGCTTTTCCCTTTGTCCCCAAGGTCAGGACTTTTTTTTCCCCCTGATTAAGCTAGCCATTCTTTCTGAGTTAGGGAAAGCTTCTAATTCTGCAAATCTAATTATTTTAAGACATGTAAATACTGGGCATCTGTGCAGGGTTTTCACATCTGCACAGATGAAGGACAGTGAAATACTCACCATCAGAACCCCACGGTTAGACTCCTGGTTCTGGAACTACAGATGTTCCTAGATGATTCCCAGCACTAGTGCATCGTGGCTTTTAAATGTGTACAGTGGGAACAACAGCCTACAGGGAGAGTAAATTTAAATATATGTGGAGACACAGCATAAATGGTCAATGCAAGTTATCACAAGAATATCCTTGGGTGATCCATTTATTTTCCTGATCTTTGTTGAACTATGTAGTTTTTTTAAAAAAAAACAAAACTTAATTTTACTTCTATTGTTTATAATTAAGGTGAACAGTCTGGTATTTTTATACACCTATTCCTGGTAAAATGATTACTACAGGCAAGCCGATTATGCCATCATCTCATCATGCAGTTATCTTTTGTGGATAGACAGGTTAAGAGTATCAAAAATGTACTCTCATAAAAAGCGTCCTAGAGCACCGTTCAGTATTATTGGTTATAGCCTTTGTGGTGTGTGTTGGATCTCTGGAAGTCTCCTTTCTACAGAACTGTGATGTTGCTGTCTCCTTAGCCCTTTGAGTCAAAATATGCCATCCAGAAATGTGAAAGTGAATCTTATTGTGGATGAACAAGTGGTTAGAGCCAGCTGTGGTTTATGGATTGCTGTATTTTAGGTGAGAAAGACCTTCTCTAGGAGAAAGCAGAACTACAGAGGAAGAGGCAGAGGACAGAGAACCTGGCAGGGCTCATTGCCACGTGGCTCAGCCCCAGGGGCCATGCTGTTCGACTCTTGGAGATGCACAGTAATGCAGCCCTGTGAGGGAAGCCAGGGAAGCGGATGGCTGAGTGTGAGAGCCTGGTACTTAATTGTTTTATATCCTCATTTAAATGCAAGCTGGGTTCCCAAGATAGACATGCCTTCATCCCAACAAAGGGAGAATTTCACTGACAAAAGTGAATGCTCAGATCACAACTTTGGAGAATCAGTTCTCTGCAAATGCTCCGTTGATGTTTGACTCCAGCTTCTGTCAGCTGGGAAGGAATTGACAAAAGCATGAGAGCCGCAGCATAATTCTCAGCCATAATATTATCTATAATCTCCTTCAGGAAGAAATGCCAGTGGATGCAATAACTTTTACTTTCAAGTATACACAAAAGGCAAATTTGCCAGATTGCAGATTGAGGCAACTTTTAGCATACTTCCATTGTGTGCTGATAAAAAGAGAGAATACAATCACGGAGGCATTTTGATTGGACTATTAATCCCCTGTATTATAAAAACAACTTGATCTAAAGGTTCTAAGCTTCCCATCTCAGTTTCACATGGCAGAGAACTTAACAAGACATCTTGCTAACAGATGAATCAGTCCACGGTTGCTGTGGTGCCGGGATTTTAAGTCAGCATGGAACAGAAGCCTGGGAGAGTGAATTTGAGTTTGTGCATCTGTATCAGCTACACACATGCACTTTTCTTTTTCCAGTTCTAGGGCTTGAACCCAGGGCCTGGGCTCTGTCCTTGGGCAGTCTTGCTCAAGGTTAGCCTTCTACCATTTTGAGTTTGGCTTTCAGATTTTGTGTGGTTAATTGGAGATGTGAGTCTCTTGGCCTTTCCTGCCAAGGCTGACTTCAAACTGCAATCCTCAGATCTCAGCCTCCAGAGTAGCTAGGATTACAGGCGTGAACCATCAGTGCCTGGCCATATGCACTTTGTAGGGTTAATTCTTTCATGAATTTCTTAATTTATTTTATTCATCCATCCTCATTTTGTTAGAAAGAGATTTATTTAAGTAGAACTGGGAAGGATCGGCTAGGGGTAGAGCTCAAGTGAAGAGTGCTTGCTTAGCAAGCAGAAGGTCCTGGGTTCAGGCCCCATAAAACAAATACATAATATAATAAACAAAATACAAATTTTTAATAAAGGAATTTCCTCTTCTTTGGGGCTGGGAAGGTGGCTAAGTGGTAGAGCGCTTGCCTTGCAAGCCTGAGGCCCTGGATTCAATTCCTCAGCACCATATAAGCAAAAAGAAAAAAGCCGTAAGTGGCGCTGTGGCTCAAGTGGTAGAGCGCTAGCCTTGAGCTGAAGAGCTGAGGGACAGAGCCCAGGCCCAGAGTTCAGGCCCCATGACCGGACCCAAAAAAATAAAATAAAATAAAGAATCCTATGTTTCTCCCAAGGAAAATCAGAAAGAAGGGGAGCACATGTCACCCAAAATAGATATGCTTGTTGCTTATAAAAAAAGTTGAACAGGGCTGGGAAGGTGGCTCAGTGGTAGAGCGCTTACCTTGCATGCCTGAGGCCCTGGGTTCGATTCCTCAGCACCACATAAGCAAAAGAAAAAAGCCGGAAGTGGCACTGTGGCTCAAGTGGTAGAGCGCTAGCCTTGAGCTGAAGAGCTGAGGGACAGCGCCCAGGCCCAGAGTTCAGGCCCTACAACCGCCCCCCCCAAAAAAGGAATTTCCTCTTCAAAATTAAAAAAATGAAAGGATAGAAGAAAGGACACTAAGAAGTGAGGAAAAGAAACATAATTACTTAAAGGGTGAAATGAGGAAAGAATTCCAGATTAAAAGAGATAACTAAGATTTTAACTTGATACAGTTATAAAGTTGGTGCTTTTTTTGGTAAGCAGACATATAACTCAACAGGGAGATGTATATGTGAAACCTATTTGTATGTGGGGATACATAAGTCATCAATTGTTAGTATAAATATTCTTTCTCAAGAGACTGCTTTAGCTCCAAGTGTTTTGTACATGTTAAAGGATAGACGAATAATCAATCAATCATCATCATCATCATCATCCAACCTGGTTCATCATGCCAGATCAAAAGGACAGAATGCAAGATGTTATTAAGTGTTGAACAGCGAGTAATACTCAGAAGTCAACATAATCAAGACCTTGTGTGTTCCATTTAGTCTGGTTTCATAGTGCTGGGACCTAATCCAGGATGGCACACATGCTAAGTGAGTGGGTTTTTTTTTTAATTACTCAGCCACATTCCAAGCCCCAAAAGATACTTTTGCTTACACAATGATAATTGATATACATCTTGGTGAGTAAAGCATTCTCTGAAGTCTTGATATTTTATTGTAATCAAAGACCTAAAAATGTCCTTTCTGCCTGTGCTCGATAACAGTAGAGCGTCTCTGGGTCCTGAGAAAGCATGCTTCAGAAGGAGGGGAGACTTTGAACTCATGTAATTTTAAAAAGCTACCCAGGTGATTACTTTCTATCAACCAGCAAAAGGAGCCAAGTCCAAAGCACAGCAGACTCTGTTTTATGCCAGCATTGTTGTTTTATATTGTAACCTCTGGGAATGAGACTCCTGTAGCCACACAGGAAACTTGTGTGATTCATTTTTTTTCATGAAACTTCCCTAAGCTTCACTTAGAGAAAGACAAGGGCAAAGACTCAATGGTTGTCGGTATTTCACAGGATAGACATTGGGAATAGACATTCCTTGATAAAAAGATGTCGACCCTCTCAGGGTATTTCAGTCATTCCTCCAGTGAACAGGAGGGTGTATACGAAGGGTAAATATTTCAGTTACGTGACACCTGCCTTCTCCCTGGGGATGGGCAAGACCAGCTTCTGCCTTTGGATTTCAGCTCTTACATTATCAATGTACTATTTGGAAGGGGATTGGAGGAAGACAGAGGAAGAGATGAAGAAGATTAATTGGAGGGTCATTTAGTGTTTTCTTTTTAAACAGTATTGTGTCTTTTTTGTTGGTGATTTTGAACTAAGAGTAGCTTCTAAGCTAAGATTGAAACGTGTCTAGAGCTCCAGGGAGCAGTAAGCCTGCATCAGCCCTTATGTAGCATACAGGTATGTTAGAACTGCTTCTTGAGGCCCAAGGCACACTGCTGTGATGGGGAGCCCATGTTCACTCAGCAACAGCAGCACATACAGCAAGTTGATGTATGTATCAGCAGACGAAGTGAACCTAAACCTATGCTTCTATTGGGAGCGGTCATTTAATATTTGCTTGTTCATTATTAGCAGCAAATTTATAGTGCATACCATCACAAATAAGGCAAACCCAAATTTATAAAGTAAGGATTATTTACCTTATCTCTAAATGAGTGTAATTTATTGGTGATTCTTAAAAGATTTTGGAATTGAGTAAATATATGTTCCTCAGTGACTGCTGTGCATGTATTATTTCAATATATCTCATGTATATAAAAACATTTCACACTAATTCAGTCATCATAATTATTGGCTGTAACATTTACTGAGAAGGGTGCACAGCACAACACACATGTTTCCCCAGCTGATGCTCGGAGCAAGCATATAAACTATTGTTGCCCCATTGTACAGAAGAGCACACTGGCAGAGCACACAGAGAGATTTTGATGTTATCCCCAGACATTTTGTTAGTGAAAGTTAGACTAAGGATTACAGACAAATTACGTATATACCATATAAGAAGTAGCCTAAATGTATTCCTAAACTACTACATTTCATAATACATTTAGTTATGTAATACTATTACATAATTACATGTTAGCAGATAAAATAATTTGTTTGCTGTCTGCTGTCTTAGACAACACAATCCCAGTGAAGAAAGATGTTTTGGTTTCCTTGTCTGCTTGGCTTTTATGAGCTCATGTGCCCAGACTAGTCTATGAGCACTCAGTACTCGTGGAATGAAACACATAGGTGTGTGTTGCTTGTGGAACAGGTTCGAACTCATACAAAGTGTCAGTGTTACATCACTGAGGCAAGCAACTCCCAGAAAGACTCTAGAGAGAAGCACTAGTCTCTTCTCTAGCAATAATTGGTCTCATCAGTGTTAGAAGCTCACCGCGCCAATCTGAATTATGTTTAGAAGCTATGATCCATGAGCTCATGATTGTGGAGCAAGGTACCGGCCACGGAACAAAGTCAGAGCTGCTGTTGCTGCTGCACACGGCAGCATTGTCACCTTGCTGCAATCCCCAGCATCCTGCCACTGCTTCTCTCAACATTTGGAGTTGAATGATTTCTCCTTGGAACTAAGTTCAATTACAATTGTGTTAGTCCACTTTTTTCTGTTAGCCTCCCCTGAACTGAACTGAACATGAACTGAACCATATCTAAGCTACATCATTCAATTAAAAAAAAGATTTTTGGCAATCCCTACTGGACAAGTATTTAGTGCTTAATGTTAGGTGATTCCTCATGCCATGTGTGACCATTTATCCCTCGAAGCATAGCTGAAGTTGTCATTAACTACCTCCTCAATCAGACACTTCAAGAATTGATTGGGATTTTCCTGAGGAACTTCCTTCAGAACAAAATACCTCTGCGAAGAAGAGCAGCTAAATGTGACTATTCATAAGTAGCAATCGATGGAATAAAAAAGGTTTAAACTAATTTTGCGAATTCTTAACCAACTGCAGTTTATTAGGTAACTCTGAATTCTGCCATCATTCCCCCAGAAGTAGACTTCTCTGATGGCTAGTAAGAAAATTTAAGTGCTACCTTGAATTTGGACAATTAGTTTCCCTTTTAGGATGTAATGCATTTTAATAAGCTCTCAGGGAAAGAGACTGCTGCGAGGTGCTTACTTAATAGATACTGATGTGGATTGACTGACAGCACTGCATCCTGCCGGCCCTCTATGTGTTAGGGTAATGACTTAGAACTGTAACTGTGAAGACGTTTACTTATAAGACACTCAGCTGAACACTCAGCTGTCTCTTCTGCACTGGCGGGGGTCTCTTTCGTGAATCCTCATCTCATTCATTATGCTTGTCCTGCTATTCATCTGCCTTTATTCTTGACAGACGAACACACTCACCAGATCTATGGCACAGTTTGGCCAATAGTCCTGTTTTTTTTTTTTTTGTCAAGTACATGTTCTACAATGAAAATTGTAAACTGGAGGTTGGACTTACAATTTTCTACGGGCTTTTGAAAGAAGAAGTTCTGTAGACCATAGAATTTAGAGTCGAAGTCCGAAATGCAAGCTCCTCCTTTCTCTTGAGGCCGTGCATTTTTAGTTCAATAACATTGAAATGGCCAAGAGTCTGAAGACATGCATCCATAGGGCACCTGTTTTGCAAAGGTATATGGTAACTTTATTCACTATTAATAACATTTTGGAGCAGTAGTCAGATAGAAAAGTGGCCAGACAGAAAAATACAGTAGAACACAATGTCATAGAAGGCAAGAGGCTAACACTTTACAAGGAGAGCTCAAAGGCAACTGCCAACTGCCTCAAGTACAGAGCTTGTGGAAGATGAGGAATGGAGACTGGCTTTTAGACTAGGAACAAAATAGTCACAGGATTTGCAAAAGCGAAGTAGAGAATATGAACTTCTACTACAGATCATTCTGTATAGGAATTGCTCTCTTTCTGCTATTAACAGGAGCAGCAATGGAATGGTAGATGAAAGGAGAAATATGTTACAGAAAGCAGATACTAGATAAATCCTGTCATCGCCTTCAAAGACTGAGGTAGGAGGGGGTGAAAGATTTACTCAGAAGAGGAAAAGGAGTTTGCAGAGGAAAGATACTAGATGTGCAAGGCAAGGAGCCGTTCGCATAAACATGGAATTGACCTTTGCTGGCCAGGAAATTCATGGTACAAACAAAGGGAAGAATATAGTCTACAACAAAATTAGTAAGAATGAACTTCACCAACATAGCCAACCAACTGGAGTAAATTGTCGTTTCTAGAACACTCTGTTCAGTCACTACAGAGTATATTCTTCCATGTACATGGACAACCCAACAAGGCAAACCACACGTGGGAACTAAAATAAATTTAAATAAACATCTGTAAGTCTTCTGAGTGCAAGAAGGTTAAACAATAGGTATTTAGGAAAACACTTAAACACATGAGACAAAAAAGACTTAAACAACACTTAGAAATATGCCATTGTTAAAGGCATTGGAAAAATGATATCAATAATTAGGTGATGTTGCTAAAGCTTAGAAGATTCCTATGTATAAACAGTTGATTTAGAAAAGAAGGAAGGATCAACATCCATTTGTGTCTATCTTTAAAATATTTTAGAAATTTGAAAGTCAAAATAAAACCAAGATAAGCAGAAGTAAGGAGACAATAGATATTAAGAATAGAAACAAATAAAATAAAATGGATGAGTAATAGATCCATAAAACCAAAACCTAGCTTAATGAAGAAACGATAAAAGTCATTAACCTCTACCTATAAGAGCAGAAAAGATACAAACTACATTATAATAATAAAAGTATAATACCGCATTATTTCAATTATTAATAATGTAATATTACAAACAACTTTGTGCCAACGTATTTGACAAAGATAAAGTCTTTTAATTGCACATGTTTCCAAACTGTCTTAAGAAAAAAATAGAAAATATTAATCCTAATTAAAGTTTTTCATTAAATAAAATGCCAAGCCAAAATATCTTGCTTGAAGACTGCTATACAAATTTAAGGAAGAAATAATAACAATGTTACACAAAATATTTCACAGTGTAGAGAATAAAACATTTCATTACTTATTTTATGAGGCTAGAGTTTATCTGATTCTAGATTCATAAAGGACATTAAAAATAAAGGACCAACTGAAGAAAGCTTTTATTAATGTAGACAAGATGATCATTAATTATCAAACTGCACCCAGTCATATCTCATCAGCACACACATTTTTCCGTCAGCCTCTAGAATTCAGTATGTGTCCATTTCCCTCAACTTCAGTCGACTGACTTCATTCTTTCTATAAACCAGCATTTCAATGTAGCCCACACTTGCCTGGGATTCATATTCATCGTTTTCTAAGTTTTGTCACCACCGGAATCTCCACCAGGCCCACACCATTGAATCAAAATACATGAGAGTGTCTATCTATGTTATCTCATCTCCTATTTTACTCTGACACTTAAAAGTCATATGTTGTTGAGGCCTTTGAATCTCAAACTGTTCTTTTCTCCCAGTGTTCCACTATTCGGATGAATGGCTAAGGAAGAATCTGAAGCCCTAAAAAAAATGTAGAAACCTTTTTCTATATTGTAGAACATACCAGTGCCTGACAAAAAATAATCTGTGGAGGGAATGGGTGTATAGGAGAGAGATTCTCTGTTTCTGCTTCTTCATCCTCTTCTCTGACAGCTCTTAGTGACTCGGATTGACATGTGTGGACAGCGTCATACTTAATTCTGCAGAACTGAACTCATGCAGGTTGCTCCCTGGACTGTCAGAGGTACCAGCATATCCCGGTAATTTGATAGAGATGCAGATAGTAGGCCTCAGCCTTGCTGAAGGGGGAACAGCCCGGGTGGGGGTACAGAACTCCATACGGAAGTGTTCCATGTCTCCGTGGTTTTCGCGGGTATATTTGGAATACCTCGCAATGGCACCATGACTTGGGAAGCCCTACCTACTCCAGTGAGGAGCAGCTTCATTTTCCTTTTAGAGCTTCAGACTCCACTTAGCCCGATTGTATTTGTGCTTTCCTGCGGCGGAGATATCAGAAATGCTCCTACTGCTGACCTGGCTCAGCAAGGACGGTATGCATTCCATTTTAGAATCAAACGTAGTCTCTTCAAGTTTCAGTAGTGCAGCCTTTCGGAATATCCAAAAGAACTTTCTATGTGTTCAGTTAGGGTTTTGTTTTTCAAGATATGACATCACCTCAAAATAAATGAATGCTTTTGTAAGAAAAGTGGACTTCAAATATCTTCTAAATGCCTACCTTCTTTAAGTATGTATTTTCAACTCATTACTACAACAGGGTTTTTAAGGGAATTTCACTGTAACATTTCCCCGTAAGTGCAACCTACACCGATCGTGTATACTCTATCATTCTCCCTCACTCCTCTCTTCTTCGTTACAACCATTCAGTGACTCTCATTATTCTATATTCAAACAAGCCAATATTCTGTCATGCTCATTCACCTCTTCTATAAATACATTGTGCATTCCCACTTGTAACAAATTTTGAGAAGGAGCTTATTTAATGTAGGGCGATTCTACTCCACCAATCCCTTTAAAGTAATAACAAAATTTGTCTATAAGAAAAATTCCAAAATGTTTTATAAGTATTTTACAAGTCGATTTTTTACATAGGAAAATTAAGTAGTAGAAAGTAAAACTACTGTATTATGAAGCGTTTTCCATGACTTTTTTTTGGGGGGGGGTTGATTTTACTCTAAATAGATTGAAAGTCATATTAGGGAATTCTTCATTTTATTTAGAATTATTTTCCCTGTGGGCACAGGTTGTGGCATCCTTGAATACGCTTGGTACACACTCACAATCTAGTTTTCAGGGGCCTGGCACCCATTTCCTGGGTGCTTTACTCTCCTGACTCCCCAGGTCCCACATTTCCTGTGAGCTTCATTCATTCTCCTGACACCCCAGGTCCCACATTTCAATCTCTGCATTGCCTTGAGTGACTCGAGATTCACGGGTCCCCGTTGCTGTTGGATCCTGGGTGCTGGTGAGCAGGGTACACTGGCCCTGGCCCTGGGCTGTCTTCTGAAGCTGGAGGAGTCAGGCTCTGCTGAGGTGGACGGTCTGATCGGAGGGCCTTGTTGCTGCTTCCGCTGGTGCAGCCCACCCTCGCCCCGCTGTCTCCTCCTTCCTGTGTGGTCTGATCGGAGGCCTTGTTGCTGCTTCCGCTGGTGCAGCCCACCCTCGCCCCGCTGTCCCCTCCTTCCTGTGTGGTCTCTGTGCCGCTGCTTTCACTAGAGAAACGCCGGCGGTTTGGCTGTTGTTTGCTTCTTTATATCATGGTTTTGTTTGGGGTTTTTGTTTTTCTGTTCTTTGTTTTGTGTTGGAATTCCTCTTTATGGGTTCCAAGTCCCAAGCATCACTGGCTACTAGTTTGTCATATATGGAGATAAAGAGAAAACTTAAAAGTTTGACCTCAGGGTCATCAAGTGCTGGTGTTAATCGTTTCCTTTTTGCAATCTTTCAAGGTGTTGTCTGTGTGCTCAAGTGTGTGTTGCATTATTCCCACAGGTGATCTCTTTAAGGAGCTGCAGGTCAAGCCAGCCTTCTTAATCCCAGCGCTGGGAGAATCCTCATTCCCACAGTCAGAGGTCTCTACCCCTCCTAGAGAAGGTTTACTTTCCGAGTTAGGTAACTGTGATTGCCCCATTGAGATGTAAATTTTTAAAGCCTCTTGCTGGGTTTGTACTCAAGGCATGTGGGAGCATCCTTTTGAAATGTAATAAAGAGATCTTATCTCTATTTTAGGTCTCTCTGGGGCAGTAGAAGCCTCACTCCCTAGCTCCCAGCTAGATAAAGATACCAGAAAGTTGACTTTTCCTTCAAAGGCGGTTAGCCAGCACTGAAGGCTTCAGGTCCCCTTACCCCAGAGCTTCTACACTCCTCAGTCATGAGTTCAGACCCAGCCGCTCTGCAGTCCTGCCCTGTTGTTGTTCCCTTGTGATGGTCTTCTTTACCAGGAAGAAATGGTCCAGGATGGGGTTTGTTGTTAAAGTCCTGTTAGAATCCTTCAAAGAAGATGCTGCTCTGGATTTTTGATGGGTAGCTGGACTGTCAGAAGCCCACGTGGAAAGATGCTTTCGAGGCTGTGGATATGTGTTCTGCTGGGAGTACCTTGGTGTGGTTTTGATTTCACAATTGCGTAGGAGTGTATAAACGCACCTGATAGTACTGATTAAATAGGTGTATCTATTAGACTTCAATACAAAGCATGTAAAAAAGGAAACAGACCTAGTTTTGAATAGATCTCTCCATCTTTTTACTTTTTCCCCTCTCTCCCTTCCTCCATCTCTCCTTCCTTTTCTTATTCTTTTCTTTTCTTTCTTTTTTTCCCCCTTAAACTGTCATGTGGGGAGTTTCTTCAGCTAAGGCTTAGGAAGAGATAATCAATTGCTTTTGTATTTGTATCTGAAGAAGGGACAATTACTTTTCTTCTTCAAAATGCCCTTCCCCCCAAAAAACAAAATATTCGGTGAGGTGTCTGTGATGCCTTCTTTCTACTTCTTCATGTCGATAGCATGGTCTGAGGTGGCACATGTATGTTTAATGAAGACTTCTCTTAGGTTGAACAGTACCTATTTTGATTGAATTTTTTCCAGAACATAGTATTAACTGTGGATCTCTAAATCAACTTCCTGGGGTCCCCACAGCACACCCTCCAAGACAGCACATCACAAAGCCCACTGGCCTGGCAATTGACACTGACCTTGCTGATTTCACAACACAGCTGAAACTTAACTTGACCTAATCTTGTAAGTAATTTGAACAAAGAAAAGAAGAAATTCCACTCAGCCAATCACAGGTGCCAAACTTGCCTTAGGGACTCTCCAGTGACACTTCTATTGAGTCTCTTTGCTTGGAAGACAGTCCCACAAACTCCAGAAAGCTGCTAGCCTCTCCTGGATTGAGCTGCCCCATTCAGAATTTGCTGTTTGCTCAGACAGACTGTCACATTTTGTGGGGACTCAGTTAGTCCCTTAACATGTGCCATCTCCAATAAGGAGCATATGCTACTCATTCTCCACTTCAGAAACAATCAGTTTCTGGTTCTATGTGTTGATATAAACTGTTTGCATAGATTGTATGAGAATGCTATTATGTAAAGAACTTGGACAGACATGGATTTGGTCTTGAGGGGGAATGGAAACTCAGGGATGACTTTATTTATTTGTATATATATATTTATTTTTGTGGTTTATTATCTGTGTGTGCAATGAGATTTGGAAGGCCAATAAATGAAGTCATTCTTTGTCTTCCAAAGTCACAAACTCCTGAGTATTAAGGACAGAAGTTACACATTTTTTTTTCTCTATTACCAATAAGGTTGATCAGAAAATGTGGCTTTGGGCTTTCAGCCAGGTAGGCTGCTGAGCCTTAGTCCTTGACACAGACTGGCCAAGGTCGCAGCCTTTGTGAAAAGCACACACCCTTCCTCCAAAGGTGGCCCGGGGCCCTGAAAGCCTGCCACCTAGAGCAGAAAATGAGGGGAAAGCTAGGGATTTGCCTTTTGTTTTTCCTTACCAAATAACTGATGGCCCCTCAGCCATGAGAACAGAAGAGCTGGATCTGCTGCTTGTGAGTTATGACCCTGTGCTGTGAAAGGTCCTGTGGCCATCACCTGCCATCTCCCTGTGGTGGGATTCCAGCTAGTCCTATAACCCTTCACCCTCCTCCATCCCTCAGTCACCCATCCTCCCCACTGAGAGTTTCCAGCTCCCAACCCTTGCAGTCCATTGCTCTGTTCTTCTGAGGTGAAGGCCTCCCGGGCTGGTCTGCCTTCCCTCAGTATTACTATCTGGCCCCAGCTTTGCTTCCTGGTAGCTTTCATTCCCAGGAATCTCTAGCAACCTGTTTACAAATCTGTCTTTTTTTCTTATCATCCGCTACCTGGAATTCTCCCTGCTCTCTCCTTCTATTAAAAAACAATCCCTCTGAATAATAATTTTCTAGATGTCTGTCTGGTATTGTTGTTTTGGGGATTATGTGATTTATACTGAACAAACTGTTGACTGCTGATGAGATGCTGTTTGTGGCGGTTACTCTCTGGTGTGCAGTTCCTCAGGTGCTGTTTAAGTGTTTCGCTCATCAGAAGCTTTCAACTTTCTCCTGCATGATCTCCCTCTGTTCATCACCCTTCCATGCCACCATTTATTCCTCCAGAGGCAGAGGTCAGAGCCTGAAGCACTGCACATCCACCCATGGCTTCCCTGCTGACCCCCAGCAGCAATAACCGCACTTGGAGTTTGGGGAATTGGCTCTTTGCCCTTGCTTGAGCCTGCGGCGGATGTGTGTATCAGATGCGTTTGCATAACTAGATTCCTTTTAACTTGCCATTTTTTTTCCTCCCAGTGCTTCCCTTGGCCTTCCTGTTTCCCTCCATCCTCATCCTGAGATAGACCAGGCTGTGCTGGGCCCAGCCTCTTCTCCCCCAGCAGCCTCAGCTTTGGAGGGAAGGAAGTTTGGAGAGGTGTTGGCATACGTTTGCAGGAGAATTGGCTGCTAAGGATTTATTCTTCTGTTCTCTCAGCAAATCCCTTTGTCTCTGATGCCAGCAAAGACCATCCGCAAGGTCAACTGAGAGGGGTCTAAAGAAGAGCTGAGCACTGCAGGTTCTGTCCGTGTGAACTTCCTGCTATATTAAAGCAGCAATTCCACGTTTCAAAGACAAAAGCGAGAGCAAGAAGATTAAGAAATATTAATGTGTTAGTAGGAAGCAAATAAATCCTGTTAACTTTAAAGGTGAGCAGCAGAGTGTCTTTAGCCCTGCCAATCACCAGTTTATGATTGAGGAAAAGGTGGAATTTCAAAGTCCAAAGTCAAAAGATAGAACTCAGCAGAAGTGGGGGGCCCTTGTCTAGGCAGAGACGTGTCAGCAGGACATCTAGATGAACGGGACCAGAACTAGCTTCTGTTAGGTAAGGGAGTGGCGCAGCCTGTGCCCCTCAGTGGTATGGGCACGTGCATCAGACAGTACAGCCATGGGCAGTGCACTTAGCCCCTGAAGTTGCTCTCACCAAGGCTCGGCTTGCTGACGCTTCCCCTGCCCAGTCAAGCTCAGAATGTGGGTTCAAGAGGTCCCCCCCAGGAGCTTCTCCATGCCAGCAAGAACTACAGAGCCCCAAACCTCAGACCAGCAAGAACTACAGAGCCCAAACCTCAGAAATTTCATCTCCGATACAGACAACTGGCAGAGCCCAGGGCGACTCTGAGAGCCATAAGAGACCCAAGAAGATGTCAACTTTTGGATAAAGATGGAGAGATTGTGTTCTGTGCATAAACGACAAGGATTTTGTGAATCCTACGCTTGCATCTGTCAAGTGTGTTTCTGTTTTATTTTCCTTCGGAAAATAAACTTAGCATTGGAATATCAATGTTTACTTGTTAAGGGAAACACCTAATTCTGCCAACTAGTTCAAATTAGTGAGGAAATTTTGGTTCTGGAAAATAAACCATAGGACAATTTGAGATTGTTCCCCGGTTCTTCTCCTCGCATCCCCTCCCCCACACCCAGGGCATACAGAGCCTAAGTGCTGATCTGTGGTTGGCTTCAAGAATTCCTGTCTCCCACCATTGGAGAGAATGTGGCCACTCCTGTCCTTTCTCTGCAAATGAGCCTTGCTTCTGTTGACCCTGTTAGTTGTTGGCTGGTGCCTGTATTCATGTCTCTGATCCCGTTAGAATCTCCAGCTGCCAGACCGTCCTGTGGGCCCTTCCTAGCCCAGGGATCACGGCTGTGCTGCAGGACCCGTTGACCTATTGTACTGGTCAGCTTGTCATTTGAGTGACACAACATCGGGGAAACAACTTACAGGAAGCGAGGTGTACTTTTGCTCAATGGTTTCAGCCCATGGACGTCTGGCTGGACAGACCTGAGGCTGTGGGGAGACAGAGCGCTGTCCCCTCCGCCCAGCAGGCACCGGGATGGATGAGAGGTAAGGCACGTCACTCAGACCCAGTGTCCTCATTTCAATTTGTCAAGACTCACCAAAAGAATCCTCCAAGTTGTACAGCAATTATACAGAAATAAAAAAGGTAGCGTTGGACCAGTAGTCAGATTTTGAGTAGCTTAGTAGTAATGGATTGTGAAACGGTTACTAGTCTGAGGTGCACGGGCATTTTCCGGTTGGCCGTGGAGCGTTTGCAGCTGTGTCCTGCTGCGGTGTGCGGCCGCTGCAGTATGTCAGACAGTATGTAACCTGGGGAGCAGGGGGACCCCTCCTGAGCCAATGGGGCTCCTCACAGAGAGCTCAGTGAGGCGGACTGCAAGGGAGTAGGCTGCGGAGGGTGTTGGAGATGGTGATTGATGACAGCTTTGAGATGGAGTCAAGAGAGGGATCTGGGATCACTTCCAGGTGAGAGGCTGAGGTGGGTGGACAGCTTGTCGCGGGGGGACCGAGCTACATGGGGGCCTAGGGAGGGGCCAGAACTAGGGTGAGAAGCGTGAGACACAATGACCAAAGATCGGGTAGCTAACACATAAGCGAAATTGGAGGAGGGGCAACGCCGCACATATGGATGATGGATTTAGTTTCTAAAATATTGAGTTTTTGTTTTCAAAAGATTACCTCTGATGGCATGGGGAAACGTTGCCATGCAATTGTCAGTGGTATCCTTTCTAACTTAGAGAAATAAGGTGTGATGAAGAGAACCATGAGCAGCTCCTCTAGCATTATGGTTCGGTTGACACTATATACAACACCTCTTTCTAAAGGGGTTTTAACAGGAGTCCCAATGTGGTTTTTGATCTAACGGGCAAGCATTCTTTATGCTTATTTTGTTAAAATGAAGTAAAGGTGAGGGGAAATGCATGTAAAGAACCTCCATGCTTTAGTGGGATAGGAAGCAGTTCCCTTGGAAGTAAACCAAAAGAAATACACAGGGAGCAGAGGAATGTGGGGAGGCCTAGAAGGGTGGAGGTGGAGAACCAGAGCATGATCTCAAGGCAGCGAGGATGGTGGCCATGTGTCCCTGAGCCTCACTGAGAAACCCCAGAGGCAAAGTGTTTAAATATTCATGCATCTTCTCCATGTGGCCTCCTTTAGGCAAGAGCAACTGATTTGTTTCCTAAAATTACATCATATATTTTTATAGTTCTGACTGACAGTAGAATAATGAAGTCACCAAATGTCTTCCAAGTTGAGAATGTTTCAGTCTCTCCAGAATGATGACATTCGTAATCCTTAAACACTTGACAAAGCAAACAATTTTGTTGAACCGAACACTTTACCAGTTCTACAAATGTCATTGATCAAAGCCAGCAGTGTTTGGCAATTAAGCTGAAAGTAAGTAGCACACTGAAGCAAAGAAGACTCCAGAGGCAAAAAAGCATAATCCCCTCTTAAAATACGAGATTCCATTTCCTTTACAGTGAAGAGAGCTGTAGTTTCCCCAGGAAGAAGACAGAGGTGTTAGAAAGAAAATGAGAGAGGAGAACAAGTCGGTGCCTCTTCTGTGAGTGTAGGGGAAGGTCTTGCTTGTTTTAAAGGAGGTTTGTTACATAAATGGGGTCTGCGTTTATCAGGCACAAGTTGCTAACCACCAGCACTTAGGAGAAACATAAGTTATGATGCTGCAATTAGGCAGGGACATTGCATGGCTAACAAGAAATATGGAAAAAATACAATAGTCATGCACCTAGTAAATAATTACATAAAATACAGGAAAGTCTTTATAATTTCACATGTGAAATGAATTAACATATGCACATATAAAGTCTGAGAGATATTTTTAAATACAATTGGAGACTTTCCATATGACTACCTGGCAAACACAAAGAGCCACATGGATGTATCATCTCCTAGTGATGACGCTACCCTTCCAAAAAGACACAAAGTATTCCGAGGAAATTCCACAACGACTTCAGGAGTACCAAGGATATCCTGAGGTGGAGACACTGAAACTCCCTGCCACTGCTGACAGAGCATGAGGTTGCTTCCCATCATGAAAAAAAATCAAAGATAGAATTGTTGTATGATCCAACACACATTGGATAACCACATGAAAAGTAGTGAGGTAGGACACATACCCCACACCAGATCCAAATAGAATTTGGATGTACCTTGGTGTGTACCCTAAAGAAACACAAGCAAGATCAGGAAGAGACCTTTGAAAACCCATGCTCACAACGCCATTATTCAAGAGCAGATAGCACCCTAGAGCATGTGTGACTACTGTGTGTTTATCATTCCCTCATTCTCTTCTGTATTGTACTTTTTTTAAGTTACAGATTCCAAAATTTTCATTTTTCTTGCTTGCTAAATTGGAATATCTGTTACGTATCACTCTTATTTACAGGGGGAATATTGTCCTTTGTTAAATGAAGGATGGATTGAAAGTAATACTAACACAGAAATGAAGGCATCCTTGGCACTTTTTTTGTATCATTATACTTGTTTAGTTATGTTTATTCTTTTTTTTTTAAAGACAGTTCCATTATTTGGACAATATCATCCTCTCCTTCACTTTTCCATTTCCTATTCCCATCCCTGCCCATAGTTCATATTCCACATAGAATTTACTGAGTACCATGAGTTATCTTTATTTCTTAATTAGGCTCAAATTTCTAGTTCCTGGGGCAAATAATTATTTAACACATATCTATTAACTGAACAATGATTATATCCCTGGCACTTTTAGAATGATAATCACATTTGCATCTCTGTGTGAGTGTGCACACAGTCATACACATGTGCATACACATACTTGCACATTTGAACACTAAAATTAAATGACATAAAGTAGTAATGTAATTTCCAGAAACCTCAATATCCCAATATATCATCATCATCACCATTATTAAAGTATCTGAAAACCAACTTCATTAATACATGGATAAACAATAAGGCAATTTTTCTTTTTGGAAATTTAGTATTCCTCATGACTGTGGTGTGAACCTGAGTATTGGAAAATAGGTCTTTCCTCTTTGTACCCCTGCATCTACCTTCGCCATGAATAAACACTTGCACAGAAAGCCAACCACCTAGGGGACTGTGTCAGATTTCCTAAAAGGCAGCCATGAGGCCTGAATGCAATCACACTTCTCCTTAAATGGTTGGAGATTTTCCACTTTGCAGGCTTAGAAGCTTTTATGTATTATTGCCATTTTTAATGTATTTAAGGATAGAGAGACAATCACCAAACCCATCTGTCGGTGCTTTACGCTAAATGGCAAAAGAATGATGTGCTCAGATCAGCGGTCCGCATTCACACTGTACCACGCTAAGGAGGAAGAGCATCTGCTTCCTGCTCCACGGGCTGCGAATGGATTCTGACAGAAGCACAGGGAGGCGTAGGCCCAGGTGCACTGGAAGCAAACTGTGCTTGGTAAACGGATTCTGAGGCAGAGACTCGCGAGTCAGGGTGGATGTGTGGAGTGGGTAAAATTATCATGGGAGGTTCTCTCCACATAGCCTTGTAGATGAATTTACTATTTCATGAATGAAACATATAAGCAGGGACAGAGCATGTAACTTCACACACGCACACGCACACACACATGCACACGCACACGCGCACACACACACGCACACACACACGCACACACACACACACACACATCCCACAAATCTCTTGGTGTCTTTCTTCTTGCTCATTTACCATCCTACTTGAGCTACTGAATTCACTCACGGTCCAGTGTCTCCTGTGTAATCCAAGTGTGGAAGATCTAGCTTCCTCCAGGTTATCTTCCGGGGAGAGCCGAGGGGCCTTGTCCACAGAGTCTGCGAGTTACTGCTTGAGTCTTATTTATGCCTCTTGCTGAGACCGTTCATAGGCAGCGAATTCCTTTAGCATATCGCTTGCTTCTGCAGTGGCTGCAATGAGGGAGGGGACCTCATGCCCAGCTCTGGGGTGGAGTTGCAGATAACTTTCTTAATCTGTAATCTGTAATTGCATCATCCTTAACCTGAATGTTGCACATAGTATGACACATTTCCTGACCTTTTTCAAATCAGGTCCAGGTGGGAAAGACATCTGAGTGCTCTAATTTCTTTTTTTTTTATACCCTAATGTTATTTAAATCCTGAAAGAATGTACTAAATAGGCAGGGCAGGTCTTGTTTTCTCTTCTAGTCCTTGATCACCTACCATGTGGTGCACATATCACACTGAGATCATTTCCAGTTAGATGCGGGGAGTGACGGCTGTCCTGGCAGAGCTGCCCGACATCTTCCGGCCCGCTGTCTCCCCAGAAACCTGTGTGTCTAACGGAGGGAGGAGCATACGTTTATCTGAAACAGTATTCCAACATCGCTCAGAAAAAAGGGGGGCCGTGTACATGCCAACACACCAGAAGGAAATGTGTGAATATTATATAAAGTCCTAAAAATATGCCGTTTTATGCCCAAAATTGGATCCTGAGAATACTGTCTCATGTGCCTAATGAAACTTGCATTTTGACCTAAGAGTCAAGCTATAGAGTAATATGACATAATTATTTTTTAATAACAGAGATCTTAAATTTGGAGTTAAAATGACTAATGCAAACAATGATATTCAAGGGGCGGGGGGACCTTATCATTAGGCTTTAAAGCGCAAGGGATGACCAGAGCTTTAGAATAATGAGAAAATGAAAATCTATGAAGAGATGTCAATAATGGAACCTTCTCCTTGTGAGGCAGAGGTTTAAAAATAACACCATCTGCCACTGAATGGAGGAAATAGATACAACAAATGAGACTTTTAACTCATTAAGCATGCTTCAGATGCCACTCTGAGCAAAGGGTATTATCGGTGCTATTATTTTGTAATGGGAACTCAGAGAGCTTTCTAATTCCAGTCATGAATTTATCTAGCATAGTGCTGGAGTAGCTCATGCCCCCCCCACCACTGAAAAGTATTGCTGTTTCAAGAGGGACAAGAGAAAAGTTATCAGTCTGCCGCAAGTATAGCCTGGACCTGTTTCAAAGTCAGTTCCTCTGCCCTGACTCATTAACCCAGATCCTCTATGGAACAAACTCCTCAGGGCAGAGTCTAGCAGTAGAGGATCAGTTTGAAAAGGAGGGTGTTGTGCATCTCATTGTTGCAATGGGTCAACCTGTACCCCTGTTTAAACAATTTGTTTTTTTCCCCTCCCCTCCCCAAATTATACCAACATCAAATACAGTGAAAACAGGGGTTATACCGTGGGGGAGGGACATACAAAGCAACAAAAAATCACATGGTACCTTATAAATACGTTAGATGCAATAACAAGCAAGAAAAAAACCACTTGTGTCCTTATCTTGGGGTTCATTTTGCCTAACATCCACTTATCTGAGCTTTTCTGCTTGTCTCAGACATATACTAGCTATTGCAAATAAGTAAAACTATGGGACCTATGTTTCTTTGCACCTGGCTTACTTCACTTAATATAATTTTTTCCAAGTCTTTCCATTTCCTAACAAATGGGGCAATGTCAATTCTGTACTCATTACCTTGCTCATGTAACTGTAACCCCTCCTCTGTACAGTATTCTCACAATAAAAAACTTATTAAAAAGAAAAAGAAAAGGAGGGCACCGGTAGATTAGATTGTTGAAGCAGTCATTCAGATGACCTGTATACTTTAATACACAGGCATCAATGCAGTATGGATGCTTAAATGGATTAATAGAAACATAGGAGGCCTTCAATTGCTAAAGTATTGTTTTCACAAAAGAAGAGGATACACTTCCTGTGTGTGAAATACCCTGGGGAACTCCTTTGGACAACACACACACCCACACCCACACACGCATGCACACACACACACTTTCCCTACCACTAAATGGATGCCAGGGAGTGTAAAAGAGGTCCAGGCTGGGGTGTGTTCTGGTGGCAGGAGGAAGGGTGGACAGAGGAGGGGAAGGGCGTGAGTGTGGTCTAGATGCTTCATGCACACACATGGAAATGGAGTGATGCTGCTCACTGAATTTGACTTGGAAATGGGAAATGAAAGAATGTGACCGAGGGGTGAGTCTATACCCGAGGCACATTGTGAGCATACGTGGACACGTCAAACAGAACCCCCATTGTATCACCGATTGAAACGAATAGAAAGAAACTCACCAGAAAAAAAAATTTTCCTTAAGGATGATGCTAATTTGCTTCACCACCATTTTACATCTAAATAAACAAACAGCAAATATTAACTAATACATCTCTGACGGTAAGAGGTCAAAGATGGAGCAATGCCATGCTGGAAGCAAAAAAATACGGATTCTTATGCCAGATATGATAGTTAATGGTACGTGATGTTTTAGTTCTTTGTTTCTAACTCTTTGAGCAAAACATGGAACTTGGTTTACTAAATATTTTTCAATCCCTAAAATGCTATGCTTGATTCTATCTCATTATAGATTTGCAAAGAGAAGGCAGATCCTCTGAGAATTACGTATCATCTAAGAAATAAAAATGATTAATGAAATTGTTGCACAGCTCATAGTATGAGATACTTTGCAGGAAAGAACACATTTATTCCTATTTTCTCATTTTAAGGGTGCAGATTTCTTTCAAGTCTCAATTCTTCTTCAGCCCCTTGGCTTTACTCCACATGCCCAAGCCCAAGCCCTCATCTGGACACACGCATCCCCAACCCCACAGCACAGGCAGGGGCAAACAACCATCATCCACGTGTTCTTGTTTTAAGTGTTCTCAGTGGTGATTAGAATAACCATCAGACATTGACTTTGTGGTGACCATATGCTGAACTGTGACCTCTACAGTGGAAAAATGTTAAACTCATAAATAGTGAAAAACTGAAAGTTGTGAGCAACAGTACGTAGCTTGGAAAATGCCGCAAATCCCCCCCCTTTTTTTTTTTAACAAGACAAGGAATCTCTTCTAGACACAGAGGGATGTTGTAATCTACTTTCCTACTAGAGTCCAGGCACTCCACAAACACTTCTGCTGTTGTCCATCCCAAAGAGAAAAATTGTAGTCACCACGTTACAGAATTGAAAGGCCTGATCTGTGAGCACTAGAACGACACAGGCCTTGTTACAAGGAAAGCAAAGAACTCTACAGAAGAAAACCGACCCTATCTGTGATAATCAAAGAAACAGGACACTACATATGTAAGTCCTGAAATCCTGGAATTTAAAAGCATGAAATTTGAATAGCAATAGACAGAGCAAAAGAATTTTGTGCGATTCATACCAAGTAGCAATCTGTGAAAAAGATCGATTCAATACAGATGGTACAGGACCCAAATAGCATCAGAAGCTGAAAAGGAGCCAGGAAGTTATGAAAAGGGGAACGTTATAAAAGAGCTCAGGGCAGACATGTCTCTTTGGGCTTTCTGTGGGAAATGGTTTTTCCAGTTTCTAAATTAAGAAAGGATGGTGTTTAAAGTAGTATAACAGTAAAGCATCCTTTATAAAAAAAGATTTATGCATGTACAATTTTGACTGTCTCTCATATAGTTACATGCAATATTTGTGTTGTAGTAATCATTCTATACTCTCTTCAGCTTCTTTTTATTTTTAAAATTTCTTTCCCATATCTTGGAGTTCATTTTGTTTAGCATCATCTTATATGGTTACATGTACGTGGCTATTAGGCTATTGTAATCCTCTGCTAGGACTATCCTAGACATATACTAATAATTATGAATGAGGGAAACCATGGAGCCTATATTCCTTTGGGTCTGGCTTGTTTCACTTAATATGTTTTTTTTTTTTCTCAAAAGCTTCTTTTCATAATAATCACTTGAAGGTAGGTGCCTGACTGGGCCACCAATGTACAATTGATGTCAGTGTCTGGTGTCAGGATTGACAAAGTTGATAAACCCATTCTAATTGTATCATGGGCTACATTTGGTCCCTAGTTCTAATTCAGTAGATGATTTGCAATGCCTGAAGTTATATAAATTTGTTTACAGACTAGCAGGACTCAAAGTTGATCTTCTGAGGTTTTTGTTAAAGTGTCAGCCTGTTTAATCTATCTTCAGAATTGCTAAGATAAATAAATTAGAATAACATGAGGAATGAGATACAATAAATTTATAAACCATGCATGTCTCTTTCATTAATGGAAATTATATATTATTCTTAGGTATTTATTACATGTTATTAACTATTGGGTATTATGATAGAAATGAAAGGATGCTTCAATTATCTTAGTTATTTCTAATAAAGACATCTGAGCAAGAATTAAATTAGAGATTGGTGGCATCCTGTGACAATATAATTTTATGTAAAATAACTGCTGGAGGGTTTTCTCTTTTGCTATCAATAATCCTGTCAGGTTAGTTTTGGTTCAAGAACGCTTGTAGATGTTGGTTTAGAACAACGTGCACACATTAAATCTCTGATGTGGGAGCACATGAGAACATTCCTACTGGCATAGAGTGAAAAACGCTTTCTCAGCAAAGCAGCTTGATGTGAGCATCCTTTGAAGGAGAACGAATGACGGAGATTTTCCCCATAGCTCATAACTAATCACTATGAGGAATATCAACACTTTATAAAGATCTGCCTGACTTAGAGAATAGACTTTAGAGCTGATTCTTGAGTTGTGAATAGGCTGTTTTGTCATATGAATTATTAATTGATGGTAATATGTTGCAGAAGCTCGCTCTGTTTTCCAAAGTCACATTGCTGAAGGATGGTTTGTAAAGAAAACTGCAG
Organism: Dipodomys ordii; assembly: GCF_000151885.1. NCBI lineage: Eukaryota > Metazoa > Chordata > Mammalia > Rodentia > Heteromyidae > Dipodomys > Dipodomys ordii. The sequence goes on along the minus strand of NW_012267259.1, from coordinate 17,665,664 downwards.
ATCTTTCACCCATTTTAAAAAATGGGTGAAATGTTAACTATTGACAAACTACCCATGACCTTAGACTTTCTCATTAGGCTGTGCAAAGTTCATTATTTTAGCACACAAGTTCTCGACTACCTTTTCATGATTAGTTTGGACCCCTGCATGTAGAGAAAATTGCTAGAGCTGGGTGAAATATAAGCAAAATAAGACAGTTTTAATGTTCATACACAGCATCATTAACTTAAACCCACTGTCTGGAGACCTATTACACCAATAATTATTTTATGAGAGTAAAAAATAAAATGATATCAAAATAAAAATTGAAAACATTGAAATACTAGGTGTTAAAAATCCTTGGTATGTTTACATATTGAGTTCTAAGTAATGAGAAAAAGAAATCTGATGACAGTGATGAAATCTAAGGCGTCTAGACAAATTGTTCACGCTCCTGTATTCAATAGAAGATCCAGAATCTTACTCTTCACCTTCCACTGTGGTGGCAGAAACATCCCTAGGTTTGGGGTTAAACTTCAAGTTTAAACCAAAGCTCTTGCAAACTCACCACATAAAGCTCCAGATCTAAACTCATTTCCCTTCTCTTTTTTATTTTCTGCTCACTGTGATAGGTGTGTGTCACTGCTTTACTTTGCGTGAGCTAGTGAGCTCCTGTCAACAAGGCTATGAAACATTAAACACGTGAGAAAGAAAAGAGTACACAGATGTTCAGGACAGAATGTCTGCACACGGAGGACCTCAGGTGGTCGGGTGAGATGTCTAACCATTGCCAGCCACCTCATAAAAGGCAGGGCAGGGTGATTAGAAGAGCTCTTAGGACTCCAAGAGCAAAGGGTAAAGGCTGAAAATCAGAGCAGTTTTGTTTGTTTCGCTCACTGGCTCACTTTCCTATCTCTTGCACATACTTGCAGGCGTACATTTACAGAGAGATAAGAGAAGGCATTAAGATAGGAAATAATTGGGAGAGGACATAAGCTATAAGTATGGGAGAGTTTATTAAATTTCTGGGGGAGCTTTTATCTTTCAGAGAAAATTAGAGCAGTACTTAACTGAGTCCCATGCTGAGGGCTGTCATCTGCAAGCTAAACCGCCCCTATCTGCATTCCTGACTTCCTGGGGCCATTTTTCCAGAGAGCAAAGCTCGGCCTGAGAGTCACAGGGGTCACATGACCTCCTGGGAAGGATCTGGAAGAGCATGCTTGGACTTAGTGAGGACCATGACCACCCTGGTGTCACCTGAAATTCAAGTCCAAATCCAGGGAAGGCCCTGCAGCCACAGCTGCCTTCTGAACACTTTCTGGTACTTTCTTCTCTTGGTGTAGATCAAACAACCTTTTTTATATTTTGTTAATGTAACCTTGGCATAGACAGTTGATAAATGAACTTAAGGCAAAGAGAACATTTCTTGTCTTTTTCTTTTCTTTTTTTTGAGGGAAGAGGTATATTTCAGATCCTTAGGCTGTCAACTTATTATTGTGTTGGCCTTCCATCATTACAGAGAATGGCATAATTTATAAAGAGAGAAGTTCTGAAGGTTGGAATCTAAGGTTGGCTGGCATTTTGCTTTGGGGTCGGTGGTCAGGCAATGCATGATTGCAGGAGGGCATGCAGAAAACAGAGACAAAAACAAAAACCGAAACCCTGATTCCCTAATGGGCAGGAAACAAATGAAAAGACAAAGAGGCTGGGGTCCCTGATCCTCTTCAAGGATCCGCCCCAATCATCTAAGGACTACCTACTAGGCGCCAACTCTCAAAATTTCATCACCTCCCAATGGTGGCTTCCTGGGGACCAGGCTTCTAGCATATTGGCCTTTAGGGAATATTCACCATCCAAACGGTAGCACCTGGCCACCTGTCACTGATAACACATTAATTTCTCATTTGTCATCTAATAGTGACTTACCATAGATAAGCTTTGGATATTTACTGAGAGCTGAACAGGAGCAGAATGATGTTTCACAATACCCCAAGGAAATCCAGTAACCTGCACCTGAAGAGCTTCATGCTCCTGTGAAGAGGAACTTTCCGGTGGTGCTCAGTGCTGGGAGTAGAGCAGGCAGTGCACGTCCTGGAGCCAGTGCATGTCCTTCTTCTGACTCATACTTCTATGCATGAAAGAACTAGGAAGATGGTGTATTCTAATAATCTTCCCACTTAACAAGTCAGTGATTCATTTTTATAATTTGCAGACTCTCTTTGCTTTCAATGCTACGCAAAACTCAACACAGGAAAAAAACCAATGCTAAATTGCTTCAGTGTGGCTGAATATTTTCTTATTATCAAGAATTTAATTATGCAGGAAGGTCAAGATAAATTTGGTCTGAGAAGCTCATTTGAAGGTGCTTATGGCCCACTTAGAATGGAATCACTAATTAGTGAGGAGAAGGTTGTGTTGACAGTGCTCATGTTTGCAGGGTGAATCTGCTTCTCATGTCCATGAACTTCATTAATAAATAGTCAGAAATATGTTTTGGAAGTGTGGTATGATAATGTGACACATCTTTGGGTAAATGGGCCAATCAGTTTCAGAAACATAGTGCTAGCAAAAGCTATTTTATTACTTTCCTTGTTTCTTAGCCTTGGACAAAGAAAAATCTATGTCTTGTTACAGTGTTATCATATTTCTTTATTTTTTAAACTCTAGGTATTCATTGTTCTGCCTAAATAGTAGACTTCTCCTAATCAAATGTGTCATGTTATAAAGGTGATGACAATCACCCTAGTTACATAAGCAACAATAGCCATTAATGTTTTTTATTATACATTTTTTACCTGCAGAGTTGAAAATAAGCTACTCAAGTAAAATCTGGAAGGTGCTCAAAATCCTGAGCAGGTGGGTGATCTCTCAAACTCACTGTAAGCAGATTGAGAAAGAACACATGTCAGAAAGCCCAGGGTCAGGAAGTCAGGAACAGAGACACAAAGACAGACTGGCAGGAAGAAAGGATGGAAAAGACCAAAAAGAAATAAAGAAATATAAGCTTACTTTCTAAGAGGTATGGGCTTCATCGCATATTATTGTAAGATGTTGCTTGTATTTTGTGGCGTTTACTCCCAATTCCTTTACTTTGGCAGTTAAAACATCCCAGAAGGGAGAGTGAGGAGAAAACCTTTTCATGGTGTGAATTTAGTGGACTGAGCATGGAGATGGGTACTGATCCACTGGGAAAGTGCAGGCTAGTCGCCTGATGGGCCACCAGTTGCTGTTCCAGGAGATTCCATATCAATATTCAGGTGAGGAGAAGAGTTCCAGCTATACAGTGGTGCTGTTCAAAGTACTAGCTTGTGCTTAGAAAGTTAACATTCAGCTCTGGAAATGTTGTAGGTGACTTTTAGGCTATATTGTAACATATTATTTGATGTTTTTTTTAAAAGGCATATATTAATGATTAAGCTGCCCACAGATTTAAAAATAACATACACAGATTCTTGACGGGGTTATAATATCTAATCATGTTTAGAAGTCTCTGAGTCTCCCCACCTAGTCCTCAGTAGTCCACTCTTGGGCATTTATCCAAAAACCAGGCATTTATACAAACCAGGATATTGTAAAGCCACCAGCACAACCATGTTTATTACAGCAGTATTCACCATAGCCAAAGTAGGGAAGTGACCAGTTGCCCCTCAATGGACAAATGGATCAAGAAAATGTGGTATATATACAACATTGGAATGATGTTGCTTTATTTGAAAAAAAAAAGGAAAGACTTGGAAAATTAAGTGAAGTAAGTCAATCCCAGAGAAACAAAGGATGCATCTTTCTCCTTATATGTGGAAGCTAGAATAAGCTTATTAACTTATAAGTAAATACATTGGGTGGTATGCAAAGTGTATACAAATTCATTAATTGAAATATGGCAGATTTCAGGGACAACTCAAATAGTATAATTTTTTAGAAAAGCAACACCAGAGTTTAACAGAAGAGCACCAGGAAGTGGGTCCTTGAAAGGGGTAGGGTGGGGTCAAGGATAAAAGATAGGTAAATGAAGAGGAGAAGAGGGGGAGAATCCAATCTCTATCCTATGGAATTAAGAAGAGTGAGGGAAAGGGTGGGTTTGTGAGGAATGGGTGAAGGGGTGACATTGATCAAGATGCCTTGTATTCATAAGCTGCTTTGTTAAATGACAACTCCTTTGCACGATGACTTAAAATTAAGTAAAAACTGTGCTACTTAAAAAAAAGAAAAGATGAGATTCTTTCGAGAATGACAGAGTGGGCACTGTGAGCAGGTTGATGTGAAGATGTCGCATGTAGAAAGAGGTCCTGTTGGCAAATGGAAGAGACTAGAGGAGGTAACTTGAGATGGGGTTGCTCGGCTTTGCCCCATGTGGTGGGGGTGGCAGTGGCCCTTACTTACATCACCAAGATGCATCACAGAACCCCAGCCCACCTCTGCTTGCATCTGTGCTACAGAACTGCCCGGTAGTCATCGGGAAATTCTGTGATGCATCGACAGACATCTTCTCCCGTGTACATGCCACAAAGCTTCTATTTAGTTAATAACGTAGAAAAGCAAGTTATGATTAACAAGTGGGAGAGAGACAGCCCAAATTTAGACTCTAGTCAATCAACACAATGCAATGAAATGCCAAACAAGTTCAAAGCTATGCATCAGCTTGGTCCCACAGAATACTGGAAATCCATCCAACTTTGGGTGAAGGCATAGAACCTTTACACATTTATTGAAACCATCTCTTCTTTTTATAATTCAGTGGCCTATTCTGACATACCCAGTAGTTTTCCTTACTTTAATATGTGCTCTAGTTTTTTTCTTTTCTGTTTGTGGATATTTGAAAACTTAACGTTCATATTAACTTAAAGTAATTAAGAAAATGCCCCCAAATTCTGCGTAGTTAATAAGGCACACAAAATAGTTAAATTTTATTCATTGCAGGTGGTTTTTACACCTTCGCTGCTATTCTTGTATTCATTGCAAAATACAGTTGATAAGCTTTGAAAAAATCGTCCTTTTAATAATTCTAGGAGAGTATAACTCATATTTCTCTCCCTTTCTTACTCTCTTTGGAACAATAAGGAACCGACGCAGCTCTTGGCTGACATGGCGACTTCAGCTCCTCTATGCTGGTTCAGGGAGACATGTTAGGACAGCTTTCTACCAGGACCTCGTTTTCTAACAGTCCGGTCTCTGAAGTCTACCATCCAAGCTGCTCGCCCTTGTTTTTGTTTAATTCTTCTAGCATATGAACATTCAATATGTGAAAAAGGTTTTTGTTCTTTATTACTATGTGAGTAGAAATATCTTCCATGATGGCATTTGGGTGGGGTGGTCTGATAAGAACAGAGTCATATTTGTGATTTACTTTCAATATCCCTGGCCCTCGGCTGGTGAGTCTGATGTCAATTCTAATTTTCCAACCATTGCTATCTCAGATATGAGAATCTAACTTATAAATCTGCATTCACCTTTCACTCTATCATCGTTAAACTGACAGAGTAAATGCTGTCTTAAAAATTATGCTTTTGTTCACAGCTGCCTCTTTACATTTTTAAACCACTGTGCTTTATACACGTAGACTACATATACCCATTGATTATACTTTAATTACCAGGATGATGCTCAAACACTTACCCTAATCACAACCAATCTGTTTGATTTGGAAAGAGATTATCATGTTGATATTATGAAGTTGATATCATCATCACGTAACATCCCCTGTAACTTTTATGCATTACACATGTAAAGGTTATATGCGTGCATGTATACACACATCTATCCAGCTCTGCAATCTGTTCGGTTTCAATTGTGTGTTTTAATTTTTATCCTGATGAACACATATTAGTATTACATGCTATGCAGATGCTGTGTTGTGTCTCCCTATGCATGCAATATAAGGGTGACTGGATATAGTTAAGAATGCTCCATTTTAAATATTACTGTCATTTGATCACTTCTCTCTTTATTTTTTAACCAACAAGATCTTATTGAGACATTTCCTATGTCTATGGGTCAAATTCACTTATTTTTAACTATAGCTCTCCTGTTAGATGACTATATTTTCTTCTCTAGAAGTTTATACAATGCACTTCATTGTCAACATTTTCTTTATCTGTGTAAGTTTTGTTTTTTTTCAAACACCCATATAATTTTGGAATTTGGATTTTTTGGGAGTGATGTGTGAACAATTTTGTTTCAGGAATTTATTAATAGGTTAGAAAAATATCACTGGAGAAACTGTAACAAGTTTTTAAATGTCATCAGCCTTTGCCACAAATTCATGTTGTCAGACTTCTTTATGTTTCAAACCAGGTGACTGGTAAACATTGAGTCTGATCTGATAAACTGATGAATATTTATTTACCTACCTTGAACTGAACATGTTTTCCTGAGGTTTCTTAGCTGTGCATATGAGACTCATGCATTAGTGTGTCCTTTGTCTATTTCTGTTACTGTTTTACTTTTGCGTAATGATATAAAGGGTTTGAAAATATTCTGTATATGAATTCTTTGATATTTATGTGTAAATGTCTTCTAAATGTATTTGACTTAATATTTGCTTGTAGAGTGATTTTTAAATAGGTAGCAACAAACTAGTAATATTTTCAATCACAGCTTTTAGATTTGTACTGAGAAACCCTATTTAGCTTAAAGTTTTGGTTTGTGATATTTTAAATCCAGGGGGAGTGTTTTTAAATGGAATGCTAAGTACATTGCTCAGAGGGAAGACAGCCCAGGTCCTCAGATCTCCATCTTCATCTCAAGTATTGTGAGCAAAATGATGAGAGGTGTTTTTTCCATTTCCTTATTGCAGGACGCAAGCTCCACCACTCCTCTGATCTTTTATTCTCTTTTACTGTGATTCTTCAATCAGCCACCTCATTACCATCTTTTCACTCTCTGTTAGCAGATTCTCACTCTCTATATCTGATTCTTTTCCTACTTATAAAAAAGCCATCATATTTATATTTCTATTATATTACTAGCTATGATCAATTGCTTTCTTGCCAGTGGTTGGAGAAGCCCCAATGATTGCCATCTTTGAAGAGGTTTAAAAAAAAACAAAGGGGATAAAGGTCATTTTCATGGACTAATACAGGTTCTCTAAGAGTTAGGTTGAGCATTTACATGTACTTTCTATCCTTAATCTTCTCTGCTACCTCTGATGTCAGAGAGACAAACAATTACACTGAACAAAGACTGGAAAGTCTTTGTGTGTCTAATGTTTCCTCAGAAAGCCAAAGTCGCTTTATTAGTGTTTATGCCAGACACATTTTATGCTAATTTTCTCATGCTTTAATATTATTCATCTCCCCACTCTCAAGCAAAACTTAATGAAGCAGCTTCGATGTATCATTAGCTTTTAATTATCAGGGATTGGAAGATGAGAAATAGTCATCCTCAGCCACTGACAGTCTCCAATCTCAGACAGTCAGGCCCAACTTGTCATTCTGTGGTATGGACAGGGGGGAGACATGTGGCTTTTCTGTTATAAAACTGTGCCGCTCCTCAATTGGTTTCCATGGAGATATGGGAGGAGCTCAGTAATATTGGATTACCAAGCAAGGCTGCTTTCAACAGGGAGGAAGGGAGGAGGAATGGCATGCAGAATGAGTGAGGCCTTACTTAGGATGCTCTAGGCCTGTGTCTGTCAAATTTCAACATGCATTGGAAACAACGCGCCATTGCTCACACTGAGAGAGCTTGCAAGAAGCCAGCTCTGAAAAAAAAAGGAATTCAAAGTTCTAGATGCATTTAGCTTTGTCCCTCCAATCTATGTCCCGGTGTTTAGGATTCAGCCGGGCTACAGGGTCACACTGAAGGAACTTCCATAGTGCAGAGAACAAAGCCAGACTTCATGGAAGGGAAAGAGCCGTCACTGCTCACCTGGGTGAATGTATTCATGAAAATGTAAGGTCTAGCACGATGTTTTAAAAGTGTGTCGGCAATGGAAATGGGTTTATGAAATTGTACACATGGTTTCTGAAGTTACAAAGTGTGCTTTCTTTACTGGACTGTGAACATATGGCCTATTGCTCAAGAAACATTATGATGTTAACAACCAAATATCTAGGAGACTCGATACTTTCTAAGTTTTATTTTATTGTAAAGATGCTGTACAGAGGGCCACAGTTACATGAGTAAGGCAAGGAGGACATTTCTTGTTGAGCATTGCAACCCCTCCTTTGTTGTTCTCCCACCATCCCTTCCTTCCCACCTCCCTTACTCCTCTCCCCCAAAGTTGTAAAGTTAATTTCCAATATAGTGTCTTGTGGGTATTTAAAAATATTAAACCAAATAAATAGTTTGTCAAAGTCAGTGTTCTCTTGCTGATAACTGTGGGTAATTAAGTTGCTCATTTGTGTATTTCAGATAACTATGAGTCTGTCTCAAATTGCTCATTGTAAAAAGGCTGAATTTTAATTTCCCCACTTTCCAATGAGTTGATGGTGCCCAAGTGTTATAGTAAAGTGCATAGGCTCTTAGAAGAAAATGACATTCTTTGATGCTTGTGAGATTAAATACGTTCTTGTCATGCTAGCTGAGAAATGACCTTTCTTGTTTTCCTTCTAATAGCTTCAAGAGATATTTGATTCTCTAAGTGAACAAAGGAAGCAAAAACATCCTGTTGTACTCTCCCTCTGGTGTGTCTCACTTTGAGGTCCTTTGACTTCTTTTCAAGCATGTTCTTCAAGCTGTTCGAATTAGTCAAATTAGTGTCTGACATTCTTGGTGATCAGAGGGCTGAGTCTTTAACGTTCCTCTGCACTAACACTCCAGCTTATACTCACTGTAGAAAAGGCAGATTCTTAACCCTCCACATTCACATTTAAAAGTATAGTTTGATTCTGTCTATATGTGATGTGTGTCTGTTTGGCCTTACAACACATCAGAGGTTCATTTTGCATGTAGGTAGGGCTTCTGTTCTAGAAAGGGTTAGATTGGAAATCAGAACTGAGTGGAAAACAGAAACTGAGTCTACCCAGGCCTGGACATGTCAGAAATGGTAGTGATTTGTGAGATTTAACTCAGAGTCACATCGTGGCATCCTTGCCAAACCTATGACAGTCATCCGGCCCAACAGCTTCCACTCAGTCATCCGGCTCCTTTCTTGTCTTGCAGTATGACTAGATTAATTGTGTTGATGTGAAGGACTGAGGTGAATGAAATATCTACAGTGCATCCCATAAATGCTACTACCACATGGTGGTAAGATGAATGAAAGGCACAGGTGATCACACACATAGTGGTGAGATGGATGGATGAGGGCACAGGTGATCACACAAATGGTGGTGAGATGGGTGGATGAGGGCACAGGTGATCACACAAATGGTGGTGAGATGGGTGGATGAGGGCACAGGTGATCAGACACATGGTGGGGAGATGGATGAGGGCACAGGTGATCACACACATGGTGGGGAGATGCATGGGGTGCAGGAGATCACACATGTGTTGGTATGGTGGATGGAGGCACAGGTGATCACACACATGGTGGGGAGATGGATCACACAAGTGGAGATTTAGGCAGGATTATCCAGCTGGAGAGAGAGAGAGAGAATGACTCCCAGCTACTGTGTCTGCTAGAGTTGTCTCTAGGTATTCCTATTCATTTAAGTTAATTGAATAATATAACCATCCATCCATTCATCCAAGGCCCTAGCCTTGTTTTAAGTGTTCGATATTTGTGTACATTCTTTGGCTACTCTTTTAGAACACTTGCATTTTCACCAGCAGAAAAATGCTCTGTGGGAAGCGATTATCTAGCATAAAAACCCTAAGGAACATGTTCAATTAAGAAATCATGATGATAATGGGTGCTAATCAGTGACTATTTACCATGCCATGTATTATGCTAACATTTTTTAATGAAGTTTAACAGAAATTTTAATCAAGTATTTTTCTCTCAAAATACCATGAAATATTCATATTGCTGTTCACATTTTACATCTGAGGAAACTGAGAACCCCACAGTGTAAAGATAGTTCCCTTGTAGTAGCTCATGCCTGTAATTCCTGTGATTTCAGCTTTTGGGTGGTTGGGACAGGAGAATATTCAGCTTGATGGTAGCCTTGACCACATAAGGAATATCTTTAAGTTAAACCAAGGATGGAACACATGAAATCCAAGCCATGTGGTGAAGATGGGTTTTGTAGTTCAAGAGGCCAGCCTGGGCATAAAAGTTTGTGGGACTCCGTTTCCACTGGCGGTTGGAGTGGTGACGCAAGCCTGTCCCCTCAGCTATGGGACACACAATATCTAGGTGCAGCGGTGTACCCCTGCTGTCCCCAGGGATGTGCATCTGTGGGAGAAGTGTGGCCAGCCCAGGCACACAGGGAAGGTCCATGTTGACAGTGACCAACACTCACTTGAGCTGGAGATGTGGGGCAGGTAGAGAGTACCTGTCTAGCCATCTGAAGGATCTGAGCTCAGTCTCTAGTACTGTTAGAAAAAAAAAATGTCTACCAGAGATCTATGAAGGAAGGATCTGGGTCTGAGAAAGTCGTGGCTCAAAGTGAAGTTTGCAAAGTACTGTTTTGTAGCATCAAATGATCATTTAGTTGATGTGCCCAATGAACATGTAGAAGTTTTATAAACAATACCACACATTGTTAGAGAACTTGCCTTCTTTTCCGATTTCTGAAATTTGCTATGTTTCCTATGGTGTACTGCTCGGTGATATTTTAAGATGATTTTCAGCATTTCTAATCATCCCAACCCCAGAGTATTCATCTGGGGGTCAACAGGAATGAGAGCTGTTCTCTGGATCTTGTGTCTGGTGTACCTCCTCCAGGTATCCCTAAACACATGTACATGTTACCTTCATGTGCTCTTGAAACACACACAAACCTGATTTTTATAGAGCCTGTAACCAAACATGTGCTCAGCACAATTAATATAGATATAACTGATCGTGTCTCCTCTTTCTTCCTGGAAAGGAGGCTTATGTAGGAAGGCTCTGTGCCTGGCCTCTGTTTTCGCTATGTTCTGTTTTGCATTGTCAATAGTCAAATTTGTTATACTGTTTGACTTACTGATGTTTTGACAATGCAGATCTTCATACAGCAATCAGATAATGATAAAATTGAGACAATCAAGCCCCCGTACCAACTCTTGGATGTGCGCACTCTTCTTCAGGGTAATAACTGCTTCTTCTCAGCACAGTGCGTTTCCCGCTATCTCTACAACTGCTCCTGGCTGGCACATGCCAATCTCGCTCTCCACACTCCCCCATTTATTTCCAAGTGACATTTTGATGACATGTGTGACTCATGTGAAGCTAATAATATTCCTCATAGTCAATTCAGTTTTGTCTTATACACTTACATAAGCGGAAAATTAGCAGTGTTTGTGTAAAACAATTCTACAGAATCTTTCTGAACGTAGAGAATTACTGCTTCAATTTGGGCCCAAAATGTCACCATTTGATTATTTCTATAGTGCTATCAATCATACTCTTAATTGTTGTTTCAAAGTCAGAAAGAAAGAATTTGTAGATTGCCTTAGGCAGTGTTACCATTTTCATGATATTAATTCTGCTAGCCTAAGAACAAGGGAGGTCTTTCCCCTTCCTAATGTCTTCTTCAACTTTTTTTTCTTCAAAACTTTAGTTTTGGGCTGGGAAGGTGGCTCTGTGGTAGAGCGCTTGCCTCACATGCATGAAGCCCTGGGTTCGATTCCTCAGCACCACATAAACAAAAAAAAGCCAGAAGTGGTGCTGTGGCTCAAGTGGTAGAGCGCTAGCCTTGAGCTGAAGAGCTGAGGGACAGCACCCAGGCCTGGAGTTCAAGCCCCAGGACTGGCAAAAAAAAAAAAAAAAAAAAAACTTATAGTTTTCATTGTAGATGTCCTCCAGTTCCTTGGTTAGGTTGGTTCCTAGGCATCTTATTATTTTTGAAACCATTGCATCTGGAATTGCAATATTCTCCTTGTTGGTGTACAATGAGATTTTTTTTGTAGGTCGCTTTAATATCCTGCTACTTTGCCAGAGTTACTCATCAGCTCTAAGACTTGGAGCGTGAAGTCTCTAGGGCCCTTTAGATAGATGATCCTTTTATTCCTACATGAACTGAAAAACACCACTTCTACCTCAGCAGAAGTGCCAGCAGCCCTGATGTCAGGGCTATGTAGTTATAGGACAGACATTTTATTGTCCTGATAAAAAGTAGTATGATAAGAAAATTTGGTTGAAAATTGTGAATGAATCTCAGCAGTTTTTGCTCCCTCATATATTCTCAAT
>NW_012267259.1:17619602-17650782 GCF_000151885.1 Dipodomys ordii | reverse complement strand
GTTTTGGACATGACAACTTGTACTTCTCATTGTTGCATCAGATCCACCTGTATCCTTAAACAACTGGTTTTTCCCCATCTCCTCCACAAGTTATGATTGTCTTATCACCTGTCTCCTAGAATGGTATTTTAAATGAAGCAAATATTAATAGCATGTATCACTGATAACATATAATGCTTTTTCCACAGTATATTTATATAAGGAACCATCTCTTAAAATATCGCATGAGCACAAATTTGGGGGACTGAGTTATTCCATCATCTGGAAATACAGAAAATTTCAAAACAACTCTAATATATGTATTTTGCTAATATAATAAACTAACACTTTATTGGGAGCTTATCACACAGTGAAATCAATGGGGTTCTGACTTTTTATTTAGCTTAAGAACCAGTGTATGCATATGCCATGATGATAAGAGTTTAACAATAGGTTTTAATCTTCTTCATTTTTTAATATAAATATTTGATAGCTATTTAAAAACAATCCTTTTTGGGAGTGAAATCTAATTATTAAAGTTGCACAATTATGGTTTTGTGCCTGAAAGTTGTCATCCAAAGTAATTGTGAATGATATATCCTTGGCTACTCAATGGCTCCCCTTTAATTCCTTAAAAATTAAATGACAAAGAAGAGTTGACACCAACAGTGAACAAGAGGGGGTTAATTCAAGAAAACACGTTGGACAAATCTTCCTGTATTCCAGAGAAATACCCACACTGTTGTGATAAATGCTACCACCAATGGCTGTCAGGAAGGAGACACGTAGGAAAAGCTACTCTGCAGCTTGGAGTGCCACCAAGAGTGAGCAGGCAGCCACTCTGCAAACCCAGGGGATGAAAGCCCAGAGGCTTCCAGTGCGTCTCACTTCCTCAGTGAGCCATGGGGCTGTGGAATGGCTCCTCTCTGGGTTCGCTGGGGTACACTGATATCGAGTCTTTGCATTGAACTCTTTGCTCTCCACTAAACTAACATCATGGTGGTCTCTCTCACCCCAGGTCCCATCCACTAACCTACAACCAGCTCTGAATTCACAAGGTACCAGTCTTCTGTTAGAAATATTTGCCAAGGTCTTGTTTTGTTTTTGAATACTTTTATTCTTTGTAAATAGTTGTACAAAGGAGTTGCCATTCACAGCAGTTTATGAACACAGTGTGCTGATCAATGTCACCCCTTCCCACGTTCTCGCCTCCACCCCCCCAACCCGCTCCTTCCCTTACTGATCTTAATTTTAGCTTGTATATTGAGGGTGTTTTTTTGCCATTTAACAAAGCAGTTTATGTGTTTAACGCGTGTTGATCTGTGACGAAACTCAACATCTCCACTGCCCTTCCAGCCACACCTTGCCTATATTTCTCAGTTCCAACTCTATGTGCTCTAAAGCTGATGGACTTTCTTCTTTCTTTTCTTTTCTTTCTTTCTTTCTTTCTTTCTTTCTTTCTTTCTTTCTTTCTTTCTTTCTTTCTTTCTTTCTTTCTTTCTTTCTTTCTTTCTTTCTTTCCTTTCTCTCTTTCTCTCTTTCTTCCCTCCCTCCCTTCCTCCCTCCCTCCCTTCTTTCCTTCCTTCCTTCCTTCCTCCTTCCTTCCTTCCTTCCCTCCCTCCCTTCCTTCCTTCTTTCTTTCCTTCCTCTTTCTTCCCTCCCTCCCTCCTTCCTCCCTTCTTCCCTTCCTTCTTTCCTTTCCTTTCCTTTCTTTCTGGACCTGGGACTTGAACTCAGGGCCTGGGCACTGTCCCTGAGCTTCTTTTTGCTCTGGGCTAGTGCTCTACCACTTGAGCCACAGTGACACTTCTGTCTTTTTCTAAATAGTTTATTGACGAAGAGTCTCATGGACTTTCCTGCCCGGGCTTGCCTTGAGCTGCAATCCTCAGACCTCGGATTCGTGAACAGCTAGGATTCAGGCTCCAGCCACGTGTGCCCAGTTCCTCAGCACAATTTGAATATGTTTTCTTTTCTTTCCACACTGTCTTTGTCATGCTGATCTTTCTTACCTGACAAGGGAACCATCCTCTTCTCCGTACTACTTTATTCAACATAGTCTTCTTCCAAGAAATTTCTCAACATCATACTTCTCAACGCATATTAAATTACTTTAACCTTTAAGATCTTCAAATAGCTTGCCAAGCAAAGGAAAGCGCTCCCACTGTAAGACTGTTTAATTATCTGCCGGAATACAATCTCAGCTTCGCTCTGGTTTACCCAGAGCAATCCAGAATGTCTGTAATTCCTCCAGCATCACTCCCTTTTTCTGTCTGCTTGGATCACCAGCTGTGAACACTCTGACTGCACATGGTGGTTCCAACTCCCCTTCCTGGGAACTCCCTGTGGACGCTCAGCCCTCACGCTCGCCACGGCCTTCCGCAAGAGTCAATGTCAGCCCGCACACGCTGGCAGGGCGCATGCCATTATGAGTGCACACGCTCTTCTCCCTGCCAGAACAAACCTTTGAGAGGAAGAACAATCATTCTTTTTATTATATCCTGAGCCATAGAAGATGATTTGACTCCGTGGTGGCTTCTGAAAAACTAAAAGAATTCATGAAATTGTGCCTTGTTTCAGATGCGATGACCCGCTGTTCTCGGGGTCCTGGGGGCCCATCTGAAAGGAAAGTGGAGTATAGTTTGCAAAATGTGACATTTGAGATAGCATCTACATAGTTCATCACCAATTACTCTCAAGTCATTCCAACTGTAAGTGATATTATTTAATTAAATGCTTTTTGTTTTAGTTTTTAGCAAAACCAAAATGTAAACTGATACTTTCCAAAGGGCTTTTAAACTTGAAACTCTCCATCAAGAATGAGAAGAAATTTTGAAGTCAAAAGTTTATATCACAGATATTAAGTGACAAAGGAGTGCGAGAGAGGACATTAGAAAAGCAAACACAGAGTGGAAATGAGGGAGGGAGAGACAGGCAGGCAGGCAGGCAGGCAGGCAGACAGACAGACAGACAGAGATTATGTTTTCTCATTCTCTTTTTAACAAAAGCATCATATCCCAAGTCATCTGCGGAGAGTAGTCACTGTGAAATTTACCTCAGTCTCCATCCCTGGCTTTGTTGGATGAATTTCTCATGTGGAGGATTCTGGAACTTAGAACAAAGTAGTCATGAAACAAGACACACACAAATATTTTCAAGACATCACTTTATTTTTTTATTAAAATTTTAAAAAGAGATAGCCGAGTAAGAATAGCACCACGCACGTGGTATTCAGGTAAGGGGTAGGTTTATTCAGTAGACCTGCTGGGACCAGGCAAGGTTGGCACTCCACATGGCTGGGAAAGGCCTGGAAAAGAGAGAGAGCTGGGAAAGACAGAGAAAAGAGTTAGAAAAGAGCAGAGAGAGAGAGCTAGAAAAGAGAAGGGTGCTGGGAAAGAGAGGAGAAGGAAAGAGCTGAGAAAGAGCTAGAAAAGAGCAGAGAGAGAGAGTCTGGGCAAGGTGGGAAAGAGAGAGCTAGGAAAGAGAAGAGGGTTGGGAAAGAGAAGAGAAGGAAAGAGTTAAGATAGAGCGAGAAAAGAGCTAGAAAAGATCTCAAGACATAACTTTGTAAAAGGCATGGTAAATTTTTGGCCTGAGTTTTGAGACTTTCATAATGTTGTTTGTCTTCCTCATTTTATGAAGACCCATTAAGTTTCTAAAATATTACAATGGTGATGGAATTTACTACTTGCTCAAAATTTAACCTGTATTTTACCTTTTTTCCAGTGAAAACTCAAATTACTTACTCATATTCAAAAAAGATATAAGCATATGAAGAAGACATAAAATGTCTAATATTGTGGAAAACATACCATGAGAATGAAGATTGGTAAGGCCATTAGTTTATTGCTACCAGATTCTTAAAAGAAATGAGGTGCATTCCTCTCCCTTTCTCTCTCCTCCATTCCTCTTTCTCTCCCTCTCTCCCTCCCTCCCTCCTCCTTTCCCTCTGTCTCCCTCTGTCCCTCACTTTGCATTCTTTGGATCTTGTTTCCTATTTCTTGCATTGCTATAAGTGTACTCTGTACCACTCATCATTTGTTGCTGTTCCTAGCATTTTGTTCCGTCTTGGCCAAGTTTGTCCCAATGTTGCTAAAATGCAGCAGTGCTGTTTCTGAAGTCTGTATCTTCTGAGCAATGGAAAAGCCTCAGAGCAGCACAAGGCATTGGCAATAATCCGGAAATTAGATTTCCTGTAAGGCTCAGATGAGCTCATGAAATATTGAGAGGGTCCTGCGTTACGAGTCACAGCAGGGGTTGTGCAGCCTCAGCGTTAGCTGTGACAATGCAGCAAACGAAACAGACGCAGCCTCTGTCCATTAACTATGACCGTATTGCTTATCCAATAACTGTCTGTCTTTATCATTCGAGGCAGCAGAGATTAAATACTGGCTGTTCTCTCTGTGCCGGAGTTTTTAGCAAAGAACAAGGACTTGTGGACTCCTCTGGCTTGCGTGCCAGGTAATCTTGAAGGTCTGCTGGTTAAGTGACCAGAGCGTCATCTTCATCCTCTGAGAAAGCAAGGATTTCTGTCATCACAGCAAGGAACGAGTCTCCTCTTCCCCTCACCCCAGCCCAGAAGGATGAGTAGGAATGTCACGGAGTATACAGAAAACATTAGGCCTGTGAGAAGAAAAGCATTTAAATCCTGCCGATGTGTGTATCATATGTATGTGTGCATGGATGTCGTATGTATGTGTGAATTTTTGCATGTGTATGTGACAGTACTGGGACCTCACGCTTGCTGAGAGCGCATTCCACTGTTGAGAAGATGCTGTCTTGTCTCTGACATGAGTCAGGAAACCCTTGCAATGCTGAATACTAATGGGCATTGTGACTTTGCAGGTACAAAATGAGAGGTCTCTGGGGAAGGCTTCAGAACTTGGAATCGGATCCATTTTGGTTAGACATGGTCTGGCCCAACCTGTTAGAGAAGAATGCATGCCAACACTGCTCTTCGGCCCTTGAAATGGTTGCTGCTACGTACAGTTCAAGCCCCTGATGCAGTTTTACTCATGAATAACATGGTGAGGAAATTTCCTTTCAGTATTAATAAGCTTTTATTCAGTCCAAAACAAAAATTGTCATCTAGAAAAATCCATAGCAGTCTTTGGTTCATTTCCACTACTGGCCATATCCTATTTCTTATAAAGCCACTTACTTGGTCGGGAGACCCTTCCCTGTTGAGCAATAGGCAGAGCCTAAATAAAGAAGAGCAATGCAACCTGTGGATATGAACAATACTCCTATTTCCAAGGTGTCTTCTTCGTATTCACGGATGATGGGGGAGGGAGGCAGCCTCCTGTGACTGGCAGAGCCACAGACATGTGCTGGAAACTCTTGCGATGAACAGATCTGGAACAGTCCATGGAAATAAAGTGGGTCCAAGGAAATCATGCATTTTGTAGCTATTTATGCCATATGAACTTTCACCTCTACCTACAAAAGTGTGACAAATGAAAGGTGTTACGAAAAGAGCTCTTGCCTGTTGTTTGGTAGAGAGGAAAGGACCCAGACTGCACAGCGATTTCAGCACAGTGACGAGACCTCGTTAGTCCTCACGAGGGGCCATCAAAAGGAGTCACTTTCCTGAATGAAATCAAGGATAGTGTTGGAAAGTATGTAAAGACAAAGACTTATGTTGACTCTCCACAAAGAAGGTTCCTCTATTTTGAGAAACGTGATATCTTCTGGGTGATGGGAGACGTTTCTGCCAACTTTTCCTCTTCCGTGTTGTGAGTCTATTTGTGCATTGAGTCCTGTACCTTACATCTTGGGGATCTTTAAACTTGCTTAGAATGTTCTGTGAATATGTAACAGAAGAAAGATGGCACTCACCCACCCCGTCATTCCCGGGGATGACACACAGCGCTGTCCGATTGGAGAAAGGCCTTGCTGTCCGGCGCTGCCCAGCGTCCTGAAGTCTGGGGGGGCGGGGTGTATCTTGACTTGTTTTCTTTAGAATAAATGTAGAGATCAGTTGTTCAATACTTAATTTGCCAGGATAAATCTAAGACCTTCAGATCAAAGGCACTTTTAATTATGTACATGGATTCATTTTTTCCAAAGGAATATTAAAAACTGCCTTAATTTATTCACACTCTTTGAGAAGATATTAAACCTGAGAAGAGAACTAAGGAGTTTCTCTTTCTAGGAGCATGCACTGGACACTGCATTTCTTCCCTCTCCTCTCCATGGGCCCTCAATATCCAAGTTCCTTCTGAGCACATGAGCATGCGGGAATGAGGGAGAAAGGCTCCGTGCACCCCACCACCCCTGCCAGCACCTTTCCAAGGCTGGGTGACAATCTCGTATTCCCTTGACAGTCTTAACTACACCCTTACTTTTCTTTTTTTATGCATTTAAGTGTGACTAAACTGTCAAGCTTCTAAAGTGAAGCCAAGTACCATTTTGTTTTCATGCACCGGAAAACGAGAAGACTGTGATCGAAGTAAAACCGGAAGGCAGAAAACAAGTAAGTACTGGGTGTTTAGTATGTAAGTATTGGGTGTTTAGTATGCCAGTAAGTACCGGGTGTTTAGTATGCCAGTAAGTACTGGGTGTTTAGTATGCCAGTATAGTATGCCAGTAAGTACCGGGTGTTTAGTATGCCAGTAAGTACTGGGTGTTTAGTATGCCAGTAAGTACTGGGTGTTTAGTATGCCAGTAAGTACTGGGTGTTTAGTATGCCAGTAAGTACTGGGTGTTTAGTATGCCAGTAAGTACTGGGTGTTTAGTATGCCAGTAAGTACTGGGTGTTTAGTATGCCAGGGAGGACTGAAAAAAAAAAGACCTAGCAAGCGAGGAGAATGACACAGACAGCAGTGGGTGTGGAGCTCTCCGTGAGCTAGCCGGTCCTAGGTGCTTCACTCACATCTCATTCATGCCTCTCCATAACTTAGACGATGCTGTGTTTAGTGCTGTTAATAAAAATGTTCACCTGAGGAACGCTGATGTTGACATATTGCTTACAGCAAGGAGACTGACCACTACAAAGAAATGAAAGCCAGTCTGGTCCTGACATACTTGGCTGTATGATGCTGAACGCTCATGTGGCTGTATGAAGCTGAGCATAGTGTTCACTATGGGTGTGGGCTCCTCCGCTGGCGCCGTGCATGGTAGCATGCCAGAGCCGAGACAGAACAAGCATGGATGCTTGTGGGCGTGCACACTCAACGCTCTGCTTCATAGCCTTGATTGAGTAGGTTGTAGAGCTCTAGCAAGTCTTTCCATTCCCACAGTTCGTGTGAACAGGAGTTCTTTACTGCTCCATTTTATAGGATGCCTCCCTTAGGGATTTCTCAATACTTTTAGAGTAAAATACATTAAATTTCACAATGTCCTCATATTTCAGGATCAGCTAACGATGGGTTCAGGGGCAATTTTCTGGGATGCATAGCTTTTAAGTCAGGAAACATAGAAATGTCCAGCTAGAAGAAAGCCAGTGCTGAGCTTTAGTAAATCTGTAAGATTCTCTGTATATAATAGTGATGGAAATAGCTTCTCGATCAATAATCTATTGTTAGTGTTTACTATGCATATGAAACCTGCTGAGATAACAAATACATTATTGTGTTTTCTTTAGAGAAGACCCAAGTTTTATTTAGAGAGATCCAGTTGGTGTTTAAAAGAAAGATTCCTCCCATTCTTTATGACATGCTATTTGCTATTTTTGAAATTGGTTCTTTAGGGTGTCAGCTGCATTTATGGGTAATTTCATTTGTAAGATTTATACTACATTACAAACAAAGTTATCTTTCTGTAGTGGTGGAAAATTTGCAAATAACCAGTCAGAGGAAAATTTAGAAACAGTACACGATGTCTCAATTAGATATACCATGACTCAACCCCCAGAGAAAATGAAGAGACCGAGACAACTTTATGCTCCTCACAGAAATTAGTAGATTCAGTGATTGACATAATTATTTCCCCCTCTTTACATTAAAAACAGGCAAGAAGTTGCTGAAAAAGCTCCAAGCTTTTTATATCTTATGAAGAGGGACACAAAGTAATTTACTTAGGATAATATAGGGAAAAATCAGAGAATATAAAAATTCTCAGTCTATTTCCACAAGTATTTTGTTGGGAAGAAAATATCAGAATTTATCAGACTTCTGTTAAACATTCAAATCATTTTATAGACACACTCTAATTTATTAGTCATCACATCATAATTCATCTATGATTCAGAAATTCAATGCAGCATTACTTAATTGAGAGTAATAAATGCTAATGTGTAAGGTTCACCAACAATTCTCTTTGGAAAGATACCTGGCATATACCTAGGAATCTGAACTGAAGAAAAAAAGCAATTACATTTTCTTAAATTTTGTAATGGATCACCAATTAAATTGATTTCTAATTCCTAATTCACCAGAAGTATCAATTTTGAGGGAAGAAATCAGTAGGTGAAATGACTAATCTTTGAAAAATACAGCTTAAATATAG
Organism: Dipodomys ordii; assembly: GCF_000151885.1. NCBI lineage: Eukaryota > Metazoa > Chordata > Mammalia > Rodentia > Heteromyidae > Dipodomys > Dipodomys ordii. Next base: position 17,642,358 of record NW_012267259.1, on the reverse strand, counting down.
TTACAATTACATACTTATAAAAAGTACTTCTGATCTCATCAATGAAATGTGGGCGTGTATTTTAAGACATCATTTTGTGTGGTGTTTCTCTCCTAACTCTTCAGGATCTGGGACAAATCTTGATCTCTCTACCTCTAACGACAATAATCAGTACTTTCACTGAGAAATACGTTAGGGCTTAAGTTCATGAGAGTCAGAGTCTAGCTCTTTGATTAATTGGTGCTACCACAAACTAGTTATTTACCATTTCTATGCCTCATTTTCTATGTTTGTAAGTAATGATGATATTTATCTCAGAGAAGGGTTGGGGACGATTCATTGAATCAATTAATTAATATAAAATATTTGAGGAAGTTACTGACACAGAGAAGGAACTTTTAAATTGCTTATGGCCCTTATTACTTCATTTTAACTTTATGAAAACTCTGCAAATTGGGGTTTTATTTTTCTGTTTCTTTTTTTCTAGATTAAGAGCTGCCCCAATATCTAGGAAATTACTCAATTTGCCCAACATCACAGGACTTGTAAGTAGAGTGGCCTAATTTATAAGCTAGACTTTATGATGAAAGTCCAGAGATTCACTTATATGCTATAAATTTTCAATCCATACACTTTATGACATCTTTGTCTCTCATTATTCTCATCTCATTATTTTTATCCTCACCTCATTGATACAGTCATTACACAATTTAGAACTTCTCTGTACCCTTCTTTATATCCACTATTTTCCTTGTGAAATAAAGTAATATCTCATTGAAAGGGTGCATAGAGATTTTAATAAGATTCTATCAAGCCAGGCACTAGTGGCTCATGCCTGTCATCCTAGCTCCTCCAGAGGCTGAGATCTAAGGATTGTGGCTTGAAGCCAGGTGAGGCAGGAAAGTTTGTAAGATTCTAATCTCTAATTAACCACCAGAAAATTGGATGTGAAGCTGTGGCTCAAAGTGGTAGAGTGCTCACCTTGAGCAAAAAAGCTTGGAGACAGTGCCAGGCCCCATGTTCAAGCCTAAATGGGCAAAAGAGAAAACAAATTCTTCCAGAGTCACAGAAATGCTGTTCTATAGAAAAAGCATTTGGGAAATGGCACTATCTGATTGAAAGAAATGTACATGAAATATACATCTCAAATCAAGTACCAATTCAAAGATAATTTATTTCAGAATTTTTTTCTGGATTACTATTGACAAATACATACAGCATGTTTGTGTTTTGTCTACCAGCAGTCATTATTTTATTGTGAAAAAATATTGGTACATAGATTGAAGGTTGATGGGTGGATGCCTACATTTCTAAACCAAAAGAAAAAGTAGAGTGGATTATAACGAAGCCTAAGCTTCTTTAATAAAATCGGTATTACTTGGAATCATAGAATGACAATCTGAAGGGCAGATTTGTGCTGAAAACTCTAGTATATGTGGAATATGTTTATTTTGATAGTCCAGGATAAAATATGCTTGCTAGAATTTAAGGTCTATGATCTTATACAAAGGGTAGACACTATGTCTGAGGCAGCTTTATGTTTTCTTTACCTTTTACAGGTAGTCAAAGTCCATGCTAAAGAGGTTGTATGTAAAAGGTTACTAGTAGTAAGTTGTAATTGCACCTCTTCTCAAACTTTGGCTAAGTGCCTGTCCAATAGCAGTTACAAAGGAATGGATAGCTGTCAGGAAATCCTCACGATAATAGAACGTGAAAAGACAACTTGAACACAAAGATTTATAACTGAACATTCTAAATCTTCTTTATGAGAACCATTTTAATAAGGCCATGCAGAAATATAATTGTGATAAAATAAGATCATTAATGTACATGGTTCTACTACATTAATTTATACGCACCTATTAAATGTGATCTGTTGCCCAAACTCCCTTTTGAAGATAAAGTGGATGCTCAACTAGTAGGCAGATAACACTATCTCTATGTTTCTGTGTCAAAATAAAAGAAATTAAAAAGGAGCAGGATAGGGATTAAAGTGGGAATTTATCTTCTGTAACTTGTAAATCTTTTACCTGATAAAGCAAGCTTTTCCTATCCACAAGAGCACTCAGTGTAATAAATGTGACAATAGTTTAAAAATTGGACTCCTTCTTGCAACTATAACAGTAAATCACACTGAACAATTTTAAAAACACTAAATCCGGCCATTAACAGTTTTATAGGGCCATAAAATACCTAAAATGAACTCCAATCACCAAACATTATCTATAGACAAATATTAGTTTCTCACCTGAATTCTTGTGCTCACACAAGCAAACACAACAAAATATTGTACAATCATCTTTTAATAGCCAAGGGTGCCAAAACACAGTCATTTATGGCATGTTTTTTTATATGCACACAACGTACTTCACCAAAGTTTGGAAATATTGTGCGTAATTAAAATATTTTGTGATAGCATTCCTATACATATTTGCCTGTGTAGTTTAATGTTTAATTTTAAAATTGTATAGTTATAAATTATCATCTTTTAAAGAGATTCATACATTTGTAGATGTTTTCAATGTTTATAATAAACAGCTAAAAGGCAAATGGAAAATTTAAAGATCAGTTAGAGAGAAGTCATGCAAAAGTTCTGACCGTTGAAAGAGTTCACCTAAGATGGTAAAGCCGTAAGATACAGGAACACTCAGCTTAGCTTTTTCTGTGGTTTAATGCTAGTTTTCTTTAAATGACATTTTTAAATCTTAAATTTGCATTACCTGAAATCTTGTACCATCACCTAATATGAAAGCTTTGATTCTTAAGGTTTTTAAAAACGTGTTAGTAGCACGCATAGGGTTACAGATGAAGTTTTACTATTGTGTTTTCCTGTGTGCATAGAATGTACCTAAATCAAATCCTCTCCTCTTACCCCTCTTGTACTTCCCTCCCACTTTTGGGAACAATTCCGCAGACTTGATTTTCTCTTTCCATGCACATGTGTGGTATACTTAGACCATCGTAACTCCTCGGCTGGCACCTACCCACAAACACAATCAAAACACTATCAAGCAGAAAGCATCCGGTAGCATCATAAAACCATTAAGCAGGAAGCCACCAGTGCTCTGATGGTGACAGTGATGGTGATGGTGACGGTGATGGAGATGGTGATGGTGGTGGTGATGGTGATGGTGATGGTGATGGTGATGGTGTTGGTGACGGTGATGGTGATGGTGATTGATGGTGATGGTAATGGTGATTGATGGTGATGGTGATGGTGATGGTGATTGATGGTGATGGTGATGGTGATTGATGGTGATTGATGGTGATGGTGGTGGTGATGGTGGCGGTGATGGTGATTGATGGTGATGGTGATTGATGGTGATGGTGGTGGTGATGGTGATTGATGGTGACAGTGATGGTGATTGATGGTGATGGTCATGGTGATGGTGATTGATGGTGATGGTGATGGTGATTGATGGTGATGGTGATTGATGGTGATGGTGGCGGTGATGGTGATGGTGATTGATGGTGATGGTGGTGGTGATGGTGATTGATGGTGATGGTGGCGGTGTGATGGTGATGGTGATGGTGATTGATGGTGATGGTGATTGATGGTGATGGTGGCGGTGATGGTGATGGTGATTGATGGTGATGGTGGTGGTGATGGTGATTGATGGTGATGGTGGCGGTGATGGTGATGGTGATTGATGGTGATGCTAATGGTGATTGATGGTGATGGTGATGGTGATTGATGGTGATGGTGATTGATGGTGATGGTGATTGATGGTGATGGTGGCGGTGATGGTGATGGTGATTGATGGTGTGGGACCCCCTGGTAGACTGATTCCTCCCCCTTCTCTACTTTCTTAATCCTTAGCAGGAAGCTCCTCCCATCTGGCCTACTTCCCTATTTGCGTCTGGGCTATGGCATAGTCTAGGAGACTTCTAAAAAGAGCCTCAGTTTCTGGGCTTCCTCAGTGGAGTGTGGACCTGAGCTCCCTGTCTCTTCCCAGACACACTGGAGAGGCCGTCGAGACTCTAGCCTTTTACCTCTCCATGCCGGTCATTCTTCTGCATCTGGCCAGAGCCCTGGAGACCTCCAGTGCCTGGGACTCTCTTCTTTCTGCTGAAGCTACTGCCTGTTGTGTGTAATGGTGTCTTCACTGAACCATCTGCCAATCTGAGTCCCAGCTCCTTCACTGCATCCAGACGGGGGGTCTTCTTCACCCAGCTTTCTCCCTTGTTGTGGATGTGTGAACACGGGACACCTTGGCAAGCCAGGATGCACAGAACATCTCTCAAGGACTAAAAAAGTGATTACAAATAGCCCTCTCCATTTCCTTTAGCCATCCACTCAACAGAGCTCTGGGCTTGTGGCAAACAACCTTGTTTCCTTTTGGTGGTCTTAACAGATGATCTGAGCAAGAACGTGTTCCATTAGAACTTTTGTAAAATCCATATTCTAAGGTAACTGGGATAGAAACCAGTAGACTCACTGTCCACTGCAGATGAAGTCTTAGGTCCTACAGTTTCCATTCATTTCTATTCTTAATAGGTGGTTCAGTGTATTCTTCAAGGAGCTCCGTTCTCCCCTTTGGCCAAGAAAGACAATTTTAGTGATAAAACTATGATTTTAAGTGACAGATAACAAGTGGTTATCTAAACAACATATTTGTCTTGTTGCATCACTGTAGAAGTGCTAAACAAAGAAGTGATTTATGAACCCTTTGAAAAGATGAGAAGCCTATGTGGATTCGAACAAAAATGCAAAAGAAAGTAAGTTAAGAAAAATAAACTATAAAACCCAAATGAGCTTAGGAAAAAGAAAACATCACTAAAGTTTCTGACACCAGTACAACAAAATAAAAAACAACACTAAGTACTTTTCCTAAAGAGGACTCTTGGTGGCCATTTGCTCTTTCAAGCTCTGGAGTGAGTGATAAGTGATTTTCATGGCTTTTTAAGAGTAGCTGGAAGCAGCGACTTCCCATTTATGCAGCCCTTACTCAACAATTGCATCTTTCCCATTTAATAAAGAGCAATAAAAACCCAAGTATCGTTCACAAGAAGAAAGTCAGAGAGTAACGGCATGTAAATTAAATTTACAGTCACTTAATCTCATCCTACCCTGCCTTCGATGTTTGAGGAATGAACATGTGTTTCTGAATTCTCACTTTGGGACTGTTCACTCACAGGGTTTTACTCAAAATTAAACTGGGATCCATCTGGCCTTGTAGAAGTAAAAGATGGTGCCTGCAGTTGCAAGAGGAAACACATTGATCATCTGCTTTTATCACGCTGGAGAGCTGACTGTCCTCCGTGTTACAGCAAGCGGTGGCTGGTGAAGGTGGCACCTGAAGCTCAGGGGACTTTGCCACATTGGTTCTCTGAACCCACCTGGGTAAATGCGAACAGAAAGCCATCTACCTTTCCAGTCAGTGCACCGAATACCCACGAAACAGTATCCCAAGAGCAGGCATTGCCTTGCGGCCCATATGCTCGAGCATCTGTCTGATTCCTTTTCCAGCCTCCAGGGCAAACATAGAATCTGCGTCTTCTTGGGTCACACGAATGAGTTCTCAAACTTTTCCGCTGCTCTAGTATTTCACATGGCAATGGAGATGAATCAGACAGTTGAGCAAACCAATAGGCCTGAAGGGAATGCTATTATATTGTAGCACTTGATATTGCTAAGTGGAGTGTGTGTGTGTGTGTGTGTGTGTGTGTGTGTGTGTGTAGGTATACACAGGTATACCTGTACACACGTATAAAGGCACTGCTGATTGAAAATTCTATCAAAGTTAAGTAGATGAAGACACAAACATAGACCTTATGACTGAGAGAACTGTGGCAAGGTTAAGCCGGGGCCTTTAGTGTCGTTAACAACCAAACTACACAGCAGCTAGAATAATCCTAACCCTGCACTCAGTCTCAGGTGTTGGGTGAGTCTCACACACTGCAGGGCAGAAGCTGTAGTCCTCCATTTGCCACTTTTACCTCCCTTCTTAAATCAAAATAGCTCCAATGGAGTCAAAGTCTAAAATAAATTGAAAATTGATGAATCTAATGTGTGTCACAGTATTTTTTGTATCTTAATCTCAAGAAGTGACATCCCATTTATTCACCACCCTCCAATCAGTTTGTGTGTTGGAGGAGAGACACTAGGTGCAGAAAACTAACCACGTTCCTGGGGATGCTGGGATCATTTGGGGGACTCTTACCAGAGTTAGAGATTTGTGACCTCAGTTCCCTGGCCCTTGTATGCAGATATGACCACACATCTCCTTGTTTTCCTTTGATTAGGCTTTTGGAACGCGGTCTCTTCTTTCTGAAGTAATTTTCTTTCTCTAGCCAGATTGAAGAATTAATTTCATAAGTTCAAATTTGGATAACTAAATATGGACTCTATAAGAGTTTCACTAAACTCAATCCCATATGCTTATTTTATCTCCAATAAAACCACCAGAAAATTAGAAGTGGCACTGTGGCTCAAGAAGGAGAGCACTTGCCATGAGCTGAAGAGCTGAAGAACACTGCCCAGGCCCAGAGTTCAAGCCCCACGAATGACAAAATAAGAGTACATTTTATCTCCTCCATTATCATCTCCTCCATGATCATATATGATGAACTACATTGAATTTATTAGTTTATCATTAGATTATTTTGGGAAGGAGAATATGTGGGGATTGTACCCAGTGCCTTGTGCATGCTAGACAATGCTGCACCCGTTAAGCCTTATGTGGTCCATGAATTTCCCATTAGAATACAAGTATGAGCTTTGTTCTGGGCAATTCTCATTGAGAATCAGTGATCCCCATGGTATAACTCCTGCTTTCACTGTATTTGATGTCGGTATAATTTGTGGAGGGGAAGGGAAAAAACATATCATTTAAATAGGGATACAGATGGACCCACTGCAACAATGAGATGTACAAGTCATTATGTAGAAAACAAACTTTACAACTTTGGTGGGGAGGGGGAGGAAGATTGGGTGGGGAGGTGGAGGAGGATGGGATGGGAAGGGGAAACAAAGGAGGAGGCTATAATGCTTGATAAAAAATGTACTCATTATCTTGCCCATGTAATTGTAACCCCTCTGTACGGTATTTTCACAAAAAAAGAACCAATGAAATACACTTTGGATTAATTAAGTATAACTGCCCAAGTCAACAATAATATTAATGTGATGATTAGTTACATCCAATTCATGATGTACCACTGTTGTGATAGCCTCACATTTGAAAATAAGATTTGCAAGTGGAAAGATAGATTCAACAAATTATGAATTATCTTCTATTTGCCTTGCATCATGATAATTATTTACAAAATAGTGCTGTGTAAATTATGGTTCTGTTAAAGTACCAACAGTTCTATGACAGCCAAGATGCAGAAGGCAGACAAGGTATGTTCATACCTCTGCTCTATCACCTTACTTATGTTTATGTGGTGAATCTCCCATCTTTTTGAACCTTACAATAATCTGGTTACTTCAGAGAATTTCAAGTACTAATTTTACTTTTAATCTTAATATAATTAAAGCATTATCACAATCAATCACTATGCTGTCTTTTAAAGTAAAGTAACATTCAGTCACTGAAGTGTGAGAGGTAAATATAGTATGACTAGTAATGAGTGCTGTCTTCAGACGTGGACATCTGTTAATGATGAAGGGGGAGGGCTTGTGTGACAGACAAAATATTGAGGAAAGTGTCTGAAGTTGTAAGTCACTTGTATCACTGAAATTTCAACACATTTTAACAAAAGAATACATTGTTGCATCAATCAATCATAGAACTTTGCATTCCACTTTGAGACATTTTACATTTACTTATTTTGTCTTGCAGTGCTTACTATTTTCTCCATCTTAAATGTGTAAATAGATTTTTCAGTATGGCTTTTTATCACTTTGGTCCAAAGAAAAAAAGAAAAGAAGCAACCCCAGTGACAGGATCCTCTACCCAGAAGACATTGGCGACTCAATCCCAAAACTCATAGGGTTGACAATGACCTCTGACATGTAGTAAGATATAAAGTCAACACACAGATACAGTGGCTTTTCTGTAATCAGCAGGGCACAGCTCACAAACTGACATGTTGAATCAACCCCCTGGGATTAAAAATAATAAGGATAACAACTCCTTAAAGATAATAATAAAAGCACATAATAGAATGAGAAGGAAGTTAGGATTATAATTCCATGCACCATCGCTGCAAATAAATAAAAACAAATAAATAAATAAAATACCTAGGTGTAAGCCTCATTAAAGAAGGGAAAGACCTGTATAACAAAAACTATGACACCCTGAAGAAAGAAATCAAAGAAGGTACTGGGAGATGGAAAGTCCTCTCATAGGTTTGGAATGACAGAACAAATGTAATGACATGGCCGTAGTACCAACGGCCATCTACAAATTCAATGAAATACCCATTAAGATTCCAATGCCATTCTTCACAGAGATAGAGAAATCAATCCAAATTTCATATGGAATCACAAATGTTCCTGAATAGACAAAGCAATCCTTTCCATTGCAAAGCAATACTAAAGATAATAAAATTCCTGAGTTCATCCTATGCTACCGAGCCATAGTAACAAAAAGACGGCCTGGTACTGGCAAGGAAACAGACCCAAAGGCTGATGAAATAAAGAACCAGAAATCTGCACAACATAGCCATCCATTTTTGAAAAATGAGGAAAAACATGAGAGTTGGGGAGGAAACAAACAAACAAACACCAAACTAAGCTTTGCACAGAATGGTTCTGGGAAAACTGGATAACCATATACAGAAAACTGAAACTTAATACCAGTCTGTCACCTTTAACTAATATCAATTCAGACTGGATCAAAGACCTCAATGTCTAATCTGAATCTTGAAACTACTATAGAAGAGGGTAAGGCAAACACTAGACCTTATGGGCATAGGAAGTAACTTCCTGAATAGAATTTCAGAGACTCAGTAAATAGGAGATTGAATTGACACATGGGACACATTTCATCAAGATAAAAGCTTCTGCATAGTGAAGATATAGTCACCAAGCTGAAAAGACAAATGGGAGTAGATCTTTGGCAACTATACATCTGGCAAGGTTTTAAGAACCAGAATGTATAGGCATGAACCCCCAAAGAATCAATCACTCAACTAATAAATGGGCAAAGAAGCTAAACAGGTACTTTGCAGAAGTACAGATAAGCAAAAGATACATGAAGAAGTGTTCAGTGTTCCCGGTTATGAAGGAAATTCAGATCAGTCGGAATGGTGATAATAAAGAATACCATAACACATGCTGGCAAGAATATGCAGGGGGAAAACGAACACTCATATACTGTTGGCCAAGAGTTCAGGCCCCAACACCTGCAAACCAAAATGCAAATGAAATCAAAGCCCAAACAAAACTAAAACCAAAACTTTTTATGGCTTAGTCAGCTAAATAAGAAACCAACATATCCAATGCAATGGGAAAGACATGAATTTAAAGCATAAATAGGTGAACAACAACTTATTTGAAACGGGAATGGAGAAAAATTAAAGAAAAAAATCATCTCAGAAATGAATAATAATAGTGCCTATACTTGTAAACAAGAAAAAAATATAGCTTAAAATGTGTTACAGAACATAGAGAATAGCAAAGAAGAAGCAAGCTGTTGGAATGAAATACCCAAACAGATGAAAAGTGTAGGAGAGAATGTGAAAAATGCAAGAGATATAGAGGGAAGGCAGACAGGACTGTGTGGGAGTGAAACTTTCTCCTAGGCTCATGCGCATTGTATGCTTCCCATGTATACATATAAACTTAATACAATTCAAATCCCCATTAGCAAAATGAAACAAATGAACAGGACTATTACTATAAAATGCATTTCAACTGTATTTTTTCTGAAATATAGGATGAAATTTTATTGCATCTTTTACCTTAGAAAAATGTTTAGAATGTTTCAAGTGAAATTTCATATCACATTTTTCTGCACTTTTTACTTGAATCCATTTCTTATGATTTTGCTCTCATTCACTAATTTAAGAGAAGCAAATATAGTTTTCTTCTAATAAAATGAAAGTAATAGAATTCTTTCTCAGCACCAAACTCTATTTAACATAATAGATGCATCTTTATTTTCAACGTTTAATATTTTGAACACCAAATTTAATTTTATTTAATAGAAAAATAGATATTTATTTTGTTGTTTCTTGAAGAGCTAAAGCTTAGTATTTTGAAATGTATTTGGATATACGTGATTTCTTAAGCCTTGGCACATTGTACTTGCATAGTATACATTGTTTGACTGAATGGAAATTGATAGATTGAATTTCTGATGTGTCAAATGATATTAGTTTGGACCTTGCTGCTCTAAACAGAACATTTTGTGTGTCAACTGTTGATGCACACACACACACACACACACACAGTGAAATAAATTGTGAAAAAACAAGCCATTACTTCACTCAAAATGGTATATTTTCTTAAAATGATTTTCTTAGGTATGTAAAAAATAAAGGGTTGGTACTCATCATTTATTCAATGCTTTAAGATTAAAAAGTACATTAATGACTCTGACCATGATAGGGACAAGCAAAATTGTCAAGAGGAATGCTTTGGGTAGAAGGTGTTAAGGAATGTTATAAGTCATAGTGATTCCATTTTACACCAAGGGGTGACAAGAAATAACAAAATGGAAATGACATAGAGTAAGGGCATAAATTTTTTTTAAAAAATGAACAGAAACAACTGGCGATTATAAAGCTACAGAGTATCAGTTCTATCTAGAAGTAGGAAGGTTAAAAAGTAATTTAAGGAAGCAAATTATTCATCATTAAAAAAGGACCAGCAATATATATTGTATAAAGCTGACAGGTAAGTAGAACGGCAAAGTACAGTTCACATCCTGGTATTCACCACCCAGAGTCACTTAGAATCAGTGCTACTGTACATGCAGCCACTTTGGACAGATTGAAGCTAGAAAATGGCCGCACTGTCCATTCCAGATCCTTTATGTTCATTTCACTGTGTGGTTTAACAGTAAACAAGATGCATTGTAGCTTTCCTTCCTATCCACCAGTGACCTGTCACTATCATAATTTTCTTTCCAGTTATTTGAAGTGAAAACAAGTTGCTTTGTTTTCTTGGACCATAACATAAACAGTGATCATCCTTGATATGTTTCCATCTGTGTATTCAATTAAGAAAAAAAATATTTGAATGCATGGATGGATTATTTGCTTTGGAGTTGTATGCCAGAGTGGACAGAGCCCCTTTGGAATCAGTGTCTAGGCCATTGTATTTGAGGATCATACTCTTTGTTAGAAATGACTCCAACTTTTGGGAAATTGTTTACGTACATGAACTGAGGTTAATAACTCCTCTGAAGCACACGGTAAAGAGCAGTTGGTAATTTAAGTGCAGTCTTAGATCTGCTGACTTTCCTTGGTTAGCAGCATTTGGGTGAAGCCCAGAAGCACTTGTGCCACTCTTCCTCTAGGCCAAGAATTAGACATTCCCTTTGCCTGTAATGTTGCATCAGTTTCACATAGGCCGTTCTCTGTTTGCTAGCGGAAAAATCTCCAAAATCTTCATTTTATGATGGGAGAGAAAAATAACTCCACGTCCTCAAAGGCATTTGTTCGGTTTGGCCTGTAGTGTAAATATGATTCTCTTTCTGCTTCATTGCACTCAGGAGAATTCTTCCCCCTGTAGATTTGCTTACTGAGTTTGCTGAGAGTTGGATGGGTTTAGCAAGTGGGGACGTGAGGGAAATGTAGGTAGAATTTAGATGGTAACATCTAGTGCTGTTTTTCTTAACTGCTGCAAATGCATGACTTGGATATTCTAATACTTTAATAGGAAGTGAGCCTGTGGGTGTGAGGGAGATGGAAAAGGTGTTGCAAATGTTTCATCCTGTTGTCCTCATCTTAAGATCTGAGTCCTGCAGATCTGTGGTTACTTTCTAGAGAAGAAATCATTCCAAACACAACCCTTCCACAAAGTTTCCTCAACGCAATGCCAAAACAGCAAGGATTTAGAAGTGTTGGTGGGAATAGGAAATCTGCATCTATGAGCTTCAATTTTGTCAGTGCCTTGAATAATGCTGGCTATATTAGGCTAAACATTACTAAGTCTATTACAACAACTTAAAAAAAATAGAAGCCAAGCACTGGTGGCTCACACCTGTAATACTAGCTACTCAGGAGGCTGAGATTTGAGGATCCTGGTTCCAAGCCAGCCTGGGCAGTAAAGTCCATGAGACTCTTATCTCCAATCAACCACTCAGAAAACCAGAAGTGGTGCTGTGGCTCAAGTGGTAGAGCACTAGCCTTGGGCTGAAGAGATCAGGGAAGGCACCCAGGCCCAGAGTTCAAGCCCCATTACAGACATAAATAAATAAATAAACAAATAAATATACAAATAAATAAATTCTGCTTCTTAGCAGTTTAATGACAAAATGCCTTTGTTATCAGAGAATTATAATTTCCTAAAAGAGCACTTCTGTATATATTTTATGTGCAATAAGATATATTAAAGGTCAGACCTAGAATTTTAATAGGATTTGGAAGAAATTCCTAAGTCTGATTGCTGTTCTGGACAATAATTTTTACAAAATTTATTTTTGCTCCACTTGCAGGCTGTGAGAATAATGCATCAGGGCTGCCTGTGCTTTTCAACTTATAATTAATGCAATTGTTCAATTATCTGCTCTGGTGAAGTGGTAAAGTCTCAATTTGTGCATTCACCTTTGAAAACTATATCTAGTTTTGGCACATTTCTTTCTGCTTGTTTTATGAAAACTAGACAAAGGCCCTCTGAAACAGCATGAGGTCTTGGCCTCGATTCTTTTAATAGCCCTAAAAAGACTGTGTCTATGTTATAATTTATCTTCTGTATTAAGCACTCTTCTTATCAGGTATTATTATCATCTTTATATATGACCATTTTAGGAAAACAATGAAGGGTAGCAGGCCTTTCAGGATCAATTACTGTCTTACTCTAGTGAGTGGAGCTGTATCATACAACACCAGAGACTGTGTAGCAAATAAGAAAGAGAAGTTTGCTATCCGGACAGCCGTACCGGGTGAGGACCTCACTCCATGGCATGTCCCGGTGGGAGGCTTTGCGTATCAGGAGCAACATTGGAGTGCTCAGCAACATGGGTGGGAGAGGCCTCCTCCATGTGGGCTCTCCTCCGTCTACAGCAGAGCTCACTGGGAGCAAGTAGGACAAACACCCAGGCCTTTGTGGCTGGGATTAATCCTTTCCGAAGTCGATGCCCCATGACCCAGCTACCTCTTTCTCACTCACAAATACACCTGCGCCCAAACCCAGACAACAGCCCCTCCTCCACTGTGAGCTAATTGCAATAGCGGATGGGGGAAGAAAATGTCACTTCTCATTGTGTCATCCAAGAAAGACCTGGAACACACAACCTTTGAGCAGGAGAGCAGTCTCCTAAATCATTCTGACTAAACGACAGGCTGGAGAATAAACATCTCTTTTGAACTTAAAGAAAAAAATACTGATTTTTCTTTGCCCATTTTGCTCTCATTGGAATCAGTACTTCAAATGAAATTGATGAAAAACTAGCACGAAGCACCTTGTATTTGAGACTTAATGCAACCCTTTATTTCCTGATAAGACACCCAAATATATCAAAACAAGAGAAAAGCACATTTCAAAAAGTTCATTTAGTGTATTCAAAATGTATAAAATTATTGAAAACTAAAACAAGATAGGCACTCTCTATTATATTTTTCTAGTTAATTATTTCCCAGTGTATCTTAGCTATTTCCTAATAACTAAGCCTATTTTCAATAGGTTTATATATACTGAGTATAAATTAAACATTTTACACATAGGCCTCTTATTCTGAATCTTATTTACAAATATTCTGATTTTTAGCATTGAAAAGTATATAGACAAGGTAGCAGTATATAGACAAGGTAGCAAGTAAAATAAAAATAATAATGCAAAGAATATGTTTTTATTCAGCAATTCTTTAAACACCAAACTGTGCAAAAATAATCATAGTTTCTGAAGAGAAATGGATAATGTGTTTTTTTTTTCTGAGAGAAAGGGAGACAAAATTTAAAGGTTAAATTAAGGAAAATTTGAAACTTTTTAAGTGATGGAATTGGGCATGGGTGGCTCATGCCTGTAAACCTAGCTACTCAGGAGGCTGAGATCTGAGGATCGTAGCTCAAAGCCATCTCAAATAAACTACCCAGAAAAATCCAGTGCTGTTGCTCAAGTGATAAAGTGCTAGCCTTGAGCACAAAGAGGCTCAGGGACAGTGCCTAGGCCCTGAGTTCAAAGTGCTGGGAGTGGCAAAAAAAAAAAAAAAAGATGATGGAGACCACAGATAGCTGACCAGGCAAGGCTGAGCTCCAGGATCGAACTGAGCACTTGATAAATGTTTCCATAGTGTCCTTGTAATCCAGGTTTAGGATGGGTTGCAGGGAGAGATTTACATTTGTTATGAATCTGTTTAAAGATGGACCTATCTCAGGTAATACCAGTCTCTTTGTCAGATGGATGAGCTCTCTCCAGGTGTGAACAGGGAGGTGAACAAGCACAGAGCACTGGACAGCCATGACACAGGGGTGGCCTCTAAGCCACCTCATTTTGTTCCTTGTCATTGGGGTAGTGAAGCCAAGAGTAGCCCATCAGCCTCAAGATCCCCTCACACATTCTGCTGTATTGTTAAACAAATGAGGGACGACAGGAAATATTCCTCGAGGTCAGACAAAGTGTGAACATTGACTAGTAGTGTGATTGGAAGTGGTGAAATACAATGTCACTTAAGGTTAAACTGGATTATACAAAATTCTGCTGATAATGTTCTTATTCACAGGCCTTACTAAAACTTTATCCAACTTTTCCCTAGGGTATATTGTAAACTTTCTTTAGAGTTGTTCTTTATTTCTTCAACACAGTTTTTTTTTTTAAAAGATGGCTATGCAACTTTTCATGAATGTGATTTATTGCTCAAAGTTCCAGATATTCTTGATATATTTCATATCAAACTTCCAAAGAAATTGGAAATCAGAGACTGTGTTCCCACACACACACCCAAACTGTCTCATCTGTGAAGGTAAATAAATCCATCTATGCTAGTCCATGCAAACTGTAAAAATTATGGCCTTTCTGAATAAAATCACAAGTTCATCAAATGGCTAATATTTTATGCTCATACACAGGACTCACATCTGTGAAGAAGTTTAGTATCCATAGCAACTATCACAACCTAACAGTCTATTTTTCTCAGACCACTTCTTTTTGTTTGTTTTGTTTTAGATTAAGAAGAATTCCCTAGGCTTATTGTTAATATTTTGTGCTAGCAAACTACTGAACCAAGGAAAGAATCTTGCTTGCAATTGTGTTTGAGATTAACTTCTGAAAAATTAATTTACTGGAGACAAGAGTGAGAGCCAAATGCTTGCGATATAACAATGCTTGCAATAACAATCAAATATATAAAATTTATGAAGACATTATAAAGGTCAAACTCAACCACCAGCTACGAATCTAATCAGAAAAGAAACAGCATTGATTTCTTTATAGTTTTCTGAGCAATTAGACATGTAAAAGCATGCACTAGACAAGTCCAATCATAGCATATCCATTATGACTACTAATATATTTACAAAATTAATGAGTATATATAGGGATTGTTGATCCTAAATGAGTGTTAAAATTTATTATTATTTCTTTTTTTTAAAAATTTAATTTTATTGCAGTCATTTATTTGAAATTTACGTTTCTCATCAGGGAAAGTTCCATGATTAAAATATAATCCTTTTGAGAATGTGCACTGCATCTCTCCAATTTGTTTTGTTCTGCTGTGTTTTCTTGTATGTCTACGAAGTTGGATCTTAGGTGGTGCTGGGGCTCAAATGCGGCTTGGGTATGTTCCCAAGGCTTTGGCCCTGGGCCCCTGCTCTCCTGTGTGGTGATGTTGACAGGAAGTGGAGCCTTCAGGGATGGGGCTCAGAGGAGATGGCCAAGGCCCTCTGGTGCCACCCCCTACAGGAATGACGGCTGGCATCCGGGATGGAATAATTCTCAAGAGACAAGAAATGCACCTGCCTTACTCATGTGACTGTAGCCCTCTGTGCAGCATCTTTACAATAAAATAACATTTGTAAAAAGAGAGAATGTGTTGCTTCAGCAGAGCAAGGCTGGCCCCGGGTCCTGGCTCGCTCTCTGGCTCTGTGTGTCTCCATGTGATCTCACCATGTGACCTTGTGTGCGCTTGCACCACGGCCATGACACTGTACACCTGGGGCCACACAGAGCAAGAGTCTTGTACTCTTGGGATTCCAGAACTTGAGGTAACACACACACACACACCTCCCTCTTTTGACAAATTACTGAACCCTATTTTATTATTAGAATGGAAACAACACCAATATGTTCAGTGTCTTCAGATGTAACTATAATGGTTTGAACCCATCTTTTTTTTTGAGGAAACCTGTTAGTGCATCTTGAGCAGAGAAACTGCATGCCTGCCACAGAACTTATTAAAGAAGAGAAATAGCTAGCCGAGCACCTGTGGCTTATTCCTGTGATCCTTAGCTAGTCGGGAGGCAGAGAGTCTCAGTTCTAGGCCAGCCTGGGTGGAAAAGTTCCCTGCAATCCATCTCTGAAGTGACCAACAGAAAGCAGGCCTGGAGACTTGGCTTATATGGTTGAACACCATTGCAGTAAGCATGTAGCCCTGTGTACAAAATGTACAAACACAGGAACTTCCAAAAGAGCAACTTTAATCTGACAGAAACACAAAGGGACCTAATAAATCATAGATTGCTGTCTTGTATCCCACACTCAGGAATCTGCTTCGGGTAGCCCAAGGTGTGCATTTTGGGCACCTGTTGAGAATTACTCCCTTACATCATTCAGCCTCATCTGTCTTCTGTTAATTATTAAAATTGAATGCACATCTACTTTCCTATAATTTATCTCTATATTAGGCTTGCCTTATTTCCTGAAGTAGTGTAAGTTCTAATTATTCATTCTTTCTTCCTCATATTAACCTAAAATATCTCTCTGCAATGAATCTCAGAGGAGTCTTCTATTCCTGAGGCTTCAGCGATCACATTCTTGTGAATTATCCTCCAGTCTTTATAGATTAGATAGGATTTTTTCTAAGTTTCTGGCACCCACGTCCAATGTATTTGCCTATGGACATGAGCTGATTCTTTGCTACTCTAACCCAGTCTTCCTCTGGCTCCGTCTCAATGGAAAGTACATAAAGCAAGGCTATATGGGGAGGGTCTCCTCCTTACCTTCTGCTGTTCCTGCGTTTCTGGTTCGAAGGTTCAGGCTCTGCACGGACAATGTGCTGCTTTCTGCTTCTTAAACGGTTCTCAGATAGGTCAGGTTTTCTCGAAATAAGCAGTCCCTTTGGTGTCATAGCGTTGAAAGAATCTGAACAGTGTACTACCAGTTTCGTGCAGGTTGAGCTTCCCGGCAGCTGCTCTCTCGTTCTCCTGGTGTGGCCTAGGCTGGTGCTGGAACGTCGGGGGTTCGAGGCCAGGCTGGGGCCGAGCACCGACCATGTGTTGCAGGCGCCTGTGGCTCTAGCCCTCGCGTATGTCTGGTCAGGGGAGGCGGGCGCCATGCACAGACCAGGTGCGGACCCTCAGCTTCTCATCCCGTGGGTCCAGACTGCATCTCAGGCAGCAGCCCCAGGGTCCGTGGGTCCTGCCCGGGCCGGGTCTGCGCTCGGGCCACGCCGGACTCGCGTGTGCACCTGTGCGCCCCTTCCTCCCGTGCGCTCAGGCGCAGGGCACCTGCGGACCCAGAACCAGGACAGCGCAGCCAGGGGCGCCCTGTGCTCCCACGCAGGGCACTGGGCTCCGGGGCTCCGGGACACTCCCGCCCCCCCTCCACACACAAGATTTTCGCATAGAGTCTGGGGAGATGCCACGCCGTCCCCCAGCAGCCCGCGGCACCCAGACTCTGGTTCTCCTCCATCAGGCCTGCCGCTGGGCCTCAAGGTGTCATGGGGCCTTATTTCCTATGTTTAAATCTAAAATAACTCAGGGGCCGGTGCCTGGCCAGCAGGTGCTGTGCCCCTGGGCCCGTGCCTCTGCTCATTACTGCTCTCGCTATTTCCATTCTGGTGAGTTCTCTTGGTGTGGGCTGGGCTGGGCTCAGACCAGGTCCCTCCTCCCTTCACTTCACACGTAACTGGGATTAGGTTAGGTACCACCATGCCTGGCTTGTATGTGAGAATGGAGTCTCACTAAATTTGGCTAGGTTACTCTCACATTTGTATCCTCCCAGTCTCTGCCTCTCGAGTAGCTGGGATTACAGGTGTGAATCACCACATCCAGACTCGGGATGAAGGCACAGGGAACAGTCACAATGAATGCTTAATGTACAGGCACTAACACTGGAGGTGAGTAGGAGTCCTTTTACCCCTTCCCAGAGATTTTATATCATCTTCCACACTGGTGAAACTGTAGCAGATCGACCTCTCAGCTTGCAATGGAACAGAGTCTGACCTTAAGCTTTGCCTTAATCCGTATTAGTCACTGAGTGTGGGAACGCACTGAGTCCTCACGGCACAAGACCAGACCTCTGTACACTGCATGCCCATTCTGCCGAGTGATAGAACTGGAGTCGATGATTGCCGTGCATTTTCCTCAACGTTTTCTGTAGCAATCAGGAGCCACATTATTATTTTTAGTTTTAACAGACATGCTAAATGCAGTAGGACATAAAAGCTGGTAGCAAAGGATTCCTCAAAGAGAAACTGATAAAGTGGTTTTCCCCCCTCCTAATCTGCAATTTACAAGTCCTTCCAAATGTCTTTTCTGACCTCAGTACTTCACAGCAAGCAAAAAAATGGTATTGCTTTCCCCAGCTTTTTGCAGCTGCATTACTGAGGCATCTGGCTGTGATAATCTTTTCATAGTGAGAACTTTTCACAGATCTCTTCCTGTCCATTGGAGCTTTCTTCCATCCCAACTACTGAAATGACAATTTTCTCAAATTCTCATTTGATCATCAATATTCAATTGTCTTATTCATTTCTGGTTTGAGCCTAGCATTTGGCTTTGATGGGATGATATGAATGGATTCTCTTATGGTCTGATAATACTCTTGAAATTAACCATTGATTCCTGTGCCTCAGGTGTTTAGAACGTAGCTAAAATCAAAACAATCAAGAAATAGGCTGCAGACTCATTTCACACATGTGCAAAAACCAGCGACAAGCATTTATTTTAAAAGTTGGATGGGTTCATAAATGTATCTGTCAAGTATGTTTTGTTAATACCTATTGAACAATAACTCTAAAGCCAGCATTATTTCAGTTCTTTAACTGCCTCACCCATTTAGCCGTCAGAATGAAGCAGTAAAGGTTGCATTGCAAATCCATGATGTTAAATATTACACATGCTCCTGAATGCAAGGTAATGGGAAGAAGTGATTTCATTGATCCTCTGCTACAGAATGTTTCAATTAAGGTTTTGTTCATTTTATACAGAACGAAAGGTCGATCAATGTGATTTATAGTAAGTTGGAGATTTCACATGAGTCTATGGTTTAAAATATTTCTCTAGCTTCTCTTTGAGTCATGTGTTTGCCTGCCTGGGCTGCCTTAACAAAGCACCAGAGACTGAGTGGTTATAGTTCAATGCCTTGTCTGTGTCCCTCGGGCAGGACATCCTCAGTGAGGAGCAGCCTCTGTGAGAATCTTCTTATTTCCTTGCAGGATTTGTCTGCACAGTTACCTCCCCACTCCCGTTCCAGTGAATCCCTTTCTGACCTTTTTAATCTAAATGGCAATGGCTTCCTCTCCAACCCTCATCTTCACAACAAAGCTTCCGGACTATATCCAACATCTGCCTAGTTTATCTTGGTTAATAGTTGTCTAGGCCACAGCAAAGGCAGGAACTTGTTCTGCCCTGGTGGTGCGCTGCTCTATCTCTGACATTCAGAATTGCAATCAGTACATACTAGACTCCGAAGTATTCCTGGAATAAGTAAACAGAAAGTAGCGTCCATCTATTTAATTTAGTTCAATAAACATTGATCAAGTGTCCACACTTCTCTACTGCCCAGGCAAACTCTTAGTATATTCTGGAATTAGTCATTTTTCCCCCTTGCTGTGAGAAATACCTAAGAGAAACAATTTGAAAGAGGAAAGGTGAAATTTGGCTCATGGTTCAAAGGGTCTAGTCTGATGCTCAACTAGATCCATTGCTTTGCGCCTAAGATACAGCAGAATATGCTAGTAACAGAGTATGTGGTACAGGCAGGCTGCTCACCTCATGGCTACAAGAAAACAAAATGGAGCAACAGCATCTAGAATTAAGAGGAGCATTTTAAAGGCACAGGCTCTGTGACCTGCTTCTTCCAAAGCCCCACCCCACTACCTAACACCAGCCCCACCAAGAACTTCTACTCAAAATTTGAATCCATCAGTGGATTAAACTGTAAGTTATAGGCCAGAGTCCTCAGGTCTAATTTTCTCTATAAACTTTCTCAAAAACACCCAGAGTATACTCTACTCATTTTGTTCCTATCTCTTAAGGTCACCATATTGAAAATAAAACATGAATCATCACATGGCTCAGAAGCAATCAGTGATTTAAATGAGGGTGTTGATAAATGAGATAGAGAAAAGAAGAAAGTGGTGTCAGATCTGGCTTGGCACAAGGTATTGCATGCACAGAAAGCAAAGCAAGTAGAAGGAGACATGGACACTTCCAAGGAATGAGAGGGCGAAGGAAGTGGCATTCTCTTTTTCTATTTTGTGCTTTCCCTTCCAGGCTATTTCCAAGATGAATGTGCCTAATTAAATCTGAGTTCTTTTTGATGTATTTTCAAGATGTATAAAAGTAGCTGGATATATTATGTTTTTTTTGGCATCATTTTTCACTCACAAATTGTCATGATTTATCCAGCCAGCCATCTTCCTCCCTTCCATCCATCTACCCATTAATTACAAAGATATGATCGAGTGTCTACTAGAACTAAGGCATTATATCACAGTAAAATATAATTATAGAACGGGAAAGTAAGAAAATAGTCATTGGATTATCATTGTGTTCTCATCTGTAGACACAATCCTTCCTACTTAATAACATACTTGTATAATCTAAAGAAGGTCTTGACCTCAATTTCTAATATTAGTAAGCTATAGAATAACTCATTCCACTATTGAGGTGAGTACAAAATAGAATATGTCGATGTATTTCCTGGTTGAGTACAAAGTTTTCTGTCTACTTTCACCTTGCAAGGGAAAGATGCTCCCTGAAGCCAGTTTGCTGCTACTAATGTGTGTGGATGGCTTTTAGCTCTGAATACAGAGGACATTTTATTCTTATTCTAAACCATCCCGAACAGCATATATTTTATACTTAGAGCCAGTACTGAACTGAGTTGATTTCAAACTACTGACTTAGAAGCAAAATGACTCATTTTTCTTTGTTCCAGACTTCTGAAATATGAATTACTTAATATACTCAGAAGATAGGTTTAGATAAATCCATACTCTCACTAGGATCTCTCTCTCTCTCTCTTTCTTTCTCTTTCACACACACACAGAGTCATGTTTGAGGTTAAAGTTAAAGTTTTCCTTAATATGAATAGTTTAACTTTATATGTTTATAAATAATTTTTATTTAATAAATAATTTTATTGGAGCTTTTGCTTTTTGTCATATCCATTTTTAAGTCATTTATTTATTGATATATGAAATCAATCTAAGGGTCCATCACCAAATAAGTATGTCTATTGGAATAAAAAGAAGGAAATCATATCATGTTAAGAGCCTGAATGAAGCAAAAGGTATTTGATTAGGGGAATCAGGCCGAGAGACAAGTGCTGCATGTTCTTCTTATATGTGGAAAATTAAAGAGTGATCTGGAAATTAAGAGTATGACGGTAATTACCACAGGCAGAGGTGGAGGAGAATGGTTGGAAAATGTTGGTCCAAGGATGCAGAGCTACAGCTAGACAGGAGGAATAAGCTCACGAGAAGTTATTTGTAGAAATGGTGATTATATTTGAGGAGTACACACTACCACTCTTGTACTCTTTAGAGTACATTTCAATGTGCTCACCACCAAGTGATAACTGTATTACATAATTTCAATCATTCCACAGGGTATGTATTCTTCAAAACACATGTGCATGTTAAATATATTTTAGTTGACCACAAGTAAGACATGCTTATTTGAAATAAAGAGAAAAGATCTTTATCTACTAGGGGTTGAATATGCTGTCTGTTGTATATTGTGTAAACATTTCCTCTATATTTGTAATTTGTTTTTTATATAATCTACCATATATTTAAAATACTAAGGTAGCATGTTTTCTAATTGCAATTTTCCAATTGCATCTAGATTTGAGGCATACTCAGGAAGAAATTTTCTCAACAGGTTATTGAGGAATCATTCATACTTTATTCTAGCAGTTTAATGATTTCATTTATTTTTATATATTTAATAATCTGACATTTGGAGATTGTCTTAAGGTGTAGTCTATATTTCCCTGAATGGCTTGAAATGTCATGTTTTAGCTTCATATGTACTCTATTATCTCTTGACTTTCAATTCTATTTTACTGAAAAGACAGCTTTTCCCACATCATCACCACTCTTAATTCTAGAGAACAGTATAACCAAGCCTTCCTGTAGTGTTTTCACATTACCTTTGTTCTCTGTTCAGTGTTGCTTAGCCACTATAAACCTGACTGTTTTTCTGAGTTCTGATGAAGTTGGTTCCTGCTTTTGCATTGCTTTTCCTGAGGTTTCCTGGCTCTGTGTGTGTGTGTGTGTGTGTGTGTGTGAGAGAGAGAGAGAGAGAGAGAGAGAGAGAGAGAGAGAGAGAGAGA
>NW_012267259.1:17593890-17618142 GCF_000151885.1 Dipodomys ordii | reverse complement strand
AAAAAAGAATAATTTAAAGTGAAATCCAGAGATAATGCTAATATTGGTAATAATACCATGGGAGAAATAGGGTCACAATTTATTGGAGGAAAATGATGAAGAAATTGAGAAAATGCATGATTTCCTTAAACTGAGAGAAATTTTATAGCCAATAAGTGTGTATAAAATAGACACACTACTCCTAATTATAAACCAATTGATCATCAATAATAATAATAATAATAATAATAAAATGAAAAGAGTTATAGCTGTCACAGTTCTGGAAAGTGAAGATAATTTAATCAAACACAGGACCCTCTGGAGCTGGAGTGGTGGTGTCTCCTTGGATATTTTTGGTGGCCTGGATGGCACTCCCACCACATGCATGCATTTGAATCCCGAATCTTCTCCTCTCTCTAGACTTGCCTTCCCATTTCCTTGCCCCTGATAGCATTGTTGCAGTTTAAGAGTTTTAAGTTCTAGTTTTCTTGGATTCATTCACATCAGGCCATCAATATTTTGTATGCAATACGAGGGCTTGGAGTTTTTGGAAAATCTGTCACACAATATCAAGTTTTAACCATTTCTTCAAAGATGAAGCTCAGTCCCAATAGCCTCACTTTGTATCATACACTGCTCCTTTTGTTAGGGCAGCAACTTCAAGCCTGATGGTGCTCAAGGAGCAGGGCACAAAGCCCCGGGATCCGCGTCTCATATTGAAAAAGACAAGAAAGAAAATAAAACTCAACTGAGTACCCTTAAAGGACCGTTTTCCTCCAGTCCTCTGTTTCTTTTCTAAAGTGCTTTCTGAGTCATCTGTCCTTGACGTAAGAAGCATTGGAAGCTCCAAAGTGCAGTCAGCTATCTAATAAAAAGCCATGAAAGAAATTTCATAGGGAATACCCACGATGGGACTTTCATAACAAACTGGCATTTAAAAGTCAATTTAAAAAATGTGTATATATGTATATATATATGCATATATCTTGAAAATATACGTATTCAATATACATACATATCTTGAAAAATATATACATATGGTAATGGTGAAAGTCTTTTGCATATGTTAGCTTTTTCTGTTTTTTTTTAAATAATGAATATGAACTACTTTTATAATACAACAGATTTCTTTTTATCCAGAAATAAAAAGGAGGATAAAGACAAGTTCAGGGTGGGGTCAAGGGAGGGTTGAGGTTGAGTCTGAGCACCAGGAGGTTATGTGAAGTGGTAAAAGTGTTTGGGACTCAAAATCCTTCTGACCTCAGTTCTGTAGAGTAATACAGGGCTGAGAAAAAGATCCCACTGTGTCACTGACCGAATATGATATCACCTAGAGCACTGAAAAAGCCTGAGGTGTTCTTTGCTTTAGTTTTGTAAATCGTCTTCTCCTCTTGGAATGTTGGAGATGGAGAAAGCTGAAGCCAGTGCTCTGCGGGACATCTTCGTTTTTGCCTGTGCTCCACCGAGCCTTAGGCCACGGCTCAGCTCTCACCATAATCGCAGGTCCACACGCGAGTCCTCTGGGTGCCAAGCACATCATGGCTCAGAAGACCTTTTCCTGGTGCCTCTGTAGTATGTTAAATATGAGGTACAATTTCATGTTTGTAATGCATTTAAGTGGTATCTTGCTCTTTTTTTTTAATTGTGAAAATACTGTAGAGGGGTTACAATTACATGAACAAGGTAATGAGTACATTTCTTATGAAGCATTGTTGCCTCCTCTTTTGTTTCCTCTTCCCATTCCTTCCCATCTCCCCCACACACCCTGTGCCAAACTTGTAAAGTTCATTTTTCGACATAACGTCTTATACATCTCATTGTTGCAATGGATCCACCTGTATCCCTATTTAAACAATTGTTTTTTTTCCCTTCCCCTCCACAAATTATACCAACAGGGGTTATACCTTGGGGGAGGGACATACAAAGCAACAAAGAAATCATCTTATAAATATGTTAGAAACAATCGCAAGAAAGAAAAAAAATTTGAGTCCTTACCTTGGGGTTCATTTCGCCTAACATCAACTTCTCTGACCGTTTCTGCTTGTTTCAGGTATCTTGCCCTTTTAATCAGTTGTAGACCCAGCTGACATACGCACACCTCCTTCCAGTTCATTCCATTTTCTTTTGATGCCACTTCTGTCCAAGGAACCCCAAGGACACCCAAGAAAAAAAGACAACAAAGTTAAAACAAACAAACAAGCCAACAAAAACTGTATACTTAAGTTGGAAGACATTTTTGTAGACATGAATATATTGCTCTCTTTACAGAAAGAAAGCAACCGTTTGGAACAGAAGAAAGGATTTAAAGCACATCACAAGAAAAGGTAAGAAAACACTCTAACCTGTATTTGATTAAATGTGAAATTATTTACAACATTGAAGAAGAGAGTCTGATTTTCCTAAGTAGTTTTCCTCAGCACTTCAGCCTGTCATTTTGGCAATCGAAGTGATATGTCCAAATTGTGCTGCTCAAAGTGTGGATACTTTTGCATGTGGGGATTTAAATTAAATATAATTAAAAATTCAGCTTTTCTTCTGCACCAGCCATATTTCTGACACTGGACACAAGAGACAAGCCTGGCCAGTGATGTGCTGGATGGTGGAGATTTTGGACTTTTCCATCATTATAGAAAACCCTTGAGTACTTCTGAATTTATTAGTCTGCCCCTTGACTATGTTGTAAAATAATTCATGAATATCTTACCACAATGACACCCATAAATATTACATGAATATTTTGCATACAAAAATAGAATCTTTTCCCCTCGCAGATCCTTCCACAATTATTCTAAGCAAAACTCATTGAGATCAGGTTAGAAATACCCTGTCATCTTTAGACTTAAACTCTGTCATCTTTAGACTGTCACCAAGATGAGAGGAGAATTAAAAATTGTGTTTAATTATCAGCTGTTTCCTTAAAACTTCTGAATTTTCACACTCTTTGAAGAAGTAAGGAACACCTTGTTTCTTATTTTCCACTAAGAAAGGCATTTGCTTTGAGAGATGATTCTCTGTTTCTCCCATTGCCTTTATTTCCCCATTAATAAGTATTGTATTTTCACAGATGGAGTGACTAGCTTTAACAGTGTAGTATATAAACGAGTGTATAATAAAAACACAGTAGTGATAGATGTAGACATGTTGGGATCTTACTGCAGTTCACAAAGTCATCAGCAACCTTTTTATCCTGTTGCTCTCAAATTGCATTTGATGTCAAAATGATGCTTTTATAATAGTCATAGCAGGTTTTTTTTGTACAGAATGTACCTTGATGGTAGCAACTTCTAGAAGACATCTTAGCTGTCCTTTTTGTCTCCATTTCTATTCTGTGTCTGGTGATATGTGTCTGGTGATTGTAATAACATTGTTCAAATTCCACTTGTATTCATCATAGCATAAACAGTAATCACGGTCACCCTCTTGTTTCCTCCTTTCACCTTTGAGGGAGGCCAGTGTATTAAGCTCAGTGCAACATTGCAATTTCTAGTAACATGATTGCATACCATATATAGTCAGTCAACAAATAGGAAACCAAGGAGTACAATAAGTTTTTACAAACATAGGAAAAATGATGAAGTTATGGCAATTTTGAACTTTACAAAATTATGTAAATTTTGTTCACTTTGGAAGTTGTGATTTGTTTCCTAGTGCTGCATTTTTTAGTTTAAACTTAATTTTGCATTTGTTCTTGCTCTGACATCTTTTCTTTAAAGAAGCTCTTTAAGATTATGTATACTTTGACAAGATGGTTTTTATTTTTATTTCAAATTTTTCAAAAAAATTAATTCAGGTGTGTACTATAGGAGATTACGAAAAAAGTAGGCAGAAGAAAACGTAGGGATTTAAGAACAGTTGAAAGTATACTATTTGGACCGACATGTTCATCTCACAAGAAACCGTATAGGCTTTGTGTAGGAAACATGGGTTTGGCACCATGTTCTCAGGATATGAGTGACAGAGTTTTTGCTAAGCACATCTATGTATGTATGCTCTAGAGGCTCTCGCATTAGCTAGGGGACAGAAATGTCTTGCTTTAAATTATGGCTTAATACCTTTCAGCGGCCCTAATTTACTAAGTGTTTGTACCAACATTTAGAGTATAGAAGAACTTTGTGTGGGACTTCAAGCCATTCTTCCTAGACAGCTTTTTTGGGGGGAGAGGGGTCCAGTCATGAGGCCTGAACTCTGGGCCTGGGTGCTGTCCCTCAGCTCTTCAGCTCAAGGCTAGTGCTCTACCACTTGAGCCACAGCACCACTTCTGCTTTTTTCTTTTTGCTTATGTGGTGCTGAGGAATTGAACCCAGGGCCTCATGCATGCAAGGCAAGTGCTCTACCACTGAGCCACCTTCCCAGCCCCTTCCTAGATAACTTTCAGCTTGACATAACAGCAGCCAACGGGAGTTGTAATCACCGTGTCTGCCCCCAACTAAACCGGTTCTGTATTCCATGAACATGACCAACCCCCTAGACAGCGCTAGACCATGCCTCGTGACATGCTGGACTGTGCCTGACTCTGCCCTGTGAGCTGGAGAGGAGACAATGCTATTACTGGACCGTGTCTGCAAAAACATCCATCAGATTTAACCTGCATTGACAAACAAATACCGATTCCTATTTATTGCTCCCTATTAAATAAGCTGTAAATGTCAGAGGTGAGCCCTGGAACCTAGATTTACCCTGGGCAACGCACACGCCATATTTGTATACTTTCAGGAGACTCTGATCTGATCGATTTGCTTTGTTTGAATAAAAGATGGAAGATTTTGAAAGTAGATATTTGGTTTAATTTGTAAGTAAATATTTGGTCTAATTTGTGTGCATAAATATTCTGCTTGAATTCTACAGGTCGGGAGTTGCTCACCACAGAAATAACATCATGAGCATGATTAGAAATTTCTTAAGTTATTCTGGTGTACGTCTGTGTGTTAGTGTAGTTCGCACTTGTGTTGTCATCTGACAAACTTTGCTTAAATGTTCAAATGCATTATTAGCTTGTTTCTTAAGCATTTGGGAAATAGTACCACAGACAGCGCTCTTCCTTGCTTTCCTCTCTCCTCCAGCCAGCTCACTTCTTTATGGAGACTGACGTAGCATACCCACTCTGTGGGATTCCTGAATCCTAAGTACCCACAGAAACTGCTTTCCAAGGCTTCGTGGGTTCCTTCTGCAGCTACAGCCGCTGCTGGAGTTAAGTCCAAGCACCCTTGATTCAGGTCTAGAATCTTAGTTGCCTGAGCTGCGGGGGTCAGAGGGACTATGGTTTGAGGCCAGCCTGATGTCCATGAGACTTCTTCTCAATCAGTAGTTGGTGGCAGTGGTGTTTGCCCGTCACCTCCACAGCGTGAGAGGCCGGGACAAGGCTGTGGGTTCAGGCTGTCATGGGCCATACTAGATGATGACTTCATCTCAGTGGAAAGAGGGTGAGTATGTCCCTGTCGTCTGAGATATGATCACATGCGTGGGAAGCAAGTGAGACCCTATACCAAAGAGTCACCAGCACAAGAAAGCGACTGGAGAGCCTGCCTTGCACACACGAGGACCTGGGTTTAGAAACACCCAACGACAAAACAAAAGCTTGCTGATGGATGCAACATCTTCTCTGGCTTTCATAACCCTTAAGACAGATGAGACGCTATCAGGAGCCAAAACAGTTTCCATCTTATCACCGTTATTATCAGATGCACACCGATGGAACTGGACGCACATCCTGTTCTAGGCGTCCAGATCTCCTCTCACTCTGGTTCTAGCTCTGTTTTCTTCTCCCCTTAAAAGATATCATTGAATGCTAATTTCACACCTGTAATCCTAGTTACTCAGGAGGCTGAGATCTGAGGATCACGATTCAAAGCCAGCCTGGGCAGGAACGTCCATGAGACTCTTTATCTCCAATAAAACCATTAGAAAGCCGGAAGTGGTGCTGTGTCTCAAGTGGTAGAGCACTTGCTTTGAGCTGGAGAGCTGAGGGATAGTGCCCAGGCCCAGAGTTCAAGCCCCATGACCGACCAAAAAAAAAAAAAGAAAATTAAGTATGATCTACAAAACAAAATATGATATTCTTCACTTCTATGAAGTTTCTAGCTCTTTGCATGTGCAGTTTATTCAAGATTATTCAAAATGTTTATTGACAACTAACTCTGCATGATGAATGAGTTCTGATCAAGCTATACATTTCATATCCAAAGGCAGCATATTGTAATAGACAAGCAAGAGCATGAATTTAATAATTCGGATGGTAAAATATTTGAAAATAGCTTCAAATAATTAAAATACGTGTGACAGACAGAGCTCTACAAATAAAATACACTCAAGAAAAGTTGACCCAGTAATACAATTTATGAACATTGAGTGTTATTGATTTATGCCTCTTTCTCTTGTATGTAGTCACACAGACCAAAGACATCTGAATGGTTCTGAAGTGTTTTCACTGCGTTCACACCTTATTACTCCCAATAAGATGCAGGTGAAAAAATAAGAGCATTGCTGGAAATAAGAAAATAATGTAATCTTCATGAATCATTGGAGATTTCCAGTGGTTATAGAAATTCTGAAATGAAGGCAGGTGATGTAGAGTTTGTGGTAGTGAGTGAGTGTGGTAGTGAGCAATTGTGTATAAGCATGGCCAACTTGAAGAACTGCAAAGAAGTTCATCCAACCAGAGCAGCAAGCGTGAAAAGACAGGAGTTATCAAGCCATGAACAGGACAGGGAAGAATACTACTGACTGACCAAAAATTACTATTGTGTCTGGATACACACTGTAGAGTTTCAGCCATGTAATATTATGGCAAAAGGAAAGCGATGCAGACAGTAAAAAGTCCAGGGTTGAGAGGGAGAGGAAAAATGGCCACATATAATATGATGGGGCTGGAGCACAGTGGGAAGGTTGGAGGATAGTAAAGCCCTCTGTAAGACACACAGTATAGATCTGTATACTTACGCATACAGACGGCTCACTAACCAAGAGAAAAGTCTACAGTAAATGATGAACTTACGGTAAAAATAGTGAGTCAACATAGCTTCATCAATTTAACAAATATAGCTCACGGTGTTTTGTTAATCAGGGAGATTATGTGTTTAAGGGCCGGGAGACATGGAAACTGTAGTTTCTGTTCAATTTTGCTGTCATCTTAAAAGTACTTTAAATACTAAATTTCATTAAAACTGATGACATAGATCAGTGGTAGTGTTTGCTTAGAATGTATAAAGCCCTGGACTCAATTTTCAGCACTGAAAAAAATAGCCTATTAAGTAAAGAAAAATACAGAAAAAGTATGGAGTTGTTCTGTAAGTACCAATTTAGAGATAATCTGAGCAAGAACAAATATAAAAGAATGGAACAAGCATTGTGTGTACACATCCATAAAATCCTCGAGTTGATGAAGATTTCTAAAAACACCACCTCATTTTACTGGGGTTTGCTAAGATACCAACTTATGAGCTTGAAAAATAAAATAAATCATATGCACAAAGCCATGTATCTATGATTTCTATTTCAGAGTGGCCTTCTAATTGCTCACAAAGACAAAGAGATAGAGTGAGAATACTGTCATACTGCAATATCTATTATAACAATTTATTTAGGCTATATACAATAATGCCATAATGCATCCCAAATTCTTTAGGAGAAGAGTTGACCATGATATGCAAATATGAGTAGATCAAATGCCCACACTGAAGCAATCAGCCAAATACAAAATGTGATCCTTGTTTATAACTCATCAAAGGTTAAAGAGTAAGAAGATGTAGGGAAACATAGAATAAAATAAATTTAGAAGCCATTAGTCATAACAACCAAGATGATGCATGAGTCTTACTGGAATTCTGAGCTAAGGATGCATACTCCAAGAAAAATAGCTTGAGCCAATTGAAAGCATTTGCATATGAGTCAGGTATCAAATCGTATTCAAGTAATACTAAGTTAAGGTCAAATTGTTAGGTTAACTGCATTTCTTTATGTAACAATGTAATATTGTTTATATAAAAATGCATATATAAAATGCATATACATGTCTCAAATTTGCCTTTAAATTTTACAATAGAAATAAATACATAACAAGTAAAATCTAATAAAACTTAAGCAAGGTGATTTAGTAAACAAGATTGACAGACAGCTACCAGTACTTCTAGACAGGAATGGAAGTTCGTTTTGTAGTCTTTGTCTCAAAATTTTCATAAAAATTATTAGGATAATGTATTGTTGCCCTAGACAGAGGCCAAATACTTAATATTCTACTCAGCTTTTGGCATTCTCAAAAATTTGTGGGCACATCTTTTATTTGTGAATGTCTTCAGTTCCCTCTATTTGTGTGATAATATCTGTACAGCTAACAAATGCATGTTCACACAATATCACATGTAGCACACACACAATTTCCTCATAATTTCAGATTCACACCCTTCATTTAGGTTTAATGTGGGGTGTATCCCTGTTTGAGGTAGCCTAAGGTAAGTTTTACAATCATGGCTCCTAACATTCTCAAAGCATTTAAAACCAGGCATTTGATTAGCTTACAGTTTGGAAAGCTACTAAATTTGGGCCAGTCAGTGTAAAGCTAGATAAGCATCCATTCTCTGTCTCTGACTTTCAGCCTGGAGAACAGAGTTCAGGGTATCTGCACACCTTAGCTTTTCTTTTTGTTTGTGTGAAGCGGAGTAGATTACTTTCCAGTTTAAAAAATACCCACATTGTAAGGCCAAGTTTGTAGTCTCTATGATTTCTTGCAAAAGTAAGAAACAATATATTTGGTAAGGACATATACAACTGGTTAAAATTTGGTCTGTTTCCCAAAGGCAAGTGCACCTTGAAAACTTGTCTTTTAATGGAGGTAATTAACCCTTTGATAGTTAATGTAATAACAGGTAGTGGGTTTAAATATACTATCTGTCCTTTATTTTCATTGCTTTTATTTCATACTCATTTTGTACCCGGCTTATTTTTTAATGAAAATCTATTTTCTTTAATTTTTTCATTATCCTTGAGTTGCATCTCAACAGCAAAAACAACAAACAAAACAAAACAAAACCCCCCAAAATGCTGGTAATCCTTTCTGAAAATATTGAAAGTATGAGGCTCCTTTTCTGAGTGCTTCTAATACCTGTTCCTTTTCTTTGTTATTTAGCACTCTCATCTTACATTTCTTTTTTTTGGGGGGGTCCAGTTATGGGGCCTGAACTCTGGGCCTGGGCGCTGTCCCTCAGCTCTTCAGCTCAAGGCTAGCGCTCTACCACTTGAGCCACAGTATCACTTCCGGCTTTTTTCTTTTCTGCTTATGTGGTGCTGAGGAATCGAACCCAGGGCCTCAGGCATGCAAGGCGAGCGCTCTAC
The DNA here is from genome assembly GCF_000151885.1 of Dipodomys ordii. Classification (NCBI taxonomy): domain Eukaryota; kingdom Metazoa; phylum Chordata; class Mammalia; order Rodentia; family Heteromyidae; genus Dipodomys; species Dipodomys ordii. The sequence goes on along the minus strand of NW_012267259.1, from coordinate 17,608,839 downwards.
CACAGAGTCACCTTCCCAGCCCCTTCCCAGCCCCTCATCTTACATTTCTAGGTGTGGTTTCTTCCTGTTTATCTCACTTCTGTTTAGTTTTTGCAAGTTTTTCAAGGTATAATTTGTATATCATAACATTTGCTGGTTAAAGCATGCATTTAAATTATTTTTAGAAAAAAATGATTCAGTTATACAACCATTATCACCATTTAGTTTTAGGATATTATTACCTCAAATAAATCCATCATTTGTAGTCAGTCCCCTACCTACCTCCTGCTGGCCTAGAGTTAGTTTGTGGCATTTATCGTATCTGGGGCCTGTTCACCAATTTTAGAAAAACAAGTACGAATTATGATCCCTTCAGAAAGTTTTCTCCATGTTCTCACTACAGACCTTCCTGAACTCTGAAATTCTCCCAAGCGGGGGTCATGTTCCTCTTCTTTGTATTGTCCTTGTTCTGTTGGATCTGGCCCCTTCCCTGTACACCCTTTTACCTTGTGCTCCTAGGCACTAGCGGCCTAGGGAACATCCTGATTGCTTCTGATTCACACTAGGACTCTCAGCTTCGAGGCCCGGAGGGGTTTTCAGGAAAGACAAGGGACCAGGGCCACTAGACATGGGACATTCTTTACCCTGCTTGTATCCCTGGGCTCCTCACTGTCAGGGCTGTGTGCACTGGGGAACCAGGCTTCTAATTGTATAGACTCAGCAACCATAAGGCTACTTAAAGCTTTAAGCGGCTTTTATCTCCTCTGCTGCTACTTATCTTTGCCGTAGTCCCCCAAAGCATATTAATGGGAGTATTTTGAGTTATAACTCCTTGTATCACATTAATAATGATGATAATTTTCAGCTTAGGAAGAAATTACCATGATTGCCACCATAAAAATAAGCCTTCTTGTGCATCCTCCCCAGGAGACTTTCGGAGGCCTGGCTCTGGTAAGAAGTTTGCTAGCTTGTCTGCCTTGTGAGCAGCATCTTGTCGACCTGAAAGAATACTGGTTCTTGGAATATCTTCTAAATTTATCAAATGCAAGTGATCTTTTACTTCATTTACTGTAGATTATTAAGCATTTTAGGTATAATAAATTACACTCTGATTAAAAACATTTTTTATTACTCTGGAATAAAAGGATTATTCCCTCCTTATGGACAGCTTTTACTCAGTTATACTTTTTCAATCACTTATTGTTAGGAGAAATTGCTTTTACACTTCTCAGAAAGAGATTATTTTTTTCAGGGAAAAAATACCAATTTACACAGTAGAAATGGCAAGGGTTAACAGTACATGGATAAATCTTCCCTGTAACTATACATTATTAAAATGTTCCTCATTGGGTCTTATTATACTTATTAGATTGCTCTCTCAGTAACAATATCCACTTAAGGAGATCCAGCATTTTCTGGGGCAGTGTTGTTCAATAGGTGGTTCAAAGATCACCTCCACAATAAAATCCCAGCTAATCATTCCAGGGCAGCAATTTGGAGGAAAATTGGTAATATGCATGACTTCATTTTAAGACAAAAGGGTTACATTTACAAAGGCTGCTGAGTTAGCTGTCTATGGCCGCCTAACACTGCATCCTCAATTTAGGGCACTAAAACAACAACCCAACTCCTTTGAAATCTCCTTCAGGCAGGTCCTAGCATTTCCCATGCCCCCTCTGGTGTCAAAGGCACTCAGTTGACCGCAGAAGCTGGGACAGCTTGCTGAGTGTGGGCCACGCCCTGTCTGCTGTTGGGGTGGTGTACTACACCATTCCAGTGGCCGGGCTCCCGGCACATTAAGGTTTCCCCCGATGGCAGTCAGCCTTCCTGCATGTCTTCTGTGTGCTTGGGACCAAGGTGCACGCTCAGCATTCACTCTTCCCAAAAATGTAAAAACGTCCTACACCCTCTCAGCTGTACTTTGAACATCAGAGAAGTCCCAGGCCAGGCCATGTTCAAAAGAAGCAGAAATAGAGCTGCTAGTTAAAGCGTGTGTCATCTTTGTCAGCCTCTGATTTGATGTGCTTCCTATATTTAATCCTCAGTCCATCTATTCTTAGGCTTCAAACAGCCAACCGGATGATTTAAAACCTAAAATCAGAGAGGTTGCATTCCCATACATCATCTTTATTATTACAAAAACTATTAATGGCAGTTAATATATCCTTTTGCATTTCCTCATGATTTGAAACTATTTCCTCCAAACACATATTAACAGGAGTGTTATTAAGTGATTACTATGTCCTGATGTGTCTAAAACTATTATTTTGGAAAAATAATAATTTCTTCTAAATTATCACTCACATTTTGTATCATCAACAATTCAAATGTGACCTGTATGGTTCCCCCCGCCTAAGGAGTTTCAGTGTGTTGAATCTTTGAGAATTTGCAAATAATTACACAAATTTATCACATCACACAAAGAAGTACTAGACAGATATTTCAACAAATATTTTTTCTTTGTTCTCATGAACACATTGTTTGATTTTGCTGTGTTTTATAGATTAACCCAGATGGTAGTGACATAGGACCATGTGGTATTTGTACAATATTTACTTTTAGATCATAAGTCAGCATCCTGAATGAATTAAATTATTATCCTAAGAATTTAATGTACTGGATTGGGTAATTAATTACTATAATAATTCTGAAGGTGTACTGAAATAGCTGGTTAAGTTAAATACATTTGTAAATGATTTAAAGTTGAACTTTTAATCATAGTTCCATGATAAACACTGATCCATATTGAAGTGACATTAGAAATGTAAATATTAATATGATAATTTGTGTGATTAAAAATATTGGACTTTAGCCAGGTGCTGTGGATGGTTCACACCTATAATCCTAGCTACTCAGGAGGCTGAGATCTGAGGATCACGATTCAAAGTCAGCTGGGGCACAAAAGTCCCTATGAGACTCTTAGCTCCAATTAACCACTCAAGAACTGGAAGTGGAGCTGTGGTCCAAAGTGGTAGAGTGCTAGCTTTGAGCAAAACAGCTCAAGGATAGTACCCAGCTCCTGAGTTCAAGCCTCACAACTGATAAAGAAAAAAGAAAAAAAGAACAAAATGGATGTCATGCTAGGCATGATAGTGAAGACTAGTAACTCCAGATAGATGGGAAGCGTGAGCGTGAGCAATGAGATCCAGGGCTGACCCTGGTCAAAAATATGAAATCTTATCTGAAAATAAAAAGCCATGGGGACGAGATGGAATGCTGACTCAACTGTTAGAGCTCGTGCTAAGCAATCAGGAAATACTAAGTTCAAGACCAGCATGGAAAGAAAAGAGAAAGAAACTCTAATTTGAATCTATGTTTGATCATTTGAAAGGCTATAGAAAAATCACAGTAAACCTGAAGAATGTATGTCACCTAGAAAAATAATTTCTGCCCATGTTTAATAAAGAAACTTGCAACTCTATAAAAAGCCTAGTTCTTACTTTCTTCTTCGATGGTATCTCAAAGGAAATGCACTATAATATTTATACAGAAGAGAACAGAATTCTTAAAAAAAAGACATCCTATCTTCGAGTCTCTATCACCTCATCAATTTGATCAGAGAGAGCATCACTTTATGTTTAATGACTAGTGTGTTGCCAATAATGTAGAATACACCAATATAGAGATGTTCTGAGATTGGGAAACAGGAGATTGTAAATTCTTAATAAGATTAATCCAATTATTAACTTAAAAAGAGGAAATTCAGTCAACCTACTTAGTAAGCATATTCTAACATGATAAGAGTTACTCAGAATATATATGTATACATATATTCCCATTAGTAATGAACTGCTAATGATAGAGTGAAATAATCATAGTGCTAATTTAAAGGGAAAAATCAAATGAAGAATGTAATCTCGTGAACCTTGTACAGATGTCCTAATTAGGTATCATTAAAGGGACTCTTCGATGAATTAAAATTGAGCCCTTCTCTTACTACCAAAAATATAACCTTTAATTTATAATGAAGCAGCTACAGACTGTGTCTACCTGTGCGGTAGACAGAAAGTAGGTTGTGCTGTCTGCCTCTGACTGCCACTTCAGCTGCAGTTCTAGGTCACTGGGAGGATTTGTGTTAGACACCAGATCCAGTTTTCTGAAAAAGTTGGGCAGAGCGTGAGACTAACGAATGATGGAGACTTACAAGTGGCTCATAAATTCATGGGGAATGTTTGGTAAGAAATATAATCACTTAATAAAATGATCATGTCATTTAAATAATAGTCTTCTGTTGACATACACCTTACAAGAAAAGAAACTTACATTTTACATTAGTAATTCTTAAACCAGGACAGGAGGCATGAACGTATGATGCACATGGTAAATCATATTCTACAAGATAAATTTGCCATCCCTCTCAACTCCATTTTTTTAAAAGTAATTCATACATCTTAATGCAAAAGAACAAGTTTAAGCTTAACTCACTTTATTCTGGGGAACATTGCGACATTCATATCTTTCTATTGATAGCAAATTATGCCATGTGCCCACTAAAGACATATTTTCATCTTTTGGTTGTGTCTCTCTGTTCCCTCAACTTGCTTCTAAGCCTACTTCCCAGTCCCTTCCCACACCAGGGTGTTGTCTACATATATGTGGTTATGATCACATTCTGTGATGCATACAGTGTTTGGGGGAAAGAAAGAGTTGCTTTAAATTTATACAAGTGTTTCCGTTTAAAAGAAAAATGAAATTTCTCTTTCTAATTTGTAGACGTATAGCTTAATGACAGATTTCAAGATTTAAAAATAACATCACTGAATTTATTTGCAAGGCCTCAATTATTTTTGTCCATCTTACAAGTCTTAGCACTATTTTATACTTTTTAAAAATTTTTCCCACTATACTCTTTCCACGATGTGCTCATTTAAAAATGATTCTCTCATCATTTTCTTTACAAATTATTTTAATTCTTAACAGTGTATTCTACTTTGAATCCTAATTTTCTTTTTATCATTGTGCTCAATTGGGGGTAGTTAGCACTGTATATCATTGTCTTTTATCACCTCCAGCCATGGTATTTTCCCTTTAGATGGGTTTTATTTTTAAACCACTGCATTCAACTTTAATAGATTCTCTCTCTGAATATAGTTTCCTTATTTATGATTTATACTGATACTCATTGTGTCATCACTTTTTCTTCTGGTTGACTTTGATTTTGTTTTTTACTGTTTACTTGCTCTTCTGGGAACCAACACAAGGACCCTGCACATGCCAGGAAGGTTCCTGATGCTAGAAGGAAGGCAGAATTACCAAGGGAAACATTTTCACCATGTTTCTTACCCAGGACATTTCTTCTATTTCTCTACCACCTGACTGCCCCAACTAACCAGAAATAGAGTTTTAGAATCTTACTGCAAAAGGATTTTTTTAGTTCAAGCTTAGTTTGTGTCAAAATAGTTCATAAGAATTATCTTTGAATTTAAAGTTGTGTTTATTGAGAGAGTACTGTGTGTCTGAAAGTACCAATTTTGGGGTGAGGGTAAAGAACTATGAATAGTGTTTCGTAATCTTGGGGGAGATGGCACGAAAGATCCCATACACAAGACATCACCTGCATTAACCTAGTTAAAAAAAGACAATATTAAGCCTGATTCTAAAAGCTCATAGACAACGGTAAGATTTTTTATTTATTTGTTTGCTTGTTTGTTTTATTCTGGTCTCAGGGCTTGAACTCAGGGCTTAGGCTGTCCCTGAGCGTCTTTGTGCTCAAGGCTAGTGCTCTACCACTTGAGCTACAGCACTACTTCCTATTTATTTTTACAGCAAACTTTGGACTTTGTGTTCCATCAATTTGTTATCTACACGATTTCCTGCAGCAATCTATGGAAGTAGACTTGTAAAATTTTGAGACAGGATCTATTATTTCTTGAGTGTTTTTGTTTATGGATTATTTTATAATCCATTTAATAATATTAAATAATATAACATTTTATGAACAATTATACTATATGTTCTTGATCCGTTCATCTACTGAGGGGCATCTGGGTATGGTAAATAATGCTGCAATAAACATAGTTGTGCTGTTTGTAAACATTTGGGTAAATGCCCAAAAGTGGGATTGCTGGGTCATAGGGGAGCTCTATGTGGAGTCTTTTGAAGAACCTCCATACTACTTTCCAAAGTGGTTGAACAAATTTACACTCCCACCAACAATGCAGTAAGGTTCCCTTCTGTCCACATCCCCTCCAGCATCTGTTGTTATTAGAGTTCTTGATTATAGCCATTCTAACTGGGTTGAGGTGGTATCTCAATGTTGTTTTGATTTGCATTTCTTTTATGGCTAGAGAGGTTGAGCATTTCTTCATGTGTCTAGTGGTCATCCTTCTTTCCTCTTCAGAGAAGTTTCTCTTTAAGTCTTTAGCCCACTTATTTATTGGGCAGTTGTATCTTTGAAGATTTGTTGTTGGGGGATTTAATTTTTTGAGTTCCAGGTATATTTTAGATGTGGTATATATACACAATGGAATTCTATGTGTCCATCAGAAAGAATGACATTGCCCCATTTGTTAGGAAATGGAAAGACTTGGAAAAATTATATTAAGTGAAGAAAGCCAGGCGCAAAAAAACATAGGTCCCATGGTTTCCCTTATTTGCAATAACCAGTGTATGTCTGAGTCAAGCAGAAAAGCTCAGATAAGTTGATGTTAGGGAAATGAACCCCAAGATAAGTATTCAAATGTTTTTTTCTTACATACAATTGTTTCTAACATATTTATAAGATGATTTTTTTGTTGCTTTGTATGTCTCTCCCTCACGGTGTAACCCTGCTTTCTCTGTATTTGATGTTGCTATAGTTTGTGGAGGGGAAGGGAAGAAACAAATCGTTTAAATAGGGATACAGGTGGACCCATTGCAACAATGAGATGTACAAGTCATTATGTCAAAAATGAACTTTACAACTTTGGTTGGGGGGGGATTGGGTAGGGGGGTGAGGGGGGAAGTATGGGAAGGGATGGGAAGGGGAAACAAAGGAAGAGGCAACAATGCTTGATAAGAAATGTACTCCTGCTAGCCTTGAGCTGAAGAGCTGAGGGACAGTGCCCAAGCCCAGAGTTCAGGCCCCATGACCGGACCCCAAAAAGAAAAAAAAGAAATGTACTCGTTATCTTGCCCATGTAATTGTACCCCATCTGTACAGTATTTTCACAATAAAAAATAATTAAAAAATAAAATAAAAATTTAATTCACTGCATGTAAAAAAAGAATCTTACTCTTAACAAGCTAAAAAATTATACTATGTGTATTATTTTATTTAATGGATTATGTTCTTTGCTTAGAATTCAGGCTGTCTAGGAGGATAATATCAGACGCAAGTAGAGACCCTCTGTTTGTGTCAGACTTTGAGCCACTCTCTGAGCATGCCGTCCCTCCGCGTCCCTCCCTCCCTCCCTTCGCTTGAGGGCTGTGATAGCACAGAGACTTGGTCTGTGACCCTGGTCTGCTGGATTCCGCAGCTGCTCTGCTGGTCAGCACACAATGTCTTTGAAGCCGAGATTCAGACTGTTACAGGGTTTCACAGTCTACAACCTCTCTCCCACAGGATTCCCAATTCTGTTGTTCAAAGCTTCCTGCATCCAGGCAAAGGATGGAATGGGAATGGGCACTGACGGAGTGGAGTCCTTGCTCTCATTATTCCTTTACCACAGAGCTCCCCAGCTGAATCTCGTCCCGGTGAAGTACAGGACTTGCGGGAAGATGACCATCTCTTCCGGCTTCTCTTCTCTGATCCCCGCCTTCAGATGACTAATGGCAGCATTTGAGAGTTCTTTTCTAGTTGTTTTGTGGATTTTTCAACCCAATCGTGAAGATTCTAGTCCATTGGAAGATCACACCCACCAACAACTAGAAATAGTTGGGCATCCTTTTGTTGGCTCCATTCTGGACGACCTTGGCCTAATGCCAGAGGTCAGCGCCTTTCACGGGAGGTGGAGGCAGCCGGGCGGGCACTGAGGACAGGAGACTCGGTGCTATGGACAAGTCACAAGTCATCCGCCTGCTCGCGGGGACCCTGGCAGGCTCTGCGCTCATGGAGCCCGGCCAGTGTTTCCCTCCATTCTTCCTTTCAGTCTTTCCTTCCAGGTGTTTCCATTTCATTAGGCATGCAAGAGACTCAGAGTGGAATACTTATCTCTGTGTCCTCATTTTTATGCCAATTACCTTACTGACTTGCCAGAGAACCAACCAACAAAGGAACAAACCTTGGCGGAGGAACCATGCGCTGGCTGCGCTCACTTCACCGCGCTACAGGGGACGCCATGGCGGTGGCCCAGAGTCGCTGATAGGGAAGCGTTTTTCTGCTTCCATCTCTCTGCCTGGCAGGCTGGATATGGTGATGAGTATTTTCCACGTCTCCCGCCAGAACGTTCAATGGCGTGTTTCCATACCGACCTCCACCGTAAAGTGGCCGGCAGGTATTTCTGCACACTAGCGTCTAGGCCTTTCCACTTGCGCCGAATGTGAACGCCAGGAGCGAGGACACGCCAACAGACGGCCATCCACAGCCGGCTGGAGTATTTGGGCATTTTTCTTAAAGGTGAAATATAGTGGATTTTTCATTTTAATTCAGAGCTAATTCAAATGTAATACATGCTTACTAATATGTATATACATATGTATATATTTATTTTAAAAGATAATGCAAATGACCAAGGTTAAGTATCATTTTTAGCATTCTATCAGAAAATTCCCCCTTAATCAATTACCTTATGATTCATCCCATTTCATTGTTTCAAGCATTTACAGTAGCTCATGTTTAGCAGTCTAGTGGGACTGGGTTGCCAAGATCTTACAGAAGAATGACAAACTTGGAAGATAACTCTTCTAGATTTTAAGAAATTCCAGAGAGTAAAAGTAAGAATATAGGTTGGAGGGGAAGCAAACAGACCCATAATTATGTATATATAAATCAAATGATTTATAAGATATGAGACCACATAATTCAATGGGGAAACACATCCTATTCAATAAAGAGTCCTGATCTGTTAGCACACAAGTAACTTGTGAAAGATGATACTTGAACATGTGACAGCTCAGCTTCTCAGTTTTCCATATGATGTGGACCAAGTGAGCACATCTTTAAAGGGCATTTGTTACCAACAATAATACAATTTCTTTCACAAGAAAGTCAGAATTAAGGGAAATGCATACCCATCTGCCTGTAGTGGACAGCTTTCTAGAAGTCAAAGGTTTTTTTTTTTCATACCTGAATTAACTGCCACAATTGCTACATGCAAAGCATTGGTATTTCCCAGATACAACGTTGAACATAAGGTATGAACACAATTGACCAATTGCCATGTGATTTTAATTATATACAAAAATTTAAATGTGCATATTAGTCACAGTGATTGAAATGAGGAGAGCAAATAAATGTTGTCTGGGGTAGAGTTGGGGGATGATGAAGAAGTTCCAGCACTGCTGATATTACTCTAGTTCCACAAACAGTTAATAGATCAATACATTAGTGTGTTATTTGGGATATGCATTTTTTGGTAAGCATTTATTTATATCAGTTAACTGTTACACTTATGCTGTATATCAGCAGAAAGAACATGAATTCATCGAATAAAATATGATGGCAAATATCAATCTGGAAGGTAGCTGTGATTAATGGGCTCTGAATGCATACATACATATCAATTAAATTGTGTATCAGTAAAAATGATATGTTTTTGTATACCCAGCAGAGAATTAAGGAGAGGAAACATAAAAATTATATAAATATGATTACAAAGACAGCCTCCTTAGGAAATATAGAATGAAAAATTGAAAAGATTCTTTTCCATCAGTTTTTGAAAATAGAAAAACAGTAACACCTACTATGCTGGTCAAGGGAGAGAGAGGCATCTCTGAAATTCACCACAGTCAGGTTGACATTTTATACAACATTTCTGGAGGGTTATTTGGTAAGGAATTAAATGATTTAGACATTTACATATCATTTAAATAACAATTTCACTTGGAGAAATCAATTACAAGAATACAAAGAAAGATGAGAACTAAATTTTGAGATCATAAATTTCTTATGATTATGATAAGCTAATTTAAGTGGAAAACAAAGAGTATAAACTTTATGTTTGGGTATGTAATAAAGGCTTTGAATCTATCTAATGTGTGAAATGAAAACAAAAACTGTCCAAATGTTGCTGTTATCTCATTGATTCATACATATTTGGCTCATTCTGACACGTTAATATCTATGTTCTTTTTGAAGGTTATTTTGAAGTCATTGGATAGAAGGCTTGAGTGCACTTTCGGATACATTATAGTAACCTGAGTATCTTGAATCGTTGGGATGTTCTCCCGCATCCCAAAAACTGAAGTTCATTTTAAATTTATAATGCAGGAGGATTTGGAATTCATTCCATAAGAAATGTCCTAATTACCAAGAAGACCAAATAATACACTGAGTATTTAAAGCATAAAGCTTTCATTGAGATAGCACTGTGTAGAGAATTGGTTCTCAAGAGCAGAATGCTTCTTAGATAATAACTAGTTGAACAAGAGATAAATTGTTAAACAGAAGTCCATACAGTGTAAAGGAAATTTATAATATAATTATGTCCTAGATTTTGATTTCTTTACCTCAAAGTATGCAAAAGCTCTGCTTTTAGTTCTTTAAATGTGCATATTTCAAAAATAACCTGGTAAAATAACCTGGTGGCCAGGCATCGGTGGCTCAAGCCTGTAATCCTAACTACTCAGGAGCCTGAGATCTGAGGAATATGGTTCAAAGCCAGCCAGGGCAGAAAAGCCTATGAGACTCTTACCCCCAATTAACCACCAGAAAACTGAAGTGGTGCTGGGGTCAAGTGGTAGAGCTCTCGCCTTGAGCTGAATAGCTCAGGAACAGCGCCCAGGCCCAGAGTTCAAGCCCCACAACCACCCCCCGCCCCCCACAAAAAAGAAGGAAAGAAATAAAAACAACTAACATGGTACTTACTATTAAGATTTTGTCCATCCCAGAAAAGTGGAGGATAGGCAGCTATAAGTGACAAAAATTCAATTACCATTGTCAGTTAGCAGAAGACAGTAAGGTTTTTTGTTGGTGGTGTTTTGTTTTGTTTTTAAATGTATCCTGGCAAAGTCTTTAGCACTTCCTAATCCAAATTTCCATAAATTCTGTAATATCTAGACAAGCAACCCCAAACATTCCTTTTCTTTTCCCTTCTGTAAAAATGGCACATATTTATGATTATACCATGCCCTGTAAGAATTCTTTGAAATACATTCATAAAACACATATGGTTTCAGACTGAAAGTAGTTATTAACTATTGAAAGTTTCGTTTTTGTTTGATGCCAACTTTGGCTTTTTTTGGTGGGCTCTATGTAGCATTCAAAATAGCCAATTTCTTATGTCTGAAATAGGAGTCCTGTGTTTATCCATTGGCTCCATTTTGGCCATATGTCCAAACCACTAGAAAACATTTAGGTGGTTTATTTATTAAGTAAACTGTAGATTATGAGAACAAGGTGCACATGGGAGGTGTGTGGTGCCAGTTACGATTCAGAGTCTGCGGTCCCAGGATGCGTGGAGTCAAGGTTTCTTCATTTCTATCAGCCTTTCGCAGAATGTTGTGTTGCCAGACTTCAGACTGTGGCTGCGGGAGAGGCTAGGTTTAGTATTATTTACAAGTCGATTAGTGACCTCTGGGTTTATGGGACTTGAGGACCAACATTTCTCTTATCCTATTATTCTATAATGAAAGTATAATAGCTAGAATTATTCCTTTGGGTTTGTAATTATCTTCCCTTTACAATATGTCTATTTTTTAATAGCTTTGTTGCAAAGAAGGTCCATGGAAACATTTATTTCCCAATGTAATAGTGAGCAAAATTGATAAGTTTAGTATCCAGAGTGGCATTGTTTCCTAGAAGCCAAGGAAGTGATTAAATAGTTCCTCTGTTACCTAATTATTTGCAAAGTCATGAAGCAGCAATAAGGCCTGGGTTAGTTAGTCAGGGGAAGCACAGCAACTTTTAACCCTAAAGTCACAGAGAAATGTTATATATAGATGCTCTATATACGTGTCGGTATGTGCAACAGCTATAATATGTATTACATATAACAAGGAGGCGTGCAGAGGAAAGGTGAAAAAGAAGTGTGACCACATCTATTGTACATCTATTGAGCTCCAGGCCTGCTGATCCTCAAGTGTTTCTAGAGACAGCAAAGCCTGCTGTGTTGCATTTTCTTGGCCAGCACTGTCTCATGGCCACATCTTGTGCATGGGAGTGGAGGAAGCTGAATGTTTTAGATATCCATACAGGCACCTCAATAAAACTAGGAATCTTCTAACAAGCCAATGGCAGGGCAGGTTCTTTGTAGGGGGTTAGCGGAGTCTGACCTATTAATAGCATCATTAGTCAATAACGTAGGTGCATATGTTGTATCAATGAGACAAAAGAAAATAAATAGTTCTCTGTTGTTATTTTTCTAGGAAATGATTCAGAGACTCAACTTGACTGGAATATTAACATACAAGACAAAAGGTCAGGTAGGATGTTAATGTCAAAAACTTAAGCAGATGTTTATTTCTATGTATCCCAAAATAACCAGCATAAACTCTTCAGAACGTGGTGACTTGAAAGGCAATTTCAATGCTATGCTGACCATGTCTGATAATTGCATGTCTTCTGCAATTAATTACAATCTCACTTTCCCTCTCTACATAATCCAGAATGGATTGAACTGTTCTATTTCAGATACATAACCACCTACACTCCCTTATTTTAAAACTGATGTATGCACTATCTAAGCTTAGAAAGATGTCTTCTCAAATTAACCAGGGTTTAGCTATCAGGTATAACTTACCAATAGATAAAATTGTATTTTCTATTGCTCATACAAAATATTCTAAAAATACCTCATATGGGGCAATCGTTTCTTAATAATATTGATCCATTCTTCATTCAATCACCTATTCAATCTTAAATATTAGATTTTGCTTGTATTTTACACTAAGAGAGAAGCCCAAAGTTCAATGCTTTTCTGAAGTGTCACTGGGTTATAACCAACATTTGAAGCGTATGACATATGAGAAAGGAGATGTGGAAGTTGGGGAGTGGACTCAGACTCTACACCAGACATGGGGACCTGGTGAAGGGCAAAGAGAGGATGTGTCATAGGGCTTTGCCGTGGGAAGGGAGCGGTGTGGTGCCTTCCGTCATCTTCTCAGTACAGAGAGTACAGAGATCTGAGGGCAGGGGTGAGAAGATGTGTACAGCAGTGTCACATTCAGTCTAGCTCATAGGCATGTTGGGAGGTGGTCAGGGGTGGCCAGTGGTGACATCAGAGGTGATCCTATCTCCAGACCATTGTCTCAGACAGCAGGAGGCTTTGACACTTACTTAGCAGGTGATCCAGTCTGCTATGAGATCCTTCCTGACTTCCAGGATGGCACCCAGGAGTATGGCTCTGTAGATACCAGATGAAAACACGGGCTTGTCTAGGCGTTGAATGCTCCTCGCTAATTCATGGACCCTCCCGGCATCGGGCCTCACTTTAACAGGCCTTTGATTGTTACCCTGCGTCCTCTCCACATGTCTTTCCATTGCTCTCTACTTGCCAAGTTCAAGCTCTCCCCCTCCACTATACCCAATTCTTTCGGGTACCAGTGCCTTATGACAGTGAAGCAGACAATCTTAGCAGAATTGTGTATCTAGAGCCAATGAGAACCGGCTGACTTTTGGTCATCGTGCAAGTTTACATTGTCTTCCTTTAACTGCAGACTTTCTGTGAACCCACAATACAGTACACAACATACATACATACATACATACATGCATGCATGCATGCACACACCCCTACACACACACACATATATATAGTTCACTGATTTATTCTGTGTAACATCACCAGTCGTGCATTATAGAATTCATCAAAATTCTAGTCTAGCAGGATATTTTTTTCTTCTCTTTGGCCTCTCAAACTGTTGAGTACATTCACTATTTCTGGAGCTATACTCGCAGTGCTTAGGGAGAAGAGAGTCAGGCATTGTGTTGTGTCAGAGACTGTTTATGAATTGCTAACTGATCTGATGGTGAGATTCCTTGCAGTCAACAAGAATATACTTTCTCATAAAAAATAAACTTCTAAGGTGAGGCAAAGATAGAAAGGTACAATTTTGTTTTACATATGTAATACCTAGGTTATTTTTATCTGATACAATAGCAAAATTCATTCCAGGAGGGTGCATGATCATAAACTGTGACACAGAAATCTGAGTGACCAATATTCATGTTGACTGAGTTTTGCACAGCCATTGACACGGAAGCCACCCAGAATACACAGAGGAGCAACAACTCAGGAACTAGTACTGAGCTGTTTTTTTCACTTTCTCATTAAGGAAGATCATGGAATTTAATACTTTCCAGGGAGCAACATCTTTCAGTGACTAATATAATTTGCTAACAGATGGAAGGAAAGAACAGTGCTTCTGTTAACATTTTGAAATAGCACAAATACACTGACCTAGCTAAAATTTTATGTAAACAACAGTAGGAAGTGGTTTTATTGAAGACACTGTATTTTAGTGCATGTCAGCTATAAAAGAAGGTGTTACAAAAATAGAAGTCCCTGCCACCACCCACCCTGGCCAAGGTCTCTCCCAAGCTGCAGCTCCTCCCACCGTTAGAAGAAAAGTGTGAATGACTCCAAAATCCGTTCCCACCCCCCATCCACTCACGCGCATCTGTGTGATTCAATGACTGTGTGTTCATGTATTTCATTTTATTCCAGCAACTCTATTACAAAGATTTGTCACAGATGTGCTCGTTAATGTACCTTAGCATTCTTTGTATTCATTCCTTGTGTTTTTTTAAAAATTTTTATTTTTATTTTTTGTGAACATAGTGTACAGAGGTGTTACAATTACATGGGCAGGATAATGCGCACATTTCTTACCAAGCATTGCAGTCTCATCCTTTGTTTACCCTTCACATCCCTTCCCAGCCTCCCCCCCCCC
>NW_012267259.1:17563028-17593475 GCF_000151885.1 Dipodomys ordii | reverse complement strand
ATAGAATTCCATTGTGTATATATACACCACATTTTCTTGATCCATTCATCTACTGAGGGGCATCTGGGTTGGTTCCATATCTTAGCTATGGTAAATAATTATGCAATGAACATAGTTGTGCTGGTAGCTTTAGTGTGGTCTTGTTTGTAAAAATTTACTCCTTGTGTTTTTGACACGATGTGCTACTATTTATTTAGCCTTTGTTCAGTGACAAATACTCTTAAATCGCTTTAAGCAACGCATGCCTGTGCTGCTGGAGTTCAAGAATCCATGTAGAATGCCCATTTTGTCACATTCTTGTTATTATTTGACATTATTGTTTATACATTTTATTTATTTTTTACTTTTCTGGTTAGACCTACTTTGATACTTTTACTCATTGTTTATCTTCATCCTGAAATAATTTATATACCTTCTTTTTTCATTGTATTATATTTCACATGCACATATTTCATTATATATATGCATATGTTTTATGTATACATTTATAATTTTTGTATCATTTTACATTAATTTCCTGAATGTTTAATTAACAGTATTTTATTGTTTCTCATATTTTTTGTGAATTTTTCACATGAAATATTTCTAATCTATGTATGGTCTCCTTTTATGTAATTTCAGTGCAAGTTTTAAGTATTTACTTTGTAAATATGCACTCATGAATATATTAGCATATTCTGTGTTTATACAGTATGCAAAAATTATTATATCTAAATGAACATGTGTGATTTGATTTAGGCTGCTGTTATACATTTAAAGTTAATGTGCATTATTGCATATAGGTGACTATTGTCTATTTTATACATACCACAATGTATTCACACATAATCTTTATGGACACATTTAAAATAAAAATCCAGTATTTCATAATAAAATGGTGTGGAAAACTCTATTCTTGTGATAGTTTCTTATATACAAAGGTAAAATTTATACACCAAAGTTTGGTTTATTTAACAGTGATAAAATGCTTAGTAATTATGTTACATTTCTAAATTGAAGTTGCATAACTGTATGCACAATCTTGTTACATATTGTTATTTTGGTCCCTTTCAAGGGACTAGGATTATGTTTAAATGTGGTTTTAATTAGTTTGAGATGAACAGTTTCCATGCCTAATTAGTTATTTTTCACTCTTAGAAATTGTCTTTTACATTTTATGTGTTCCATAAGAGTTTATGCCATTTTCTTGTTATATTTTTGTATTCTTCAAAAGTATGTGCAGTCAAGCCATCACACTTCTTATATAATCTCTTTCTGTTTTTGGAGTTGCTTTTTCTTATCTCATGATAGATATCTTTTATATTTAAAAAGTATGATTTGCCATGATAATCAGAACATCTTTTATTAGTTATTTTATTGTTTTTGTTCTTGAAGCTTATTTAGGAACTTATTCTAATTCTCCTGGTCGTTCAACTCTATCTTTAAGAACTACAGTATTCTTATTTTTCCTATTAATAACATTCTCCCTGCATTTGTTTCTGAGCATGGTGTGAGATGGTTATCTGATTTCATTTTTGTTTTTTATTTTGGGTAATGAATTATCTGATCATTACTTACTGAATAATACATCATGTCTCCAGTGATATATTATAGCAGGTTCTCATGTATTAAATTCTATTCAGGTATGGATCTGTTTTTAGCTTCTATCCTCTTCTGTTAATTTATTTTTCTGACTCTGAACCACTGATGCAGAGACAATTCCTGGCATAGCTTTTATTTTTTTAAATATGATTTCTAGTCAATGTGCTATCCATCAGGGCAACCCTCTCCCGTGGACATGAAACTATTCTTCAGAAGTCCTTCTGCCCATTCTTGAAGCCTACCCTCTGTACAGGTTTTATGGTCCCTTTTCAAAATCTATTAAAAACTGTGTTGGAATCTTTTTGAGAAATATATTGAAATTAATTTGGGCCAGTTGAAAACTTCACGAATAAATAAAATGTTCAAATGATGTGCATTTGTATGCTGATTGTCTTTCCTAATATACTCTCATTTCGCTCGTTTCCTATGTAGCATTTCAAGTGCAATGTTATTACAAATAATGTATTTTGCTTTCTCGAACTTTTGTTTTTGTATGCTGAAATATAATTGATGTTGGATATTTTTGCTTTTTTCTTAATTATAATAAGTGAATGGTTTCTAAGGGGATTTGAAAGCACATAGTAAGTTTTAATTTTTGGTTTCAGTCTTTACTTTTCTTTCCCTTGTCTTACGACTTTAGCAGATCACTTTAGTTCATTTTGAGATGAAAGCAGCTCTTTTCTAGAAATAAAGGGTTAAAAAGTCTACGCCTGATTGCTCTGCTTTGTCTTTAATTTACTTTCAGAGTTGCTGGCCTCTTTGCCCATTGGAGCTTTGTGAAATTTTCCTTCCATACCAAACACAGAGTAATAATTAGGCCAAGAATAAAAAAATACTTTACTAAATATTGTGATATAGCAGCCATGTATCCTAACCTAATATTTTTTTCCTAACCTGATATTTTTTTGTCCTAGGGCTTGAATTCAGTGCTTGGGCCGTCTCTGAGATTTTTTAAAAACCAATTACCCCCCCCAAAACCTCAAGGCTAGCACTCTATTCTTGAGCTACAGCCCTGCTTTCCATTCTTTTTTTTGTGGTTTATTTGAAATAAGTCTTCTGAACTTTCCTTCCTGGGCTGGTTTTGAACCACATTCTTCAGATCTCAACCTCCTGAATAGCTAGGATTATGTCAGCCACAAGGCACCCGGCATTGACCTTATCTCTAAACCTTTTATTGACTGATCAGTATTGTGATTGAAAAGAGGCAGCTACATTTCTCAGTGAACCTTTCCCATCCTAGACTATTTAGTTAAAGTGTTAGGTTAATAATTTAAGGGCAAATGTAGATGAATGCCGTGGAATGTTTGGGCGAAATACTGTCTTTAAAATAGGCGACATTCCAAAGCTTAGCCCTGACTGGAGCCAAGTTGTTGTTTTGAGGAATAATGAAGATGCACAAGAATCAGTTAAGCCGGGAAGCCTCCTTACCTTTGGACATATGAAAGACCTCTGTAATTTATTGAATGCTGCAGAACTAAAAGGATACACTCAGATACAAATGATCACAGACAGGTTAATATAGGAGCCTCTTCGTAGGCTCATATTGGAAAACACTGCTTTGGGAGTACAGAAAACCAAAACTTGGCATTGTGTCTGTCAAACACAGGATTTGATGATGGAATATGATGCCAATGACATTTAAAACAAGGCAATGTCCAACAGGGAACAGGGAATGATAAGGAAACAGAAAACGAGGAAGGCTGAGCCGGAGAGAGTTGCTCAGGTGGTTGATGAGAAAAAATAGCAAAGAGAAGTGGAAGGAAATGTCAACATGGTGTCAGTAATCTGTTAACGTCACTGCTTTCCTACGGATTGGAAGGAGAGCAGAAGCCACACTCACTGAAGAAGTCACGGCACCTCAACAGATTATGTATTTCCTAATTGGGAGGAATAAAAATCCAGGGTTGGGAAGGAAATGAGGGTGACCTGTTAGGGTTCCAGCCTGCAGCTGTGAGGGCTTCATCTTTACTCATGCACAGAGCAAGCACACCCCGCAGTGCTCCATTGCATTCTGCATGCACTCGCCACCCAATCACCCCGTACCTGGTGGTGGTGACGCTGAGGGCTCCCAAGGCGAGCTGCTGTCTTCATTCGTTCTGAGCTGGGCACCACAAGGAGACATTAACCTAGAGACTCCCAGCTCTTAGACAAATTGTTTGGATAGGTAAGATGAGTGAGACCTATGCTGAAAGACCACTAACCTTTGGAACTTCCTTCCTTTCTCAACACATTTTTATTGTCACTTTGTCTCTACCCATTTGTATTGTTCTTAGTTTTTCTTTTTTTTTTAACGTTTCAAACAAAACGAAACAAAAGAGTAGACAGACATATTGGCCCTCCTGATTTTTTTTTTTTTTTTTGTTGGTCATGGGGCTTGAACTCTGGGCCTGGGCACTGTCCCTCAGCTCTTCAGCTCAAGGCGAGCGCTCTACCACTTGAGCTACAGCGCCACTTCCGGTTTTCTGGTGGTTTATTGGAGATAGGAGTCTCACGGTCTCTCCTGCCTGGGCTGGCTTTGAACCGCGATTCTCAGATCTCAGCCTCCTGAGTAGCTAGGATTACTGGCGTGAGCCACCAGCGCCCGGCCCCTCCTGTATTGTAAAGAAGACAAACTCCTAGATTGTTATTATTACCCATTCATAGGTCTCCTAATCTTATAGTTTAACGTAGGGAGGTGTGCTGGGGTGGAAGATTATCTGCTATCTTTTTTTTTTTCAGCTTTATTCTTGGTCTTAAATTCTGAGTTCTAGCCCTTTTGGTTTTTGTTAAAAAAAATAGCATAATTTTCCTGTCTCCTCACCTGTCTATTTGGTCTCATTTTCTATCCTAAAGAACTTTAGTCCCTTCTAATCTTAAAAGGAGTGTAGAAGTACGGTCGTGTATCTTCTATAGCTGCTTTCTGTTGAACTGTCTAACCTGTTCGCACTCTGGATAAAGGAAGCAAAATGTTTTCTGCCAAGGTTTAATTAACTCTTCCAAGCTCACCAAGAGATCCTCCGGCTAGGTTAGACCCACCTGCACTTGGTCTTCAAGGAAGAAAGAAGCATTTGAACTACCTGGACTAGGCATGAACTAAATAGCTACCACATTACAAATCAGCACTTACATGGAAATGAATGCAGGCTGTGAAGAATGAGAGTTAGGGATGTGCTGTTGTTGAGATTTCAGTGGAAACACAAGGCAGAAGACCCTGACTAAACAGATAGAAATATAACAACCAGAGCTGGGTGTTGGTGCCTCATGCCTGTCATCCGAACTACTGAGATCCGAGGATTGTAGTTCCAAGCCAGCTGGGCAAAGAAGCTCCTGTAAGACTCTTACCTCTAATTAACCACTCAAAAACCAGAAGTAGAGCTGTGGTTCAAAGTGACAGAGCACTAGCCTTGAACAAAAGAGCTCACAAACAGTGCCCAGGCCCCACAACTGACAAATCAATGAATGAATGAATCCATAATACAACTGGAGGTAAAAGTTAGGGCAATTATATTCACATAAATATGAAGCTGTGTAGGTGGCCCAAGAGAAGGAGTATAGATAGAAGAATCATGTTAGATTTTAATGGCTTATTACCTTGTATTTCCAGCAATTGTGTCCATATCTATAATTCATTGAAAACTTTAACCTTAAATTATACATTTCTTCCAGGTATTACCCTTAAGGAGATAATATGAAATAAAAATATAAGTGAGTCTTCTCTGAGGAGACTCTCCTTCTGTATTTGGTATCTCATGGGAAAGTTGTTTAATCAGTCAAAAAATGTTTATATTTGTGGTCATGTGAGATAAAAATCAATGAATTCAGCAGTTAATTCATCTTTTACTTTCTTTTTCATTAGTCAGCACTAAAAATGGCTTCTATTTGTGACAGCCTTCAAGATTGGTCTCTGGATCAAATTTCTCTTTGCGATATCATCTTTAGAGTGATTAGCCCTCAGTATTTCTGCAACAATATGCCAACTGGGGATCGTTTCAAGCAGATTTAAACGATTACGCGCAAGCGTCTTGTTGCTGTGCCCTAGAGATGCAGAACAGCGGACATTTTAAGGTAAGGAAGATTCTAGTAAAGGAAAATGAGGACAGATTTCCTGTAAGTGGTCCATTGCTGGCATCTTGATCATTTAGGTTAATTTCTATGTGAGTCACAAGTACCATTTTGTAAGTCATTTAAAGACAGGCTTCATAATTAACTTCAGTTGCTACAAAGAAAGGTGGCAAATGTTTCTGAGAAGGTAACCTGAAAATAGCAGTGAAGTTTCTTTAAGCCTTCAACATCATCTTTGAATATTGGAAATATTATACAACAAGCCTAAGAGCTAGTCAGACACAGCTATCCTCATGTCAGAGGCTTCAATAGAACTACAAAACCTGGCTTGCAGTGATTGATTAAGTGAAGCTATAGGTTAACTCAACCTTGACCTGCAATCTGTCTACTCTCAATAGTGTACCAAATTGAGATCCTCTTCCTGGACATCACAGTTTGGCAGAGTTTAGGTCCTGCAGTGTCTGTGAACAATGGCTCTGGGAACCATCTAGAAGGAGGGAAGAGGGGAGCTTTACTGTTTGGTCCCCCCAAAAAAGCCATGTGGCTTTCGAACTTATTGTAAGCACGATTACATTGAGAATAACAATGTAGGGAATCACCATATTTATTGAAAAGCAAGAGAGGCTATAATTATTTTCAAACAAGGCCCCATGAGATCTTCTAGTTACTCTTTCAATAAGTAGTTATTGATTCCTGGGATTCTTAATGGAGTCATTGAGTAAAATTTTAAACATAAAACATGAATTGCACTAAAGAAAAAGCATTTTATTTAAGAATAATTGCATAAGCAATATCTTACAGGTAGAAATGACCCAGTTTTGCCCACAATCAGTGGTAGTTTGAGTGGAAATTTTAGAAATGCAAAGTTTATGTTATTTACATGATGTTATGTTCTTAAATGCTTCATGATTACACATGGTGTAATTTTTCTTTTTGGCAAAGGAAGAAAACTAGCAAGGGGATGCAGATTTGTACTTCTTTTCTCATTAATTCTTTATTCAAACCAAGTGTTCAAGCTAATAGCCTGACCATTTTAGGATGCTTAAATTAAATACTAATAAGCATCCATAAAGACTGTGAAGAGTCTTAATGTACGGCTACTTTATGATGAGTTCTCAAAAAAGCATAAGAGAGGGTTGTGAGTGAGAGGAATTCAAAATGAAAAGAAAGAAATATCAACGGGAAGAAAGCAGGTGATAATGATGTATTGTGTGTGAGCACTGACCCACTCAGCATAATTCAGAATTCATTCTTATTTCTCATGAATTGAAAGTAGATTTCCAACCTACTCAACTCCCATGCTGTGAATAATTGATGGTACCTCTCTCTGCACCCCCCCCGACAGCTGCATACATAATAGGAAAATAACTACTGATTGATTTAAGATAAGCAGTTATTAACTATATGGTTAGGAATGTGAGTGAAATTGAAATGCAACCTCAAGTTTTTGTTGAATATGAAGCATTATGAGACTATTAATAGCTAAGCTAATGATAATTTCAAAGAAAGATCATTTGACCTGTTTCAAAATTCTTATAGCTAAGTGAGAAATACCTAAGGAAACACATTCATTCACATGCAGATAAAGATAGAAGATGATATAAGGTAATATATATATATATATAAGTATAGATATATAAGTATATAAGTAGATATATAAGTATGTAAGATTGATATTAACTACCAAATATTCAATAAATACAGATATTTTGGGGTGTACATTGTGCCATGCTGTGATATGCACACTTTGTAAGCTAAAAGGGTAAGAATTTTAAAATATATGGTGCTTATATCTGCAATGAAAGCTTTGCTAGTAGTCGTACCGCCAAAACTCAGTTCAAACAGAGGCTAGAAAGTATGGACTTTGGCAGTAGACAGTTTCTCTTAGCCGTCCTCTAGCTGTGTCAGATGCCTCATCTGTCTGTTTCTAATGTTTTCTTTGTCCTTTCTTTTATTTTTATGAACCTGTAGTGCAGGGTTTCCTACTCCCAGTTGCTGACTGCTCGTTTTATTTATTATCTGCTTCATATAAATAAATACGCTTCAGTCTGCTGTCAACCTGTGCCCTACGCTGTCATCTCTTGACCAGGCAGCAAGCTGGGAGACCGGGAGGCGGGGCCCTGAGGTCCGTGATGCATCTGGGCCTTCATGAAGGCTTCCTGAGAACCAGGGCCTCCTCTGCAGCACACAAGCCCTGCTTTAGAGTTAGTAAAGAAGGTCGTCCCTTCCGTTTGTCTCTTCTAAACTGTCTTTGTTTTGCTACTATTGTTCTATTTAGACATAATGACTGCTTTGCTTAAAGTCTGACCACTTCAGAAATGAAATTACTCCATGGAGGCCTGAACGATGCTTCTGCCATTTAACACCTAGGGAATAAGGGTGTGCTGGGATTTCTAATCCAATATGAAGCTACATAGAGACAGTTTTCTCTTGAATAGGGACAGCTGTCTTCTATTTATCACAAGTAACATAGACACCCATACAAGTACCCTAGAAAGGTTCATTCTGTAAAATGGGAGGAGAACCACAGCAGGGAAGCCGAAGCTTGGCTGCCATTCTCAGGATTCTCTTTTCCATCTCAGAGTGATGGTGTGAAAAGTCCTGCTGAAGACCGGACAGATGGATCTGGCGTTGAGTGATGGAACACTCTTCCTGCTGTGCCAGGGGCCTCATCCCTAGTTCACCTTGTCAGGGCCGTTTGCTATATAGACTCAATGTCTGCCCCTGCATGGTCTACATTTTGTATTCCTGACACCAAAAAAAGCAACATAGCTGCCACCATGTCTTTTATGTGGGTGAAGAACTCCCAGAGGTTTCTCCTGTGTGAGTGGGTCTCCACCGATTTCATGGTGATTCTGGAGGCTGTCCATAAGAAGGAGTAGAAGAGGGAGGAGAAAGTGAAGTAAGCCAGGCCCAAAGAAACATAGGTCCCATGGTTTCCGTTATTGGTAATAACTAGGATATGTCTGAGTCAAGCAGAAAGGGTCAGATAAGTTGATGTTGGGAAATGAATCCTAAGATATGTATTCAAATGTTTTTTCTTTCATGCAATTGTTTCTAACACATTTATAAGATTATTTCTTTGTTACTTTGTATGTCCCTCCCTCACGGTATAACCCCTGCTTTTACTGTATTTGATGTCGGTATAATTTGTGGAGGGGAAGGGAAAAAACAAATCGTTTAAATAGGGATACAGGTGGACCCATTGCAACAATGAGATGTACAAGTCGTTATGTCGAAAATGAACTTTACAACTTTGGTGGGGGAGAAGGAGGATTGGGAGGGGCAGTGGGGGGAGGAGGAGAGGGGATGGGAAGGGGAAACAAAGGAGGAGGCTACAATGCTTGATAAGAAATGTACTCATTATCTTGCCCATGTAATTGTAACCCCTCTGTACAGTATGTTCACAATAAAAAAAGGAGAGGATGAGAATAAGAAGGAGAGAGAGCCGGGCGCTGGTGGCTCACGCCTGTAATCCTAGCTACTCAGGAGGCTGAGATCTGAGGATCGCGGTTCAAAGCCAGCCCGGGCAGGAGAGACTGTGAGACTCCTATCTCCACTAAACCACCAGAAAACCGGAAGTGGTGCTGTAGCTCAAGTGGTAGAGCTCTTGCCTTGAGCTGAAGAGCTGAGGGACAGCGCCCAGGCCCAGAGTTCAAGCCCCACGACTGACAAAAAAAAAAAAGGAGGAGGGAGAGAGAGGAAAAGGAAGAGAAGCAGGGGAGAGGGAGAGGAGGTGATCAAGTGAGCAATGCTCATTCAGACCTTGATTTTGCACAAAGTACCTCCATCCCTCCTCACTGAAATTCCAAGAACTGATAATGCTATTATACCAATTTATAGACAAGAATACACCAATTTAGTTTGGTTAATACTCTATTAATAAGTGATAAAGTCACTGGAGCCCACTTGGATACCCCAAGGTTGTTAGCATTTTCCCCTGAAAATCATGGAAACTTACACAGCCAGTGAAGTAGAGAACAACTCCTTTTCTACTTTATGAAAAAACAGCTTCATATTGTCGTTTCATCATTCAGCCATCCCTATTTAACCTGTGGATTAAAGTAAGGGCCTTCAACATTATGCCATTAAGTTTTGTTCCACACATCGATCAGTAAGCAGCATTAGAACTTGGAAGTTAGTTTGCCAAAACTCTTAAAGATAACCAGGTAGAAAGAAAAAAGAAAGATAAACCAGGTGGAAGCTGGGTTCTTAGATTGTGTGGAAACCTTGAATCACAAGGTGCACCTGCCCATTCTGCAGGGCGGCCCATGCCATTCATTACACTAGAATCAAGTCTTCTCAGTGTAGAAAACGCAAGCTAGATTTCTGCCCAACTTGTGTTTTCACCATGTTGCAGCAAATTTATTTAATAGTTCAGCAGCCTCCTGGCTGATCTTTATGTGGACAAGTGCGACGACTTGGTAGCTGTATTATCTTGGGAGTTTTACACTACATTTTATTATAGAGGATAACAGGCCAAACACGAAATTAAAGATTTGTTTGCAAATTAATGTAATTCTGATCTATACCAAAATAGCTGTGTATTTCAGAAAATGCTTTTCAGAAACATCTAGTCTCTCAAATAAATCAGATCATTATATTTCACTTAAAATTGTTATTATTGATGCTTAGTTTAATCACCTAGCTTAATCATCAGTTCTTACAAATAACATATTTGAAGTGCTTCAGAATATATCATCCCATTAAGATGCTCACTTTCATTATATTGTGTGCCAGTTAGTTTTAAATAATAAAATATATAACTTAATCCATCTTAACGTGGAATGCAGATATGGATAATAAATCAAGAATTAAATATGTGACACCTTTCCAGATAGTCTCACTTATTTATCTCTCAAAACCAATACACTTATTGGGTGCTGGTGGTGCACACTTATAATCCTCGCTATTCAGGAGGCTGAGATCTGAGGATCACAGTTCAAAGCCAGCCAGGACAGGTAGGTCCATGAAGACTCTTATCTCCAATTAACCACCTGAAAACTGGAAGTGGCGCTGTGGCTCAAGTGGTAGAGTACAGTAGGGAATGTAAATAGGAAGACCAAATCCAGTCTGGTGAGGGCAAGAAGAGATGGTACTCTATCTCAATATTAAAACCACAAAAAGGAGTGGAGATGTGACTCAAGCACTAGAGCACCTGCCTAGCAAGCACTGAGCTCTGAGTTCAATTATCTTATTTATCTTTTTATTCTCTGACTTGTATTTGAGTTATTTTTACTACGTGGCAGCGGTGAAGTGGAGACCTCTTGAAAGCTTTTGACTTGAGTCCTTCGGGTATATTTACAGCAGTGTGTTTTCTCAGTCTGAAGGTGGTAGTACTGATTTTCATTTTGAAGAAAAGCACTGCATTGTTCTCCAGAATGGTCATAGTGTGTGATCACTGGTCTATGCGTGTTACCTTCTTGCTTCATGCTCTAACAGCACTTCTCTGCAAAGGTGGTTTATTCCTTTTAAGCAAAGCCAATTCTTTTTGCTTTGTTTCATGTTTGCTTAGTTTAATGATTATGAGTAAATATTTATGCTAAATCCAATGAAGACACCATTTGAATTGAATCATTTGGCTTCAGATTCAACAGATCTGTTAACAATCTTTTCTGATTCATTACCTAGGCAGGATTTTTATCTGATTTATTTTACTTATTTTCATTGAGATATGCCAGTTGCCTAGAAGAGATATAAAGTGCTTGTTTGCTTAGTAAACATGAAGTTTTGTATTATATACATCCCTCTTATTCCAAAGGAACTATCTCCTACTCCAATAAGAATTGAGGAGGTAAATGACAAGTTCCCAGACTAAATACAGTTTGTGATGGATCTTCTCTAATCATTTTCTGACCGCCCATTGTCTGCATGCGAACTCACTGTTCACTGAGCTCGGAGTACTGGCACTGGACCAGTCTCCTTTTGGTAAAAATATCCTTCCAACCTCTATAGGCCCTGGAGTCTCAGCTGCTGCTTTTGTTTGCCTTTCCCTTTCTGCTTATTTTAATTACCTTGGCTTCTCTTGAATTTTCCAAGAGAAGAACATAAGGTAAACAATGCAAATTGCATTATGAAATGCAATGAGGTCAAATATGACTACCCTGTATGGACATTATTTAGCAAAGAAAATCAGTCTATTTCATCTCAAAGAGATGAAAACTCTGATATTTTGCAAGTTGTATTTCAACGAAATATGTATCGTTTAAGGTTAGAAAGTAACAAACGTTGTAAAAAATGCATAAACTATGTAGATATACATATATATATAATCACAAAATGGTCTGTGGCTTTCAGAAGAAAATGTCTTTTTTCGAAGCTTGGCTGATTTTTATTTTTTATTTTCATTTTTGTAACAATTTTCTTTAATATTTTAACAGGGAAGTTGCACATTTGAATAATGGTGATTTCTTCTTTAAATATGTAGCTTTTTACATTTAAATTTTATTGTAAAGCTGATATACATAGGGGTTACAGTTACATAAGAAAAGTAACAAGTACATTTCTTTTTGAACAATGTTACCCCTCCCTCATTTTCTCCCCCTCTCCTATCCCCCCTGCAAGTTGTAAAGTTCATTCTGACAGTGTCTAGTGAGTATTACTGTTGAATTGGTTCACCCTTTGTCCCACCATTTCTGTGTCCAGGAAAAACATGCTGATCATGGTATCTTCTTATAGGAACTGTGTATTTACATAACAATCAGTGGTCTCTTGCTCTCTCTGCTCTTTTGCTCTATCTGATTAGCAGAGGTCATAGCTTCTCAAGGTTCCTTCTCTTATTTCTTTGGTTGCTGTTTTAAAAACTTAAAATATGTGCATATGAGCCAATTCAATCAATGTTGACATAATAAATCTTAAAAGTACTTAATACTTCTCATCTTTGAGACAAAATTTTCTTTTTTCATCTCTTCTTCTAGTGTCTTTTTCCCTTTAATCTTGGCCAGTTACATTATTTCTCATCTTTGAATTGGAATTCTTCCTTAACACTCAAAATCACTGGTAGATGACATTAACACTACCTCTTGATTTTCCACTATACTCTGCTCATCCTGGACAGAAATCACGGTTGTTGCTTCAATTTTGGTGTCTTTATTTTACATTCACATTCATGTTAAACACTTTGGGATGGTGTATGTACAATTGGTGAAGACCATTTCTACAGATGGACTTTTATCTATTGCCCTCCGTCTAACAAAATTGGGCTCATTTCTGTCGAGAGTTGGAGCTGAGCTGGGTCTCAAGGTGTGGCTCTGCAGACATCTCTCTCCATGACAGATTTGACACCAAGCTGTCTGCATTAGAATTCATTCATGTCATATTTTCATATTTCTTCCTTCCAGATGAAGATCTGTGCTGACATACCTCTCCTTCTTGTGGACCATTTCTGATTTTCTATACAAATATAGCTTTATTTTTTTATTTAATCTTAATTTCCTTGGAATTTATGGAACATATTATTTTGAGCCAGAAGTCCTTCTGAATAAATAATTCAAAACTTCACTTAGGAATAGCAGAAAAAGAGAATTGAATGTGGAATCTAAATGTTTACACTGGAGCATTGCCTTGTTCTGTCCTTCTCAGCCTGTTAACTTTAGAAAGAGAGTTTCCTCAGGAGGCAAATACAACAACCTTTCTTGAAAAGATCATTTCAACCTTAAGTAAGAAAATGTGAACTTATTTGCAAGAATTTAGCCTTTTATATAACATTAAATATTATAGCTTTTAATACACACTTCAATCTTATTCATCTTATGCCCATTATGGAGATGTTTAGTTGACTATTTTCTTATTATGAAACATAAATGGAGAGACTAAATAGTGTTTACATCCTGTCTCAAATTATTATGTATGAATATAGGAAAGTCTGAGATAAAAATAAACATAATTGATCAAAGTGTTGAAAATGAGCCAGGTGCCAGTGGCTCACACCAGTAATCCTAGCTACTCAGGAGGCTGAGATCTGAGGATCATGGTTCGAAGGCAGCCTGGGCAGGAAAAGTCCTTGAGACTCTTATCTCCAATATACTACATTTCTTTCTGATATCAGTTTTAAGTTTCACAGTCTAATTTATTGAGATGTCTTTACCATTATTGTAAAGGTGATACCCAGGATGGTTATGGTTGTGTGTCAGGTAATAAGTACATTTCTTTTTCAACAGTGTTAATTCTTCCCTTCTTTTCTCCCAGGTTTTCCCTCCCAGGCCCTGTTCAATATTTAGAAAATAGTTCTCCCACATACTCTGTCAGGGGCGATGACATGGGGTTTATGCACAGGAGTGATTCCAGATAGAGGCTACATAATTGGATTTGTTTAATTACTTTACCTACAATGGTCATTATAGAACTTTAAACCCCCTGATAAGAAAATGTGAAACTAGAAAAATAAGAAAATCTTTTTTGTCTTCCATAGCGAATAATAATGGCTTCATAGTCATTGAGCCATTAGATGAGTGACATTTTAATAGCCAATTTTTTTGTATTAGTTTTACACAATTACATTTTTTATTCTAATCTTTGTGACCATCCTAGTATCCTGTCTGGTTTCATTAAACATGTTCTCAAAACTAACTGGTCTTTGGGCAGACAGTGAAGATGTCTCCTGGGGAGAAAATGCAGAAGTGTGTATTTTAAGATTGACTTAGCACAGCTTTTCCCAGAGCGGAGACTGAGATAAGTATCTGTGTTACAATGATTTATGGAAATGTGTTACTAGGAGCAAGGAGTATGGAATTGGGAGAAAGAGAAGGAAATGGAGGAGAGGAAGGGAAGTATGCTTTCAGGAAAGGACAGGGCAGCTCCATCCAGTGAAGCCTTTGAAATAATGATTTCCTACCACAGCTCACAGGTTTTTGTTTTTAATGTTTGCAAAAAATATGCAGGAAATTAGTGCTTCCTGATAGGTGCTGATCATATGAGATTCACAGAACCAAGAAGTGGTGAGTTTTGTGACTAGAGCTCAGTAAGCGCAGAAATGGGAAGATGACTTCCTGTGACCTCTCTGAGCCTGTCCAGCATGAGAGACGCTGGCCGGTGATCACAGAGAAAGTTGCCAGAGATGCTGGCCATTTCCATTGGCCAAGGTTACCTAAGGTTACCTTTGGAAAGACCCCAGAGTCTCCCCCTTAGAGCTCAGAGAAAGATGGGTGAAGAGGAACCCAGCCTGCAGACTGGTAGAAGTAGGGAAATTTGGATAAGATGAAATTAAAAAGTCATAAGATAGTGATCTAGATTAGGCTTAATTTTATATCAGAATCAACATAACCTGATAATACATTTATATGTCTCAGCTTCTGTTCTAGCATTAGATAACACGTGGCGCCCCAGAGAAAAGTGTTTTTTAAAACTGATTTACTCAATTCCTGATTCATCAACATCGCAGGTATCTAGCGCTTAAATATATTCATATAAACTACTAAATCTGGAAGATTTCTTTCAAAACGGTTCCACAGTATCCTGTGAGTGTCCACTGTATGTCCTCAGTGGCTCATATACATTATCCATACTGCTAAGATGCTACCGTTATCTCCATTGTGTGCAAGAAGAAGGCATGATCAGCAAGATTTTCATTGCTAGTCAGTGCTGGTGGTGGGTTGCGATATGGGTTGGCGGCTTTCCTGTAATTACCCACGAGGGACCCATCATGAGGGACCCATTCCCCTTGGATTTGCATTTATTCCAGGTAATTGGAGCTGGGCAGTCATGGAAGCATGGCTGGTTGGGAGTGCAGTAGAACCACGATTCTCTCCCTCACTTTGAGGCTCTCCCACATCTCTGGTGACAGTCAGTGGAATGCTAGCGAGTTTTTGTCTTTCTTCACTTAAAGAGATGCTTAAAAACTATAGCTTTAAAAAAAATTTGTTTTGTTTTCTCCTGGAGATTTACAAATGAATATGGCTACCAAATTTTGTACTTTACAAAAGTTTGGAAGATCTGTTCAGAAAAGTAAATAAGAGGAGAGAAAACATGGTAGTCCACTTTGGTCTGCTTCCCCTTGCAGGGCTGTGTTATTGTTTGCAAGCTAAAAATGTCCAGTCATTATAAAAGTTGAATATGCAATTAGTAGGTGTCACCGGCCTTGCAGTGGTTTCCAGGCCGTGTTCAGATGTAACTACATCACACAAGGGTCTCCACACACAGGGGCTGTCATCTGCCATTGGAAATGACAAATACAACCCGCCCCGCTGTGTTGCAGGAAAGAAGGTGCCGCAGCTGCTCACCATGTCGTGTCAACGAGTGTCTCTGTGGAACACAGAGCCTCCATGGCCCTTTCATCCTTGGTTTCTCCTCCTGCCCTCGTGGGCAACGGCAATGGCGTTCTCTCTTGACAAAGGCCTCCTCCCTCCTCCTGTGCTTTGAGTGAGCCGTGCCAATGGTCAGGGGGGACTTAGAGTGAAAGAATCCAGTGCTGCATAAATAATACAGACGGCCTAGCCAGAGCTGTGGGTGCAGTGATCTCTGGAGACATAGATCTCTATCTCAAGTCATGACCACAGTAAATTTCCTTTCTGGAAGTCTTCCATGGCTGGATTAGATAGCCATTGAAAGACATAAATCTATTGAGTCTGTCTGCGAATGCCGTGAGCAGGAGCTCTTGCTGGATTGCGTGTGCTTTTCTGATGTAGACTTATCCACGGCAGGTCTTGGCTGTAGCATCTTCCGGGGGCATGGAGCCTTCCCGCCGGCAGGCAGGTGTCTCTCTCAGAGGGTAGAACAGGTAAGCAGGTAAGCATGGCCTGTGCACGGCGGCTTGTCTCCCCAGTCTGCCAAGCCAATCCGCACCTGCAGCAGCACAACAGGTCAGCCCAATGGCCCTGGTCCAGTGTGTGCAGCAGAGAAGCCAGGATGGAAAACCAGGAGCTGCGGTCCCTGCCCAACGCCTGGCTGGAAAGGCAGGGGGAGAGCTACCTGGCCTTGACCTCGCCACCAGCCGTGCAACTACACATTGCACCCAGGGATGGAGCCAGGTGGGGAAGGGGAGCACCCATGCTCCTCACAGAGGGAGCTGCCCCGTGACCTGACCTGGGAGGGTCCCAGGGCCTCCATGACCTTTGACCTGACCTGGGAGGGCTGCCTTCACACACTCCCTGAACAACTGGGACCACAGCTCGTACTCAGCCTGGTTTCTCAGTTGTAGTTTATGCATGCATAAGTGAAGTTAGTCTTTGGTTAGGTACCATAAGAGACTAACCACAGTGCACACAGTGAGCTAGAATATGATTGCAGTGCAAAGCTGTAAATATTATATGAATGTGACGTGGGACACCCCCAATAGGCAGGGGCTTCCCTATCTAATTCCTTCACGACTAGCCACTGCAGGACCTATTTCTGTAATAAACCACCTTCATGGAAGCATCACAAATTGAGTCTTTTCCACCTAGGTCTTCAGATGGAGCTATTTTCAAATTGTGTCTAAATTTCTGTAAAAGTTTTCCAATTTTCTATGCAAGTCTGGGCACAAAGAAAACAAACACTTGTGGGAAGAAGGTTTAAGACACTCAACTGCAATAGTTCTAATCTCTGGTTATAATATTTCTCAACACATTCTAGTTATATTATTCATTGCTTATTCCATTACATGAGTAAAACACAATGTCTGATGTGTTTATTTTTCTCAAAAGAGTGTACATCAACTTCAACTATCTTCCTAGTATCTGTCACGATAAACATTATAATCATGTCCCTAAGTTAAAGGGTTTGCATCCACCAGTTTTGAAAAGCTGATGGGGTGTAGTGCTTGTCTGGCATGTGTGAGGCTCAGGGCTCAGCCTCAGGGCTAAAAATATCAAATCAAATCCTAAGTATGATTCTGTAGCTGAAATGACAGGTGCATGCTACCCTGCTCAACAACCACTCAGGATGGGGGATCATGTTGGTCTAGAACCATAATCCTTCCAATCCCTGGCTCTCGAACAACTGAGATTATGGGCATCAGCAGATGACCCAATACGCCAAAAAAATTCGGATTTTTTTTTTTTGGTCCGGTCATGGGGCCTGAACTCTGGGCCTGGGCGCTGTCCCTCAGCTCCAGCTCAAGGCTAGTGCTCTACTACTTGAGCCACAGCGCCACTTCTGGCTTTTAAAAAAAAAAATTCTGTGCATCGGGCTGGGAAGTTGGCTCAGTGGTAGAGCGCTCACCTTGCATGCTTAACGCCCTGGGTTCGATTCCTCAGCACCACATAAGCAGAAAAAAAAGCTGGAAGTGGCGCCGTGGCTCAAGTGGTAGAGTGCTAGCCTTGAGCCTGAAGAGCTGAGGGACAGCGCCCAGGCCCAGAGTTCAGGCCCCACGACCGGACCCCCAAAAAAAAACAAAAAAGAATTTCTGCTCATGTGGTGCTGAGGAATCAAACCCATGGCCTCACACATGCAAGGCAAGCACTCTACCACTGAGCCATCTTCCCAGCCCTCAGATTGTTTTTAACCCTGTATTTGCTTCACTTTGTTCCCACTTTTAAATTAGCAACTCTCATACAGGTTTTGATGTTAATGTGGCAGGGATTCTAATTGGCACATGATTACTTTCTTTTCATTTGAAAGCAGAAGGAACTCCTGGCATATAATTGATAATGCCGTATTTTGTGAGAGACCCTGGGTTAATCCATGGTGTCATGGGCTTGTGGTCAGGTGCTGTGCCAGCGTGTCTCCCTACTTCCCTGGGGCAGATAGAAGGCACACAGTAAATCCACAATTCACCAAGAAAACTCTGCAAATGTCAGAACTGAGCCTGGGCGGGCCTTCCCTTGGCCTTCCTCCCCCACTGTGGTAGCTGTATACTTGTCACACCGCACATTGTAAGTGCTATGTCTGTAGCCTGGATGCTTTGACCTTAGATGACTAACTTCCCCAGTAAAGTATAGGTCTGTGGCCAAGGCTTAAACTTTAGAACCACTCAAATGCAAAGTCCAGTGATTCAAGGAAAAAAAAGCCCTGCACTGAGGAGGAATTATACCACACATAGAGACCTGCAGCAAAAGGTGGTAGTTCTACGCCCCACAAAACATCCAGCTGCAAAGGGGCATCATCTGCTGCCCGTGTCTGTGCTCAGATCTCCTGTTAGCAAATAATAAGGAAGGATTTTGCTAAAATCACCTGCACAAAATGGTTTCCACTAAAATGCAGCCATGCTGGGCCCACGACACTTGGTAAGACACAAGATCACGTCTAACACTAGACCTTTTGTCCTGTCTTCTTCCATGCCCAGAAGGGATGAGAACACCTGAAGATGACATGAGGCCAGAGACATTCAGTTCTGAAACTGAAGGGAAAACATGCCCCTTTCTCTTACGTAATTCCCTCAAGACTCTCCATTCAGATATTGTATTATTTTAATTTTACTTTCCATGTTTCCTAATCATCCTCCCCAGTCATTTACACTTTTAAAATCGTATCCTTTCAATTTGTATGTCCTTGCGTACGATACTTGCTAGTGATTTTCTTACAATTTAATTAGCCCGCATTATGCAGCCTTTTAGTGCTCTGTAATTATCTATCCACCGCATTTCAATGATGTGAGCATTCTATAATTTTTGTTTGCATGATAATCAATCCCTCCTGCCCTCTAAAGATGTGTGATCACCTAAACACACCGAGTGACATTGTCTCTTTGGCAGATGCCAGTTAAGTCCCTGGCTTACTAGAATCAATTTATCAGCTCTAAGGACCAGCGTGAGCTCAGCGCTCTTCCCCATCTTCTGCCTTGGCTGCGTTCTCTGTTCCCAGTGTGAGAGGCATCCGGGGAGCTCACACTGTTGTCCCCATCTTGGAGCCAATTGACTACAGATGCCAATCAAACAGTGATGCAGAACTCCAAGCCCCGCACTGCCCTGTGAGACCAGTGGACCCAGCTGTCCACGGGCCAGGCAGGTGGCAGGGAAACTTCATGGTTTCCTCTTTGCCAATAGCTGCTCAAACATCCCAGAAAATACAATCGGAGTAAGCATGAGGGTGAGAAATTTTTTTGTTGCTGAAGATCAGGGAACCGAGGGAGCCAAGCTGGTGAATTCTCATCCTTGCAAAGGAATGTTCTGAGATGCAGGCACTTGAACTTCATAGAGAAAATGGTGCTGGTGAGACTTAGGAGCGAAACTGTCAAATGGCATTCTGACAAGGATATCAAGTGGAAGAGACCACTGTGCTCTCCGAATGAGCTTCTAAAGCTACAACACCTTTGCTTGCTGTCCCTTCTTCTTCAGTGCACCTCCTTCTTTCACAAATTTGTCCTTTTACATAAAATTTCATCTGAATAAGAGCTACTTAAAAAATACTGTTGTTGGCTTATATAGGTTTGACAAAGTAAAAAGAAGATGAAAGCAAATGTTGATCTACATCAGTAAAAAAAAATCTAACCGATTCAGGAATAAGAGGCAACGGCACACTGTAAAGCTTGTTACTCATGTTGAGACACGTGGAAGAATGGTTGTTAGGCATGAAGTTCAGTGTGAGCTCGTCACCCACCCGTGCGCAGCCTGCTTTCTGGGTGAGACCTCCCCTCCAGCAGCCCGTGCGCAGCTGGCTTTCTGGGTGAGACCTCCCCTCCAGCAGTCTTCTGTCAAGGAACAAACCCAGTTTGACTTTCAATCCTCTAATGCTTTAATCTTTATCCTAATCTGTTAGCATTGAATCACAGTCCCAGATTTCTCACTAGAGAGGCTGGGGGAGGGACCTCCTGAATAAAAATACACAAATCTCTGCACACAGTGTTTCTCACTCAAGAGAAGTAAGGTGATCCTGCACAGAACTTGGGTGTGATCGAGAGGAATTTGAGAAGCAGAGCCTTGCTGTTGCCTTGCGACATCTGATGCCGAGCCTTCAATTTTCTGTCATGATTTTAGAGCAAAAGATAAACCAAATAGAGCCGCAACAAGTAGTGCCTCAAAGGTTTATGAATGATGACACATTCTTGTTGCTCCGTTTAAAGTTGTTTATTTTAAGTGACCAACAATAAAAGCAACCTACTAGTAATGAGGTTTTGCTTTATATTAATCAGTATAAATAATCCATTGAGATCGGGTAGAAAAATTAAACATCAAAATAGGGCCAGAAGGTTTTTTTAAAAATTATAAACCAAGTGAGATTGGAAGTTCCAGGATGAAGAAAATGTTCCTCAGGTCAGTTGTTTTCCAATTATGGATTTACGATCCGGCAGGAATCTACTTGGGTCTGATTGCCTGATGCTGTGCACATTCTTAAACTAGATGATGCTAGCACCATTCAGTGGATACCCGGTCCTGTGGTAGATGGTTCACATGCTTGCTGGTAGAGTGACATCAAAGACATTCTCCTCACTTTTGAGTCACAAGTCCACTAGAATGACCGCAGTATTTGCTGAGGGATGAGGCTGACTGCTTGGTGACAGTGATGACAATTCATTTGTTATGTGCTCTGACAATTTTAATTAACTGTGAATGCAGATTATGTGCAAGCCTAGTAAAATTCGATGTTACGCATTATTTCTGAGAGGGTGTTTGGCGATTAAAAATAGAGTGTTTGCTCAGTGTCAAGCTGGCCTGCATCACGACGTATTCTGATGAGTTTAAAGCCATGTAAACCTGTTGTAAGCTTGGCTGGCAGGCACTCAGCCACAGAAATGAAAGTGTTGGTATTAAATGGTAGGGTGAGCCTCTGGGAGCAGAGAGTTTTTTTTGTTTGCACAGGAAATTTGTCGGTAGTGGCAGCGATTCATGTTGAGGCTTTCAGGAAGGTTAGTCTGATTTCCCAGGGGATCTTTCCAGGGGGTCACAAAAGAACAGGGAAAACAAACCTGGCCTTTCCATTCCCGTGGGTGGGGAGGAAAATTGATATAGGAGAATGTGAGCCCCATCCATTTCACCCAGGGAAACGAGCACTTCTATTAGGAAGGGCTGGTGCGGGACTCTGCTCCCTCCCCCGTCCCACCATCACCTGGACAGCAGTGAATTCTAACTGGGAACAGTCAAAGCAGACTCTCTATTCTCATCCAGAAGCGGGACATGTTTGGCAAAGGCAGCGATCAGTGCTTTCTCCAGGACTTCAGAGGATCATGCACTAAGTAGATACTCAAATATTGTCTAGTCTATGAATACACATCACTATAATAATGCAATAACTGCTTGAAGGAAAACAGTCAGTGGATGGCCCCAGAGGATAGCATGGGAACATGGTCGAGCTCCAAGACAAAAGCATTTGGCAAGTGAATTGTGCTTTTTGGCATGATGGACTGTCATGCACCTGTTCAGAAGCCATGAGAGAACTGAGTGCTGATCTCTCAAAGAATCTCCAAAATATACTGACAGTTGAATCAGCAAAGCAAAACTGAAGTACAGGTTGTGATTAACTTGTGAACCATGATAGGTTTGTGTGCATGTGTCTATAGGCATGTGTGTGTGCATACAAGCAGTGACATAATTACTCTTAGATCCATGTGTAAATGGGACCTAGAAAAGCCTGGGAGAGCTCACCACTGCAGAGCTATTGCACACCTGAAATGTGGTGAGGGGGCTGAGGGAAATTTCCTATAGCGTTTTCTATCTCTAGAATGCATTATTTCATCAAAATTAATAAGATTTAGATTTAAACATTATTGTAAAAGTAAAAATATCAATTCATGGCTATAATGAATGGCTCCAATTTTGTTTTCTATATTTTGTATTTAATCTCTTTTACTATATATATTTTCTGCTCCATTTGACACATTTCTGAAACATTCTGTGATATGCACTATTAAGTTTGAAAACTAAAATTCAAAAGGTGTTGTTAGAAACAACGGAAATAGCTCGGTGGATGAAGTGTTGATAATTATACTTAAAGATTGAACATTAAATGAACATTTTGAGATGTTCAAGGAACATTGTTCCTATTTTAAGATTTCATGATTCACAATTACTTTAAAAGATCCATTTTTCTAAGTTTGCTCAAAAATTTTTTCTTCAATGATTATATATAATTAGTAATTGTTAATTTATTCTTGTGAGTCATGCAGCAAATACCACATGATTACTTTAGCTGGATCATTACTATTAAAATCATTGGTATTATAAAGCCTTATTGTTTACCCAGAAACAATAAAATGTATTTGCATGGGGTAGAATATAATTTAGATTAGGCACAAATATCAGAATCAATGAAGAATTAAAAGGAAGTCAACTATTTATGAACTGATTTCTATTGTTAAATTCAGAAACAATGATCGAATAGAAAACTCAGAATTTGTAGCCAACAACAAAATAATTGATTCTGGTGGGGGTTATTAAGAAGCTGAGTAATATTTGCAGCGTGTTTTGTTTGCACCCTGACATTCTACATTCAGTACTCACTGTTTACGTGCCTAGTGATGGAAAGATCTGGGGGCCATTAACTGGGTCGGCAAGGTCAGCCTTGGCAGTGTTCTGTCCAATGGAGGCAATGGAAAGAAGATAGTGCCTGGCAATGGAGGAGAAAGGTTCATCTGAAAACTGACCTTAGCCAACATAGTAGGCGAACCTAATTATGGAAACAAATAAGGGCCTCATCTTGAGGTAAAAGCAATTAAAAAATGATATCCAGAAAACAAACCTTGAGTGACTCTACCATTTTCCCTGCAGCACAGAGCACAATAGCCCACCTGTGGGAACACTGGAAAGGTGGGTTAAAAATGTGTGTGTGTGTGTGTGTGTGTGTGTGTGTGTGCAATTGAATTTTATGCAACTAGATGAAGACTGAATTATGTAATGTTCAGGGAAATGGATTGATCTAGAAAACACCACACTGAGTGAAATGAATCAGACCCAGAAATACTAAAAATAAAACAGATATTTTCTCTCATATATGAATCATAGACCTCTCTACACACATAGAGACAGATTCTTACATCTTGGATTCCATTGGCTTGTGTGTAGTATTGTGGAAGGAGTCTCCAAGGGGTAAACCTTTCAAATAATCAATCTTCAGCTTAACAAAAGGAAAACCAGAAGCTGAAACAAGATTGTAATGGCATGGGAAAGTGGTAGGGGATAAAGTAATGAAGAAAAGGACCAGTGGAAAAATAAACCCAGAATATTCAGTCAACGTATGTAATAAAGGAAAGGAAGTGGGAAATGTGGATGCACCTGGCCTGCAGGGGGGCGGGGAAGGAGGAAGGTAGCAGGTGGGGGAGGAGAGTAACCGAAGGTGGGACCAGGCTGTACTGGCAGCTCTGGACACTAGATGGACATATTAAATTGTAATCCCCTGGTACAACCTGTTGAAGTGGGAAAAGAAATTCTTATTTTTTACAAAGGATGGGAAACTTGGTGATTATATTTAAACAGAATGAACATTTTGACATATTCCAGGAACACTGTTAAACATACCTCAGAGAGTTTACAGAGGAGAAAGCCCCTCGGTATACAATACAAAAGAAAGGCAACCAACTTCAAAGGAAAGCATTCGTGTGTGGAGTGTAGGAAGTCCTTCTGTGAGAAGTCAGTATCGGTGCTGCATCAGGGAGTTCACACAGCAGGAAAGCTCCACCACAGTTGAGGGGGGAAATGCATTTAGGAAAAGAATCAGTACTCACTGACCATCAGAGAACTCACCAGGAAAGAAACATTTGGTGTGTATTCATGTGGGAAGCCCTTCCTCCGGAGGCCTCTTTCCCGCATCATCATCCAGGGGAGTCGGCAGCCTCTGAACTGCTGCAGTGAGAGACACCTGCACCTGGAAATCACACCTCATTCATCAGAGAACTCACATGGGCAAGAATGCACAGGAGAGCCATGCTGGCGGGAAGTCCTCCTGCCAGAGCCCATCCCTCTCTCCACTCGAGAGGAGCCGTGCAGGGCCAGCTTCATGTACTCTGCAGGGAACCTGCAAGTCCTTGTACCAGGAGGCAAAGCTGCCCATCTACTGGTGGCCTTCTACAGAGGGAAAACCTATGCTTGTGAGGTGTGTGGGAAATCCTTCTCAGAACAAAAGCTTCCCTCTTCAATGCAGAGACACTTTATACCTGCACAGGATGTGGAATGTGCTAGGGGTAGAAGGCAAACCTCACTGAACGTCGAAGAACCCATGCAGACATGAGCTCCGGTGTGAGCAACCAGTGTTGTAAGAGACTTACTCAGTCATCAGGAGACTCACAAGGGAGAGAACATGGGAATGCAATTCACAGATGAAAGGATTTTGTAAAGTCTTCCCAGCCCTCTAGATCATAAGAGAATAGCACTCGTAAATACACTAAGGGAATTTGTATAAACCTGGAGAAGTCGGAGCTGAGCCTCTCCGTAGGTGGCCCTCTCCTGTTAGCGCCATCAGATTCCCTTCTCTTTGCCCCATGTCCATGCTGTACACGTTCCTGTGTGGTCCAATTCCATATATGCCTGGGCTGACAATGTCCTTCAATGGAAGAAGCTCCAACTGGCTTGTCCTCTGGCTCTTTATCAGTGGTATTAAGTGCTATAGAACTTTAATGAAGCTCAGGGAAAGCTGCTTGAAAGTGATGTATCTTTCACATCACTAGCAGGTGGCTAGTGACGAGGACACAAATGGAAAAAATCCCCAGTGCCACTCTGAGTGGCACCACATAGCACAGGCTCTTGTGGGTCTCAGGCACCGACTTGCCCTTTATATTCTCTTCATCTATAAAGCAGGAAAAATGTATCCCTTACCTCATAGTATATTAGAAGAATAAGTAGACAAACAGATGTAAAAAGTATAAGTCTATTACCTACATAAATATTTGTATTTATCCAACAGATAAGCACAGCCATTAAATGGATAAACACGTAGATAGGATAGGACAATCACTTAGTAAACATCATCTCACTAGTGGTGGCATGGCTGTTATGGTCAATTTAGGTTGGTTTCAAAATAAGAGTTCCACAAATAGCTTGATTTTAGTCTACAAGAAACTCATGGGTGCTGCTGGGGTGATGGTGTCCTGCTGGTGCCGGACAGTGAGACCCAGAAAGCGATGATCTGAGACCAGCCTGGCAGACAGAAAGCTCTACCGGACAGCATCGCTAAAATAACCAGCCACAGGGAGGCCTGGAGACATGGCTCCCGGGTAGAGTGCAGTCTAGTGTGAGCCAAGTGTGAGGTGCTGAGTTCAAACTCTGATACAGCCAAGCAAGAAAATAGAAATACGTGGACACAGCAACATGAGCAACCTCAACAAGACCACCTCCTGTGGGCCACCCTCAAACTGCCCAGGGCACCTCTCTGATAGCACATTTTCTAAGGGCCTCACAAGGCCAAGGTTGGCTTAATGAGTCAAGCTCTATAAATCTGAAATCACTTAAATATGCACCCTTGTAAAATCGAGACTTCTTTCCTAAGTGCATGTAAAGACTGCACATTGGGTGAGATACTTTAAGAGGAAGTATTTTATAAAGTCATTTAATAGACACCCTGAATAACCATGTTTGGAAGACCCTAGTGGACTGTTAATTGCTTATAAAGATATTTTGAAAACATTATGTTCCGCTTCTATTTTCCACCACTAATGTATTATAAAGGTTTTACTGTTTTCTCCCACCAAATAACACATGCCCTTGAGTTCACTGCCATGTGAAGCAAAACTATCTAAGCTACTCATGAGCAAAACAATGTCAATGGCTGTGTCAGGTTCTGTCACCAATAGACATTCTCAGTCCACATGTTGATAAAGAACCTTTCAGGCTTTCAATTTTTTTCAAAGTGTTTCTGTTTAACCCATGTGAAAAGTTTTATTAATTTGTAGTATGTGATGCCAAAAGTTTATAACAGGATATCAAATGATTTTCTAAATCGTAAGTGCAGAAATTTGTAAAGTTAATGATTATTAGAAAAAAAATAAAATCGTTAGATAGGCAGCAGCATTGATACAAAAGATTTCAAGTCAGAATGAATAAAGCCATTTGCACATGTTCATTGCTGCATCATTCACTATAGCCAAGTTATATGAACAGACCAGGAGGATCAGGAAAATGTGGTGTGTCTATGGTATTATATTGTATTATGTAAAATTATGTATACATGTATACACATATGTATGCATAATTTTACTTAAATTATATATCTATTTATATAGATAGATAGATAATTTTACTCAACCACCAAGAAAAAGAATCTGTCATTTGCAGGGAAAGAGATAGTCCTGGAAAAATGAATTAAGTTACTTAACATGCTCTGTCTCCCTGGAGCTGAGAACCTGCACCACAGCAGAGACCCCTTTCCTCCTCACCAGCTTTGATAGATCAGGCTGAAATTCTCAGTTCCATAAACCAAAGTAGAGCATGTTCTTGATCTTCTAAGCAAATGTTACCTAGCTACAACTCAACTGGTAGATGTTTTTCTTGCTTGCTTACACACACACACACACACACACACATTGATGCCAGAGCTTGAATTCAGGGCTTTGTAATCTCACTCAACTCTCTTGCTCATGCCTTGTGCAGTTCACTTGAGCCAGGCATTTTGCTGGTTTAATAAATACAAAAAGCAGTTACTGCTGCCCTCAAGCAAAAATCAGTAAAATACTCACTTTGAGGATGGTGGGCAAAGAATTTGAAATAAATAAACACTGATAGCGATGACTGAATTTGAATGAACACCAATACAAATGCCTAATTTTGACAGTGTCTTAAAAATAATAATATGAGAGGTCTGGAGAAAGCAGAGTAAGATACTTCTAATAAACTTTTATTATTTATAGATAGATGATTGCTTTGCATCTTCAGTAGTTTAAGATGATTAAGTGTACTTTTTAGTAGCCTAAGGATGCATACTAATTTCAAGAGGAACAAAGAAGGTGGAATTTTAAAGGTAGAAACTGCATGGAAATGTAATAGGAAAAAATTGTAAACTTATCCAAACCAAAAAATGCCCCAAATGCCAGAAAGAAACAAAAAAATTTTTAAAGAAAAGTATTAATAATGAGATGACCTAGAATTATCCTTTCAATGTTACATTGCAACTTTGTCATGACAGATGTGCTGAATTGTGGATTGTGTTTGTAAGTCTGGGATTTGAGCTCAGGAGCTCATGTTTG
Source organism: Dipodomys ordii (assembly GCF_000151885.1). Lineage (NCBI taxonomy): Eukaryota > Metazoa > Chordata > Mammalia > Rodentia > Heteromyidae > Dipodomys > Dipodomys ordii. The sequence goes on along the minus strand of NW_012267259.1, from coordinate 17,565,895 downwards.
CTCGTGACCCCTCTGAGCCCTGCCACATCCTTCGTAGTCTCTGTAGAATCATGAGCATTTCCCAGGGCCAGCCTTAACTGTGATCCTCCTGCTCTCAGACTGCTCCGTAGCTATGGTTAGCCCCATATTTTCTTTCTGTGGAGGTGGAGGTGTCACTGTTTGCCTGGAATGGCTGCAGCGACCATCCTCCAGATTCCTACATCTTAAGCGTCGGGCATTACAGACATGGACATCATACCAACCCCAAAAGGAGATTTTTAAATGTACAAAAACTTTTTTTTGAACTTAAAGCAATTTAAATAACATACAATTATTGCACTGGGTAAACAGATATAGAAATGTTTACTGACCAATTAGGAAACATAAGTTACTCTAAAACAGGAAATTTTAAAAATTGCACACCTAAGTGATCATAGTAAGTATTAACAAACTTTAAAGAATGAGTATCATTCAGATCAGTGATTCTATCACCATGCAACTAGTCAAAGACAGCAATGGAACAGCCGAAGGAAACCACTCCTTCAACTTTTTCATGGATCAAGTTGGAAATAAGATGGAAGTTCAAGATGTGCAGCAAACTGTCTAAACTCTAACAGATGCCAGGCTTGAAAGACTTGCCTTAAATTTGCCCAGACTGGTTCTAAATGCTTGTGAATTTTCCCCAACGTGATACACAATTAAGATTCTGCGAAGGCAGTGTTCTCAGTTACTGCACTAAATCTAATAGACTCAGTTTTGCTTGATTAATGTGTTTTCCAGGAACCTTCCGGGGAATGCACATTTGACAGAAGGCATTTGATCTGAAATTGCATTAAAGCGTTTTAATAGATGAGTTTTACCTGTGTCCTGGATTTCTGTGATTTGAGTGACTTGGATTAATTGAGATTCACATGGAAATATTTTTTCTACTCATGTACGAGATAAGGAGCTCAAGTTCTTTTTTTTTTCTCTCACAAATTAGAGCCAAAAAGCCATAACAATACCATAAAACCAGTAATGCTTTTAAATTTTCCTATTAAGGCTGTTTATTACTCTAGATGCATAATAATTGATAAACGCAGGCTTAACTGTCATTGTGGAAATAATAAATATTTTTAAAGTAGAGAATTTTATGTTTACGGATTGATAAGTAAATCATAAATGAAAAGTGCAGCTGCGAAGAAGGCACTGAACACGGCGAGCTCGACTCTGGGACCTGTTACATAGCTTAATGGATTTTTGCATGACTAAGATGGAAGACTCAGCTGAACTTCCCGCCATATCGTCAGTTCCACTGGCAGAAAAGGAGCAGGAAATGACATGTCTTTCTCTTTGAAAATTTCCTTCTTTTTCATTAGGCTAATTCACAATGGTGAAGCATGGCTGATCGCTTATTAATCATTATATTTTTGGTCTACATGGTGTTTTTTCCTGGTTGGAGAGTAGGAAGAACTGGCCCAATTATGGTTCCCGATTGCTTGTCTATCATAGGGTTGTGTAAGCCTGCGCTGTGTTTTTTATTTTCGTATTTTCCAACATTCGCCCAAGGGTCCATCTATCTTTGCCTTCATGCCTGCTTCCATCCATCATCCATGCAACTGTCCATGCATATCTCTCTGCACCCATTCATCCAGCAAGGATGCTTGCTCCCTTCTGTCCATACATACAGGAATATATCCATGCATCCACTTAGTGAGCCATGCAACCTGCATTGTAACTATGCATGCATGTATCCATGCATATGGCCATTTACCCATGTATTCATCCATCTACACACGACCTAGCACTTTTCTTTGTTATTAAGCCTAATAGCATAAACACCAGAGATGAATAATAAGACTTACATTTTGCCATCTGTTGGGGCAACTAATAATATAATGAATGCTGTTAAACTTATTTAAAAGGGAGAAAGTAGAATCAGATCTTCCCATTATTCCAGGTATGCTATTGATATTTAACCTAGTGAGAAACTTTATCGTTCTTCTCTTTTTCACATATTGCCACAGGAAGTAAAATCTTCATCTGGTCTCATCAGAGTCTTGGTTTTCCAAAGCAACTCAACTCTAATTGGTCTGAACACTTTGCACTGAGATACACAAATACTGCTTAGATTGACACTATGATTGTTTAATTTCGTTATACTGTATCCATATTAATAATTTCCTTTTTGCGTAGTGAAACAAGCCTTGTATGTGTACATTAATACCATGTCAGTATTCAGTTTCCTTTCACTGTGACATAAAAATTAACTGAGACAAAATATGAAATAAAATACAAATAAGACCACAGATATTATACAATAGGCATCAAATTGTTTCTACTCTTTAAATAATAGGTGAATATATTCAGAAAATGTCCCTGGAAAAAATACAGACTGATTTTGATATGTATTTTAAAATAAATGATTATGCTTTCCCTAAACTTTTGAGAAATTTCCATTTCCTATTGTCTATAAAATTATTGCTCACCATATTTATTTCTTTATTAAATATGCTTTCATACTTACTTTATATGATTTCTTCACAAATAATATAAAGTGTATAAATGCCTTGTCTTAGATTTGTCAGACTTCCCTAAGTCTTCTTTTATTTTGTGTTATCGTAAGTGTTTTTCTACATACGATTTAACTTCTATGGAGATAATGTTATACTTTTTTCTGGAGAATTCATTGATATTCCAGTCACTAAAGTTAATTTATACAAGTTTCTTCTGGCATTTTAAGGGTTTCGTTTTATTTTGTTTTAAATATTTTCATGATATCACTATTATTCTTATTTAATTTGTGTTATCTTGTTTATCTTTTTTTTTTAAATTTTATTTTATTTTATTTGTGAACATACTGTACAGAGGGGTTACAATTGCATGGGCAGGATAATACGTACATTTCT
>NW_012267259.1:17545798-17555600 GCF_000151885.1 Dipodomys ordii | reverse complement strand
GCCGCCGCCACCGCCGCCGGCGGCTGGCTGGTGCTCAGCTGTGTATTCTTGCCTTGGCTTTCTCTCACTTGTCTAACTCTCTGTCCTGTGATGGCACACTTGGTGTGTTTCTCTGGCTTAGGACTATTCACTGGAACTCTAAAACTGCTTTCTATGCGAGAGCTTGTTCAGCTTCCAGCTTCTCCTCCGCCATCTTGTCCTCTCTTGTTTATCTTTTTTTAAATAAATGAAGACTTTTGTTTTATCATGTGACCAGAATCATCAATTGAATACTCACCTTTCTTTATTTTCATCTAAGACTTCTATTTTCATTTATTCAAAATCATGTTTTAATTGTCAGTAATTGCATGTATTTATGGAGCACAGTTTGATGTTTTCTATACATCCAAATGTTTAAATTAATCAACAAGTCCATTTCATCAGCCACATTTATTTTTGATGTAAACATTACCTCAGGCTCCAAATCAGCAGGAACAGCCTTCCATGAACCAAAGACTCTGGAACTGGGAGCCAATTTAAACATTTGTTCTTATTGCATTGATTTACCTCAGATGCTAATGACAGTTGTAAAAATTTAACACAAAATACCAATTAAATTCACTGTTATTTATTATAGTTAGCCATATTTTCTATACAAGTATGAACAGTTGAATAGAACAGGACAGATTGGGGACAAAGGTATTTGAAGACCTCGCATGTCAGTGTTCGCCCCTGCTCTGTGAACCTCCTTCTCTGTGACTTTGACCTTGGACCAACCTTTGCCTCTAGTGTGTCTCCTTCATGTGGCAGCAGCAGAATTGAGGGGCTGTGATTTCATCAGCAGGGCCATAGCAACTGTGGATCTTCTTTCTGCCTTGGCTGACTCTTCAGCTTGCCTGGCTGTGTTTCTAGACAGACAAGTTCAGATAGGTGCACAGAGAATAAAGCAGGCGAGGTTACAAATGAATTAAGAAATGCTGAGAAGGACTGAGGGGGTCCAGGGCATACAAATAAGCTCGAGTTCTCTCATTCCAGGGAACAGACAGGTTAGAGCTTCTGGAGAAAATCCTAGGCTTGAATCCTTCCTGCCCGTACCCCTGAGTCTGAGGCCCATTTCTGCCATTTTGAATTTTGAAATAGTGTGTTCTGTGGTGATAGCTAGTGGGATGATTTCTGTATGTGATCTTTTTTAACTTCAGTCATTCTGCGGTCTCACTGAGCTACATGTTACCCCTTTGTAGAAATTAGTCTTTTAAAATGACCTTTTTCTCCCCAAATAAAATGCCATGGGGAAAAAAATTTCTCCATATTGCTAAAAGTATCTTGGATATTTTGTCTTTTGTTATTTACTTTTTTCTTCCACAAAAGCAAATTAACTGGATACTCCCTAGCCAAAGAAAGCCCACATTTTGGAAATTGTTAACTCACGGAGTGCTAAAAACCATTAAGAGATCATTGCTAGTATCATTCTATGAGTTCCAAGTAGAAGTTCTGCTTTAAAGTTTGTTTACCATTTATTTTTTATTTAAATGGATTGTTTTATGGTTTTGTAGGTTGTTTTACTATAGACTGTTTCCTGCCAATAAGAATACTCAATAAATGAACATTTTTATCGTAGTTGGTGACTTTCTTTTGCTATTTTGAGGCAGTAACAGTTCTTCCACAGCTGCCAGTGGTCTACTTTATTCCATTATGTGTTCAGAATTTTGTTTTCTTTTTTACTATTACATTTTGCTAATTAATTGTATGACTGGTTGCCTCTTACCTCTTTGCATTCTCTTTTTATTTTGGAAAATTTTAGACTATTCTTGGGGTCCTGGGGTTTGAACTCTGGGCCTGGTCACTGTCCCTGAGCTTCTTTTGCTCAAGGCTAGAGTGTTCTACCACTTGAGCCACACTGCCACTTCTGGCTTTTACTGTGATTACTTGAAGATAAGAGTCTCACAGACTTTCCTGCCCAGGGTGACTTTAAACTTCAACCCTCAGATTTCAGCAGCTGAGTAGCTAAGATTAGGGATGTGAGCCACCAGCACTCGGCTAGACTATTCCTCATAGGTCTGTGGTTGTAAAAACATAGTAAAGAATACTAAAACACTGTGTGTGTGTGTGTGTGTGTGTGTGTGTGTGTGTGTGTGTAAATTTTGCTGGTTTGACTAAAACAGTTGTAAGATCTTTTTCCTCTTGATTTTTTGGAAAGTGTCTTCCGTTTCCCAGCCTGTGGCCATGTCCCTGATGGCAGGCGAAGCTCACTTAAGAGAAGAAACTGAGCATGTGGTGGCACTGCTTCGGATAGCAGCATTGGCAGGCTGCTAAGCATGGTAAAGAAGTTATCATCATCTTCATATAGAGAGATGCATGTACACATGGATGCATGTGTGTGTATGATAATGCTGACTGTGTAACTTGACTTTCAAATCCCAACTGGTCACTAGCTATCACATTGGAGTAAGCCTCATGAATATGGTATCCGTACACAACCCAGTGACTGACATAGGGTAAGTGGTTGTCAATATTAGCTATGAGCTGCCATTATATACATTTTTGTTTTACTTAAGGGACTGAGAGCACCTGAATGCTTTTCTCCCAGTTTGTGTTCATGTTAGTTTTCTGATTCATCTTTTATTATGGTGGACAACTTGCAAGGTAAGTTCATAATTAAAATCTTCCTGTTGCATGCAAGTCTTCATTTAAAGTCATCTTGTAACGATTCTGAAGACACTAGATGCTTCCAGACGTGGACACAGCAAAGACAATTCTTCATCAAGGCATAAAATGTTATGTCTGATAAGTCACTTGTAACTTAATGTTGTATTTTACATCTGAGTTACTTCTGTGAAATGATTTGCAGATTTCATGTCAGGTGCAATACATTCTTCTGAGTCTTGACTACATCTATACAGTACTGGGCCACTAAATATTTTGTTGAATAATTTCACTGTGTCTGAACCTTACATTTAAAAAAATATGGAATAAATTGTGGAGCACATGGGCAGCAAAAATGGCGCTGGGAAGGGGTTGAGTGGGCAGAGCCTAATTTACTGTAGAGCACATGGCCAGCCAAGATGGCTCTGGGAGAGAGTAGAGTGGGCAGACCCCAATTGATCTGCCCATCGGTGCCTAACCAGCCCGTGAAGGCTCAGGTGAATGATAGGGTGTGACCTTGACAGTGATTGGTTCCTCTTCCTCCCTTACTATACCACCCACCCTTTTTGTCTTTAAAAGGGGCTGCTCTCTGTTAATAAAAGAGTTTTCTACCTGCTGGATTTGGCTCCCTGCTGTGTCTGATTGTCTCCTGGGCTGAGGGAGGCTAGGAAACGGGCGAGCACCGCACTTACCTTTCCTCGGACCCTGTCCGTCTTTTGTGGGACGGATGAAGACCCAACAATAAATGGCAAGCAGCACAATGTCAAGACTGCAGGTAGACTTCCTTCCTTCCTTCCTTCCTTCCTTCCTTCCTTCCTTCCTTCCCTTCTTCCTTCCTTCCCTCTCTCTATCTCTCTTTCTTAATCATTATTTTGGAATAAGTCAAGAGAAAGAAACCAAAGGAACTTGTCCAGAGAAGGAAGAAGTCAAATTATCCCTCTTTGTAGATATGATCCTATACTTAAAAATCACAGAGAGGTAATAAACACTTTCAGTAATATATCAGGACAAAAATATCAATACAATACAGAAATCAGTGTGCAAGAACAATAAGCAGATGGAGAAACAATCAGAAGAATAATTCCATTCATAATATCTTTGAAAGTAATAAAATATCTAGGCAAAAATTCTAAATAATAAAATCCTAAGGATATGATTATGACCAGACCTTGCTTATGCTCTCTTGTGACAGAGTCAATTGACTTCTCTTGGCTGCTAGAGAACACAGCACAAGGAGTAATGTGTCTGCTCACTGATGGGGAGAGAGATATTTACAGGGATGTTTTATTTAAAGTGATTGCTTTCTGTAATGAGATATCTAAGTCAATATCACTAATATTGAGGGGTGTGTGTTCTTTGCTGGAACATCTGTGCTTATCTGATACTATCAGAGCTCGCTTATCTCAGGTTTCCTTCCGTTATACTACCAATTTTCTTTCTCTATGCAGATAGCTACAGCCGAGGCTAGGAAATGCACAAAATTTAATTACAATTTGGCCATCTTATCACCTATGTCTTAATTATCACTTTTTGTTTCCTGGTTATAGATAATGGCTGGTAAAGTGCTCAAGATTTTTTAATTGTACTTTTGTTTCTATATTTTGATCGTCTAGATTACTTTTTCAAAAGGCAGGAGATGTTGATTTAATTGTCAAAGTGACTGAGGTGCCTCATTTAATAATGGTTTGTAATCACTATGTTATAAATATTACAGTATTACAAATGCAAAAAAGGCAGTGAAAGCTACTCATTTCTTAAAATTTGTGATATGAGTTTCAAGTGTATTCTCTTAAGTCATATCCATATAAAGTGCAGAAATGCTTTTGAATGACAGGTTAAATGTTTATTTGGATACTATCTATTTTTATTAACTGTGCTGTAGCTTAGAAGGATTTGTAGGTCCCACACTGGCCAGGTTGGCATAAGTAATGTTTAAGATAAACTCAAGACATTTGTATCAACAGTGTATCACTGATTTGAGGTGCAAATATTAAAATCCAGATGCTCTCTGAGTTGTCAGCAGTTATGCATTTTTGAGTGATGACTGCGTCACCGTGCTACTATATAAGAAATATCTCCAGACAGGCAATTGCCTTGTAAGATGGCTCCAGATTGGCGGGTGAAAAGGCAGCGTGGCTGTAATACTTCCTATGCCCAAAGTGTCACGTTATCAATTCCTTAAAGGATTATTGGCTGCTCCTCTGTCTCTAGCATGTCATGAAAGCATATTGATGTCCAATTACAATTTTCACCCCAGTGAAAGTAGAGTGTCTTCACCCTTGAAAATTGCACACTGATTATGTCTTTTTTTTTCTCCTCCCTCTGAAGGGTTCTCGATCCCGGAGCTTCATTTGTAGCACTGTTTTCCCTGTTCAGATGTGTGGGCTTCATTTCTCACATTTCCTGAAGTTAGCTGATTGACGAGTGATCTGCTGTGGTATCCAATTGTGGGATTCGTTCACCCATGGGCTGTGAAGACTGCATCCCTGCTGGCTCAATAATTTTCTCATCATATACAACTTGACTCTGACAACAGAGTGACCAGGGTCTCATCTTCCTCCTTACTGGCTTCTCCACGTGGCTTTCCATTTTCTGATTTCCTGTGCCTCTTCTCTAACGATTATCTTTGTGCAGGTCTTGAGAAAAATCTGCCACTGGAAAACTAACATCTTGCTTTTCCCTCAATATCTGTATTGTCAATGAAAACCACTCATGTCCTTCTAACATGAAATTCTTAGTAAGCCTAAAGTCAGTGTAATTTTTTTAATTCAAATTTCAAACAGCGTATAAACCTTGGAAAGAGTGTTTTCAAGACAAGAAGACTTGTGAGACTTTTCTGAGACGTTCTAGCCTTAGTGGGCCACACAGTGTCATTTGGTGTCATGTCTAATGCTGAATGTTTCCAAAGTCCTGAGAGGTCTTAGTGTGGTTTCCTTTTCTCATATGTTCCATGTTACTTTTAATTTCATAAATTTCAAATGATCCCAGTATATTGACACACAAACTGATCCACGGATGCTCTGTAACTTATGACTACATAACCTTATTTTCTGCTCATTTTGTAAATCACAGTAGGTTGACTGCAGTTTCTTTCTTCTTGTATACTGTCTCTCTGTCTCTGTCTCTGTCTGTCTGTCTGTCTGTCTGTCTCTCTCTCTCTCACATACACACATATACACACATAAATTCTCTTCTCACTGCTTTACCATTGGATACTTTCTGGCCATCTCTAATCTCTTCCTTCTAGTCTTTTAACAATTGATTACATTTATTCTTCTCTGATGAGGTTCACAGTACATTTTCTAGCTATAATTTATTTTAAAACTGTGTTTGTGCTTTTGTGTTTATATTCTATAGAGTCTGAGTTGAGTCATTAATATGAAGGAATATAGAGGAATTAGTATTAATTCCTCTAACAGTTTAACATGGACTCGTGAATAAAGTGTGTGACTGTGTGCTTCTGCAGTCAGTGTGGGAGGAAATAGTGTGATTCGATTATCTACAGGGACTACAGCCAGTGAGTGGGAGAGAAGTCCAATAAAACAGGTTCAGATGGACAGTGGTCTGGACAGGAAGTCCTGTGAAAAGCCTCCTGTGCTGGGCTTAGCGCCCAGTAGGTGGCTTCTAGGGAGGTGAGGAGACCACAGAGTGGTGAGCACCAACACTGAGCTCACCCTCTGCTATTAGAAAGGGGGATCTATGGAGGACGTGGATCACGGGAGCTTGATTTGAAAGATGCATCTTGTTCTCTCCCGCCTCCCACATTCCTTCCTTCTTTTTGCCTGGCCACAGGTCAGTATATTGTCTGTCTGTCTGTCTGTCCCATCTATCATCTATCCACCCTATCTATCTGCTTATCATTTATCTATATATCTATCATCTATCTACCCTATCCATCTCTTATCTCTCATCTGTCTATCCTATCATCTCTCCCTCTCTGTCTGTTTCTGTTTCTTTCTGTGTGTTTCACTTTCTCTGTTTCTTTCTCCCTGTTTTTCTTTGTTTCTCTCAGTGTGTTTCTCTCCCTTTCCCTCTCCCTCTCCCTGCTCCTAATGACTGGATTTATTGTCTTCCAGATCCCTCAGAGTGATGTAAAGCTGCCCATTGGCGTTTGTGGTTCTATATCTTTCTCCCTGAGCAGCTAGCAATCGATAAAGCATCCCTCACAAACTAGCAGTTTCAGAATCCACTGCTCCAGTTCTCCTCTCTCCAGGATGTCATGTCTCATGCAGACGTCCGATGCACTTTCTGGGATGACTGGTTCAGCCTGGGAGCATGCGGGGAGTGCGGTCCCAGGCCCATAGGAGACACATGACTGCAGTGGTCCTCAGGGAGGCTCAGTGGTGGCGGGGGTGGGGGGGTGTTGGGGTGGGGGCAAGGGTGGCTGTCCCTCCTCAGAGTGGTTTCATGTCTCCTTCTGAAAGGCAAGTTAGTACCTTGTCTTTCCTAAGTTCCCTCAGGGAATGACTCATTCTACCTTTGTCAGCTTCAGAAAGGTTCCATGTAAAAATAGCTTTTGTTTCTTTCTCAGCCATGCTTTTACTTAAGATTCTCTGAACAAAGTGTAATGAGAACAAAAACAATAAAGTGCTCAGGATTTGGAGCACATTTTCCAACTGAGTGCACAAGTGGATTGTAACATTTATCTCCACTTTCCTGTGCACACCTTCCTTAAGTGTCCACTTTCTGCACATCCTTTATGGCCCGGTGTTGATAACAACTTCCTATATCCAGTATCCAAAAGCTACCTTATCCTTCCTCCGACTTAGGAAGCCCAGCCCAAGTGGCAACGCCGCACATAGGTGTGACAACGGTACTTCATTAATGGCTAGTTTACTTCTCTTCATTGAGATACCTGTGTTGAAAGTCAGTTGTATTTCAGAGACAGGCACTGTGGGAGGTACAGTGGCAGAGGCATCCTGCACGTTGAAAAGGATCATGGTGATCGCATGGCCAAAGTGATCGCCTGTTGTTGTCTTGTGGAAATGAGCGCATGAAACACACGAATGCAACACCTGACTCTTTCTGGAACACCACATACACAGGGCTTCTGCCTGGTTAAAATGGAGTGGAACATAGGGGATTGGATGTTACGAACTTCAGAAAGGAGTGGGGAATTTCTACAGCCATGCATGTCTCTTAAAATGTAGAGCGCTTGCCTTGCATGCATGAGGCCCTGGGTTCGATTCCTCAGCACCACATAAGCAGAAAAAGCTGGAAGTGGCGCTGTGGCTCAAGTGGTAGAGCACTAGCCTTGAGCTGAAAAGCAGAGGGACAGCGCCCAGGCCCAGAGTTCAAGCCCCACAAATGACAGAAACAAAAACCAAAACAAAAAAACCATAAAATGTCTTGTCACAGAGTGACTTACCTTGACTGTAAAAGGAAGGAGAGGCTGCAGGCTTTGCTTAGCTGTGCTAGTGTTACTGCTGTGAACACGGGTCTCTAGCAACTGAACCATGTGCATGGATCAGGGAATGGGAGCAAGCCACACGAAATGTTACATGAGACACTTTATATGTTGTGGACTTAACAGTCAGATGATCGTGACGTTACTGAATTTCTTCAACTGTAAATACCATGGCAAGTTCAGATTTTAATTGCTAAAGATCATGTTGTAAATAATGGCTAATATTGACTGAATTCTTACTAGGACAGGTGTGATTCTTTCTTAGCAAACAAGATTACCTGTCTGTAATTCCAGCTGTACTGAAGGTGTAGGTAGGAAGATTGCCATCTGAGAGTAGCTTCCAGCAATGCAGGAGATCTTTTGTAAATTATAACTGCAGCGAGAAAAAATTTGGAAGCATGCATCAAGTGGTAGAGCATCTATCAAGTGTGCCATAAGTTCAAACTCCAAAACCACAGTACCTTCTCCCTCCTCCACATATATATATATATATATATATATATATATATATATATATATACTAACACATATATTCATATATACACATTCAACATTTTATTTGTATTAATTCTATTTTTTTACTTTGAAGATACAAAATCTCATATCTATCAGATGATTGAACTTAGTATGTTCTAGAATGTTTTCAATTTTATTGTATAATTTTCACCATTTAAACATTTCTGTAGGTAATTTATAAAATTATGATATATTTTCTATAGTATAGAAGCTGTTCAAAATACATTGAGTCTGTCTTTGCATTGTATTTTGAGCTCTTTACATTTCCTAAGTAATGAGGGGAAAATGTACTGCTCCTTTTCTGTTTCATTTTTGAAATCTATTATTTATTTCACAGAAACAATACGGTCACATGCCACAGCAGTTTATCCTAGGTAATTCTGCAGGCAACAGCTATTTTGCAAAGTAAAATGAATTACATAAAAGCTTATCTTCTCATTAGAAAGTGCATTTAAAATTTTTTTTTAAAAAAAGGTTCACCTTGACATTTAACAAATTAAATACAGTTATTCCTAATGGGAAATTTACATGTCAAGAATGTAACAAATATCTAAAAATGCATTACTATGAAGTTATTAACACTTCTGATTTCATTATTGTCTTTGAAATAACGTATCTTTGAACGTATAAATACTTTTAGATCACGGACACACACAATATATATTTTATTCCATAGAGAAACATCTTAGTATCTTTAGCCTTATAGAATTGAATTGTAGTTTTCACTTTGAAAATAACATTAGCAAGTTGCAATGTAATATTGCAAAAATATTTTTTTCCTTCCTAAGGAGGAAGTGAAGTAGTAAATCTGGTAAATGTCACAAAACTGAGCTCAGATGGAGACTAGTCTATTTCCCTGCATGAAAATGGTCTCCAAGCTTGTTTGAACATCCCGGTACAACTTCTTCTTGGATAGTGTTCAGACTTGATTGTCTCCTCTCTGTTTTTCCCTCTTTCCTTCCGTCTCTGTCCAAGTGTCTAGTGGTGTTCATGCCTACTGTTGGGCACACAAAATAGCGATGATTAAAACATTTGTCATTAAGATATTTGACTGGGAATATTAAAAAACATAAAGAGAAAAAGGCGACAAGATGGCGGAGGAGAAGCTGGAAGCTGAACAAGCTCTCGCATAGAAAGCAGTTTTAGAGTTCCAGTGAACAGTCCTAAGCCAGAGAAACACACCAAGTGTGCCATCACAGGACAGAGAGTTAGACAAGTGAGAGAAAGCCAAGGCAAGAATACACATCTGAGCACGAG